>NC_069136.1:18035714-18376214 GCF_026914265.1 Mya arenaria
GAAGTCAACACTAATGAGTTTAAATCCAGTGGTATAGAAAACGAAATAGAAGGTTACCTTACACTAATGGAAACCAAGGTGATAATCAGCGAACATAGACAAAGCAGTGACACAACAGACAAACGCATTCAGTCTGACGATGATAACGAGACATCGAAAAGCGAATTGTGTGGACAAATGAAAGCTCCAGTTAAAGACATTTCAAACAGTAAAATGAGAGAAACAAACCCGGAACTACATACTGTAGTTAAGGGATTGCGTGTCGAAGCAGGACTTAGAAAAGTAGCCAAACGTATGGTTACCATTGTTTCGCATTCGTTACACGTTGGCGGAAAGAAAGAGTTGTCGGAACGTTCGAATACATCTCAACAGAAATCAGACACAGCGTAAACAATACACCGGCAATAGTGCATTCGTATGGAAGCGTGTCACATTTACAAATAGTTTCATCATGTAATCATGCCAAATTGTGTAAAGTCGACTTGACGAGGTATATAACGACAAATTGATTGAAAGAAGTGGACTTGTTCCCTTTTTTATTAGAAAATTGTGTTGTCTAAATATTAGTCGACAAATGCGACACGTTTTGACGTCATTATTTTTGTCATGTCGACATAGTGTTTTAACCTTGTTATGTCGAAAAAAACAGTTGGTCTGTTCAGTTTATAAGTAAGCATGTCTCAATTATGTTTACAATGTGTCGTAACATAACTCGCCTTGTTGGCATAACACAAGTCGACAAGACTATATGGTAACATCTATACTTTAACACACAGGGCCAGGAGATAACAATTTGTGAACTGACTTCTACATTCTTATTTTGATTGTTTATGTTTTCATTTAGATAGTTTTCGTTAGAGAATAACCTTTTTTGATAGTGCATACTCCTTTTGACATTAATATAAATAAACTTGCTCTTGTTGAGCTCATTATGGTTTGATTGATTTTATTACACTTGAAATTTGAACATGTGAGTGCATTAAAGTCACGCGGTAGTTCCGTTCAAGGTGTTTTCGCCTTCATTTCTAGCTTGACTACAAGTATACTGCACATGTTAGGCGAACATATTCTTATTCTTAGTTCGGTTAATTAGGGTATAACTTGTTGGACATGTAAAGAACAAATTAGACCCATTCGGAAATGACTACTCAATGTTGCATGTGATATTTCGCCTTTGTTGATACATGACAGTGAATCAAAGAATGGTAATTCCATCTCCGACCATTTGCGACTTTTCATCTGTGGTTTTAAAGGGACTGTGTCACAGATTGGCACCAAAAAAAGTTTTTTTTTCTGTAACGAATCTCAGGACAATTATCTAATAGAATGTGTTACGCTTTGATATCATAATTGTAAAAAAAAGTACCAAAATGTAAAAAAAATTTTTGTCGGAGACCGGGCTCGAATCCGCGTCGCCAAAATTGTACTCTAGCGTCTTACTCACTGCGCTACAAAGGCTTATTCTAATCGGTGACATAATTGAGCTATTCACCTACCTCGGTAATATCACGTGATAACACCGACTAGCCGATCACGCAGAAGGAATGAATTCTACCTGGTAGACATACCCAGTAATCTTTTTTAATGGTGAGGTAACTTTTTCTAACCTTTTTAAAGTGAATAACACAATTGGACCTTTCTTCCTATATGTGGTGTTGGAGGTCGTCAAACAATATATGAATCAGTGTTAGTTAGCGTGCGAATTGCCCAATTGACTGAAGAATACATAACCAATTGGTCTCTTTCCTTAAGCAATATTTAAAAACTAATTTATTTAATTTAACATTCTTTTTTGCTATTTTAATAATTTTGTTTATTTTTACAAATAAAGAAAACAATAGCGGGTTAAAACAGGCTTCGTAAATGTTTTATACACTAAACAATAATTCTTATTCCGCAAATGTGTTATATAATATCCCTCAAATTAAAAAGAATAAACAAATTTAAATACGTAAGTGAAGTTAATTAACAAAAAATGTTACTTCAGGGGCCATGATTATAAACAGTCTCAAGTCTGTGTTCTGACTCAAGTTCAAAACTGCAAATATTCATTTCATTTTTATCTTATTTCTAGTTTAGTTATAATGATGGAATTTGCATAATTTTATAACTGTATTCAAATATTGTACAATTACTCACATCTATATTTGTAAAACAAATGGAATAATAATGATTCAATCTAATTGAATGTGCTTTTCTGAGTCTGAGTCTAGACTTGAAATTGAGACTGTTCATAGTCACGGCCTCAGGGGCTCTCACACCCAGCAGATTTGGCTCAACGGAGCTAAACCGTAGCACAATTTTGGCGATTTTCGGGGATCGGTACTACAACGGCAGCTCAACGGTATCAAATCGATAAGAACGGTAGTACATCGTCGGAACATGGTCAGAACAGCGGCAGAACATAGCCTAAAAAATAAGCAACGGCAGGCGTAAGTATATTTTTTTGAAAATGGTCAAAACTTTCGGCCGATGCGCTTCCGGAGCAAGCAACGGTACTACAACGGCAGTACTCCGGTATCACTCCGCTTAAGCTCCGGTCAACGGTTGTACATCGGTAGAACAAATGCGGGGCCTCGGTATTACAAGTGACGAATAAGTGGTAATCGGTAGCAGATTGGCTATAACATTGGTAGGACATCGGTATCATAATGAAATAACTAGCCGGTACTACGTCGGTATTGCTACGGCCAATTGCGATTTCTCAAGTGCTTTTCACGAAAGAGTGCCGCTGATTTTCTCGTCGTTGTTCATTGTATGATCCGGTTTGCTTTGGTGAGGTACATCAGCTCTATGTGATAGGCTCTAAATATCGCACGTTACGTCGTCATCATCGTCATGATTATCATGATTATGATGATCATGATCATCATCAACATTTTCATGATCATCAGGAACACGGTTATGATCAAGATCATGATGATGATGATGATGATGATGATCATCATCATCATCATCATCATAATTATCATCATCATGCTAATCATCGTCGTCATCATCATCATCATCATCATCATCATCATCATCATCATCATCATCATCATCATCATCATCATCATCATCATCATTATCATCATCATCATCATCATCATCATCATCATCATCTTCTTCTTCTTCACAAACGCTTTAAACTCAATTTTATTTTTATATACACAGGGCTTAAAGCTTTAAAGTATGCCTCTCTCCATAGCACATATCGCGATCCGCATTTGGTGTTTTCTTGAATTCCGATTAGTATCATATTTGAGAGTGTTTTCTTCGTTTTCATCTATACATTTATTCTCATATCAGAATGATAATCATTAGGCGGAGTAAGATACCTTGCAAAGAGTAGGATGCGTTTAAATGAACAAGTTATTTCAATATACGCGCGCTATTTGTTGCACTAATTGCACGCAACATATGCTTGACAATATGGTACCGAAAAAAACTAACTCCCTTGATTGAAATTATACAATATTCGTACCTCGCACTCCTTGTGTATAATTTAAATAACTCGAGTGCTGGTGCAGGAGCTGTAGCCAGGGGAGGCTTTAGTAATTGACGTTAGAGGGAGCGTACCTTAGGGGCGGCACCTTTTGACATGTGCCCCTCTTTTAGAACCGAAATTTAAATTATTTGAAATGTTGGCAGGGGGTCGGGGTGGCGTAACTACCTCCCACCCCATAATATTGTAACAATTTCAAGTCCGAAATGGTGGAAATTTAGCGTATTTTTTACCATTCCCCTCCGATATTGACAAAAAAAGTTAACTTGAACGATTTAAAGGGGGTGAGGGCGATGCGCCCCCACCCCCTGGATCCGCGAGAAGTAACTTAATCACTTAATCAAACTACAAATTAAATCATTTGCAAATATTAGCACACTTCGTTTAAAAAGTCGCACAGTGTACGCAGATATGAAAGTATTTGCTCTGTTATCTTTATTGACCCGGTTTACATATCAAACCTTATACATGAACAAAGAGATGTTTGAACTGAAAGTATTATCATAATGTACGGAAGGATATTTGAAATATGCATTGATCCTTATTCACAGTGCCAAAGGAATTAAACAGGAACTACATAAATTCTACATTGATATACCACTTTGGTTGGAACGTAAAAGCGTGTCGGTCTAATATCAAGAGCTATCTCCAACAATACTCGTTCTTTCTTGTATGTCGACGTAGTGCACAATACCATCGATACTCAAAAACGCGAGGAAACGTAACGTTAAGAGTAACGTAAGGTGAAACGTAACTACCCGTGATGAGACTTGCGGTGCTAGGAGCCACGGGCCGCACAGGGATACTCGTTGTGAGGGAGGCGCTGGCGAGAGGCCACGAGGTCACCGCGGTGGTCAGAAATCCAGACAAACTGACGGACAAACACGATAACCTTCAGGTAAGGGTGACGTCTAGATTGACGAAGTGAACGGTTATAGGTGTCATGGGACCACCAGAAGCTCGGTCAGAAACTTTGACAAACACGATATCTGGTTGTGGTTACCTAGTTGTTGTTGTTGTTATTGTTGTTGTTGTTGTTGCTGTTGTTGTTTTCAAACAAAAAGTCGAACAGTCTGTAAGTATTTGATATGTAAAATACTTTTTAACATAGCGAGAAGTTTCAGGGTTTATTATGCTCGCTTAATGGAGATATCATTTAAACAAAACGAGATTGACGATTCGCTTTCAGATAATCTCATTTTGATAAGTCTTAATTGCTGTAAAGGAAGTAAATACCAAAAAAAAACAAAAACAAAAAAAACGCACGGGCATATTTTTTCCGATAGGTTGTAGCAGCGGACATTTTCGACTCCAGCTCGATGGTTCCCCATTTCAAGGGCCGCGATGCAGTTTTGTCCTGTCTAGGATGTGGACCAAGCTTCTTAAGGTTGTATAATGGTCACGGTACCGAATCTCACTGGCCAGGAAGTATGTGACTCTTCCGGTCTGGTTTGCTGAATTGACAGAGTGTCTGACTTGCAAGCAGACCTCGGTTTTAATCCCCGGATTGGCTGCATACTTTTTTGGCCTGTGGTAGTTGTCGCCTTACGGGGCTCCAATACAAAACTGTTTTGGCAGCATCAAGCGCTATCAGTGTTTAATTATACATTCCTTAGCACTGGTTACTTGAAATTCGACGAATTTCCAGTTTGCGGGGAATAATGTCGCAAAACTTAATCGCACGGGTCAGTGAGTAAGTGAGTAATCCGGTTAGCTCAGTTGGTAGAGCGTCTGACTTGCAGGATGGGTTCGATCTCCGGACTGACCGCATACTTGTCTTTGCCTGTGACATAATGTAACATGAATTTTATACACTACGTAATCAAGCTGTAAGATGTATAATTGCTGACCGATTCAAAACGGTTGTTCTTTACTTACTTTAGTGGCATTTCAAAATGTGTGTTTTGTTTTGAAAGGTGACATCCATTTTATACAGTACATTATCAAGATGTAGGGGGTACAAGTATAATTGCTGACCGACACAAAATGGTTGTTTTTTACTTTAGTGGCAACTCAAAGTGTGGGTTTTGTTTTGAAAAAATGCATTGCAATATTATCTAATTGAATCCAAAGTTATAGTATGCAGGTAAACACTCTTAAACTATTAGTATTAGTTACAACACAGTTGGTAATGAGAGAGGTGTCCATCTCCCACCAAGAGGTTGTGGGTTCGACCCTTTCTCAGAAAGGACATGAACTGGTTTCTGCCCAGGATAAGGATTCGAGAGTAATTCGCATCAGTTGTCTCTACAAACGAGCTACAATAAATTAGTATAAACCCATCCCAGTTTCAAAAGAGAGTGAGCACTTTTTAATTTTGATATATCCATTTTGATCAAACATATTTGTCTAAAATTTAGAACACTGCCTTTACACATCCTTTGCTACCGCTCGAACATTTCCGATATGACATTAATGGGATAACCTTCGATGGAAGGGGATTTCGCTTACGACACGTATCTTTCGCAGTTTTTGAGCATTTTATCACTCTGAAATTAAATGGGGTTGTCTGACACGTAAATCCCACACAGAAACAAAGCCCAGCAGATCATATGTGATGAAATTGATCGATGAAAACTTTTGAGGTTATCTCTGTTAAAATGCTTATTGACAGTTAAGCGTTGTTTATGATTGTTGCGTTCATTCTTTTAATCATGAAAAATGATATTTTAACGGCCGCATTGATAATATTTTGCTTGTTTCGATGATGTACTGTATTTGCCAATTTCGAGACCGTCTTGTGTCTAGTCCCTTTAAGCAAACTTCGCTATATTTCTGTTAGGAATAATTAACAAACACCCGCACATTTATTTTAGAGAAAATACAAAAATACAAATATAAGATGTAGAAGAATATTTTTAGAAATTATTTATATTATATTGATTTTGTTTTTATTATCTGTTACAGCATGCGGAAGGTCACTTTCTTCACCGACTTGATCCGGCCAATGGTGGACGCCATGAGAGAGGTCAAGGTCACCCGTCTCGTCTTCATGTCGTCATGGTACACCAAGTGTGCGTACACATATTTGTTTACGAATATTTTGTTTATATAAGACTTTGATTTTATCTTCAATAATTCGTGACGTAAGGCCCACTATAGTTTTGGTATATAAAAAGACATATTCATGAATCCTTAATAATCAAAACGGTTATTACAGGATGATTGGGACATCGTTTATTGTCCATTTTTATGTGCAAATATTAGCAGTATACTTCATTTTGGCAATCGATTTCAAGTACAGCAGTAGTTTGTTTCATCACATTATTTATAGACAATTCAGCCGACCCTTTCATTGTCAACTGGGTCCTAAAGCCCCTACTTCTCGGCCAGAGTTTACATAACAAAGCTGAAATGGAAGACTTTCTTGAGACGGATTGCCTGGATATCCGCTACACACTTGTCCGCCCGCCTCAGCTCACAGACAGCGAACCCACTGGTATGTATAACCACTACAATTTACTTGTCCGCCCGCCTCAGCTCACAGACAGCGAACCCACTGGTATGTATAACCACTACAATTTACTTGTCCGCCCGCCTCAGCTCACAGACAGCGAAACCACTGGTATGATTAACCACTACACACTTGTCCGCCCGCCTCAGATCACAGACAGCGAACCCACTGGTATGTATAACCGCTACACACTTGCCCGCCCGCCTCAGCACACAGACAGCGAACCCACTGGTATGTATAACCGCTACACACTTGTCCGCCCGCCTCAGCTCACAGACAGCGAACCCACTGGTATGTATAACCGCTACACACTTGTCCGCCCGCCTCAGCTCACAGACAGCGAACCCACTGGTATGTATAACCGCTACACACTTGTCTGCCCGCCTCAGCTCACAGACAGCGAACCTACTGACATGTGTAACCACTACACACTTGTCCGCCCGCCTCAGCTCACAGACAGCGAACCCACTGGCATGTATAACCACTACACACTTGTCCGCCCGCCTCAGCTCACAGACAGCGAACCCACTGGTATGTATAACCACTACACACTTGTCCGCCCGCCTCAGCTCACAGACAGCGAACCCACTGGTATGTATAACCACTACACACTTTTCCGCCCGCCTCAGCTCACAAACAGCGAACACACTGGTATGTATAACCACTACACACTTGTCCGCCCGCCTCAGCTCACATACAGCGAACCCACTGGTATGTATAACCACTACACACTTGTCCGCCCGCCTCAGCTCACAGACAGCGAACCCACTGGAATGTATAACCACTACACACTTGTCCGCCCGCCTCAGCTCACAGACAGCGAACCCACTGGTATGTATAACCGCTACACACTTGTCCGCCCGCCTCAGCTCACAGACAGCGAACCCACTGGTATGTATAACCGCTACACACTTGTCCGCCCGCCTCAGCTCACAGACAGCGAACCCACTGGTATGTATAACCACTACAATTTACGTTCTATTTGTAAGGCCCTTGGCTTAAACTCTCTGTTAACCTGGCTTTAATTTTCAGTGCCCGACCATACGCAGCCTCTTAAACTCTTGCGATAACATTGCAGCCATTTTTTAATGAACTTGAAGGCTTTATGTTTCATCAAAGTGCTTAGCATGGTTTTCATACGTTAACGTGTCCCCCCCCCCCCATTGTCAAATACACATGTACATTACGGTCCAGCACCCGCTTCACAATGGTACTCACCAACTTTAATGGCTTATATCCCCGGTTTGGTATGATTTGTATGGTTAAAAATAATCGTCGGATATCCCCGATACACTACTGAGCTATGCCTGGTTGTGGACCGTTTGCGATATGACTATGAACATCTCGTAATCACGAATAAATAATTAGGCAGTACGTTTTCCCGTATAGAATAATTTTGACGAATACCGGATTTGAATTGAACCCCGTCCACCAGATCACTTACAATTTTAAAAACAGCTGTTTAGACCACTCGTCTGCTGAGACAACTGACAGGGTTATTGTATAGTATTGAATTGTAGCAGGCGGTTTCATTGTAACAAGAGTTGAAGCCCGTGCCTCATATATATTCCTATAAACGATATTTTGTCAATCAATTTTCCCACGGTATGAACAAAGTGTTACGTACGAAAATACCGTGGTTGCCTACTATGTGTAAAGATACTATACACGTTCCCTTACGACATCACAAATAATGTTACATTGATGCCGGATGACCCCATATAAATTTGGGTATCATTTGAAAGAGAATGGCTGATAACTGATATCTAATATGTAATATAAATAACCGAAAAACATAATTGATAAAGTGAGTGCAGTTTGTATTTTGTTCTTAATTTCAACTAAAATCGGAGGTAAAATGACTTAATTTTCAATATTTTAGAGACAAATATGAGTGTCTGTATATTTTAGATATAACATACGTTTAACTTATTCCTTCTCCATTCTACTTTCTAATAAGACCAAAATATATGTCACTCGAATTATTTATTGTTCGTCACATTCATTAATATTTTCTGTTTTAAGGTAAACCTGTGTTGTGCATGGAAGGACAGAGCATCAAGTCTGCAGAGAGGAAGCGGTTTACCTGTTGCCGGAAGGACGTCGCTAAGTTCATGATAGATATAACGGAGAAGGACGAACATATCCGAAAATCTATGGCTATTGCTTCAGGATGACGTCACATGACATTAATACCAATTTATTTGATGATTCTGATCTTTTAATATCTGTTATGAATAGTCTAACCCGTCTAGCCATAAATATGGAGAGAACGGTTTTACATTTTACATTGTGTGTATCATGAGTTATCTTTATCATGCAATGGCGTATTATGATTTTCATCATGATCAATCAAATCTTCACGTATGTATTTGTGCACGCTGAAAACGATATAAATATAAAGGGTATACGTATTTTTGTTTTCAATTTTTATGGACGGATTAAAGAACAAATCGAAAATTCAGGAAAGTGCTCGAAGTCTGAGTGACACGGCCTCTGAACGCCAGCTTCACCAATTAACGTTACATGTTTACATATTTACACACATGAGTATGGGGTTAAACAGCCCGCATAAATCCTTGTATTTGTTTCCAAATAAGTTCTTATAATATCTTTACTTTGAGACTGATGAGCAGAAAAGTGAGTTTAAATATTGTTGATGTCATCGTGTCCGGCAAAAGCTGTCACGGTGTTAATTAATCCTTTTGCAATAATGATATATATAAAACTGCTCTTCCAAAAGCACTTTACACAATAATGAAATGCTATTTTTAGTTTGAGTCTTAATCTCGGACAATAATATATTACAGTTAAATTTATTGTCTTTAGCCTTTAATTATTGATCCAATTCCTTTCCACGACGCCCGTTTGTTTGTATTAAAACAAAGTCAATCGTTGGATGTTGGATTTCACGTACTCAATATGTCAAATAGCCATTCGACGAAATGTGCACTGCCTGTAATCCCAATCCCAGCGAAAAAAAGCATGGCCGTGTATTACAATTTTCCATTCGTATACAGAGATTAGACGTATAAACAGTAAAAAGCCACTGCCTCCATCACAATGAAAACGTATTGAGGCTAAAATTGCTTGCGACTTGTCGTCTTGCATGTTGAGTTAACATCTTGCTTCTTGAATCGTACATCTTGCTTTATTGCATTATGCATTCGTTATTTGATCAACTATAGAGTTACCTTCTTGGAAGTTATAGTGGCCTTGTTGTTTGCTGCTAAACTCGCTTCAATAAATATTCAAACTAAAAGGCCAAATGCCAAATTAGTGAGATGATAAACTGCTTTTAGATTTGTCTAATATATGTTTAATTGTTTAATTTAAGTACTTCCTAACATGTCACACAGCAGCATTCAAAACAACTCTTTTACACAAGAAAGCGCAAGCTCATAAGTACTGGCTAACCTGATCTCTCCACATAAAGCAGAATATCGCATAGAAACAGAAACCACGAAAACATAATTTAGGACTTTAGGATTCAGATAATCATTATCAATATAGGAATGAATAATTTATACGTTCGAAACATTTTAACCTTTTAACTGCAATGTCATTTGCAACATTCGTAGAAGAGTCAAATTCAATAAAAGACATATTTCCGGAAAAGCGATTTTTTTCCTTCAAAGGGAGTCAATTATATATGTAGTAATTCAATCTGTTCATAGTCAGAACAAGAGAGATGTATAATTTGACTGGCACATATTTGTGTCTTCTTTATGTACTTTGACACTTCTCAGCATTTTCCGAAGGACAAAATAGTAGTTATGACCGAAGAAATGATTTATGGTAGCTTTGGTTTGAGTAATACTGCTGCAGAGGGCTCTCTGTTTGATAATTTCATTTCGAAAGTCTGGCCTTGTACTATTTCATTGTATTATTGTTGCATGCATATGTGATTAAGATGAGCTTCAAATTAAACCACATAGTGCACATACTATGATCGCTCCGGTCCCATAAAACTCTAGCCGAGCATTTTAAATTTTAATAGATTTTGCTCGTATTTTAAATTAAAGTCTATTTAAGTTCAAAATATATGTTTTAGCAAACAAAATCCTGCTACTGCTGCTGCTGATATAACTACTTCTACTACTACAACTGCTACAACTGCTGCTACTACTGCTGCTGCTGCTGCTGCTGCTGCTGCTGCTACTACTACTACTACTACTACTACTACTACTACTACAACTACTACAACTACTACTACTACTACTACTACTACTACTACTACTACTACTACTACTACTACTACTACTACTACTACCTCGTTCGTGTTAAACTTCAACAATGATATATAAGTGAAGTCGTAAAGTGCCATTAAACTAAGATATATGAACGATATGACAGTATGACTAATAGATTCGATCTTCCTCGTTAATATACAGTCCTCCGTATTACGCATATGATTCGAGGAGGTTAATATCATTCATTGAAGACCGTCTCTCGATTAAAGAAATAACAGAATTCATTTAAGTAATGCTCAAAACATGTGAGTATGCACTTACAATAAAAATGGTTTGATTCGACACAATCGTATAATCATCATTTGTTTCTGTATTCAGAATAAAAAAAAACAATATGAAAAAAACACCACGGTGAAAGGTCTGAACAACCATATGCTGATATAAAACTAAGTGAGAAGTTTAAAAAAGAAATCCGCCGGCAGCAGGATTCGAACTTTGTAACTTATGCCTAACCATGTCCATTACCCCATTGCAACTCTGTTACAGTTTGATGTAAGACATAAACACAGTTGTCAACATTTTAACGAAATTTGACAAGAGTTTCGTGTGTATTGTCAATGTTTCTAAAATGGTTGTAGTTGTTGGAAGATACAGACAAACACCAATTATTTATCACTTTTGTCAGCATTTTTTGCTATAGGTGTTGGATAATGAGAATTGTTCACGATGCCTTATTTAACCCTTTTTTAATTTATATTTTCCTATTTTATATATAAACAAATGAACTTATCAAAACCAAGCATGGGCCTTTAAGATATTGCCGTTCAAGCGAGATGTTTGTTATCAGCAATTTTCTCTTATCTGAAGTTCATGCGCAAACACTGTCAACCGCCGGTGTATCTCCAATTAAGGTCGGGACAACTTAATGTTTGGACTAGTATAAACGATAAAAGTTTGCTTAAATTGAAAACTGTGTTTACTCACTCAATACGTGAGTAAACTAATTATTCACTAATCTAAAAATACAACAACACAAACAGTTTAGGAATTGGCAATGTATTTTGTGAACATGTACACTGGAAAAGACAGTATGCTGGAAGATTGGTAATAGCGTCTAAGCACATCTGGATCTTAACCTTTAGAGTCAGCAATAACTTTGAACGGAATCTTGGAAAACGCCATGAAGCAACTGGAACGAAATTAATATACGGTGAATCTCAAATCATAAACGTAACAAATAAGTTACTAACTTATGTAAGACACTCACAGTGGAACTCTGTAAATGAAATAAATATACATATTAATAGAACACATGATACAGCAAATTCAACCTGAAAATAGGGATGGGATGGGCGGGAAATATGATCAAATTTATATCTTCACTTTCAGACATCGTAAAATACCTTCTAATGTCACCAAATACAAAACCTCGAGTGACGAAAACAGAATAGTTTTCCCCATATAACCAACAAAAACACAAGGAAATCATGTTACTCGTGTCCCGCCAAACTAATCCACCTGAATACTGAAGTACCACGGGTACTTGAACCAATCTCATGAAATCAATAATGTATATATTTTTCGAAACGTAAATAATTGTATTTACTCACTCAATACGTGAGTAAACTAATTATTCACTAATCTCAAAATACAACAACACAAACAGTTTAGAAATTGGCAATGTATTTGGTGAACATGTCGAGACAAACAAAGAGGGTACTATTTAATCGATTATTGTATTATATTTTCTTATAATTGATGTTAAAAATAAATGGATATGTATAGCATTTAGAAATAAAAACAAATACTACCTTTAAAATCGTCCGTACCAAATCGAAATCCTCAAGACAGTCTTCAACCTATATAACACGAGAAACGTGTATCCATACCTTTAAACTATCTATCCTAGATATCACTAAATTGTCTCTATAACTTACCATCTAAGCTAAGTATAACAAACGGTCTCTATCCCTAATAATATAAACTTTATATCACAAAGTGTCTTTATCCCTAGCTATCAAAGCTAAATATCTGAAATGGGCGTCTAACTAACTATTTACATCACATATCACAAAAGAGACTCTAACCCGAAGCAAGATACCACAAATGGGGCTTTAGCTCTGACTATCCAAACCTTTATCCAGAGTTATCTAAGCTAACGCTCACAAAAAGCGTTTTTGCCTTACTATGCTTAACATCACAATGTTCTCCCAACCCTGGCTGTCTAAGCTAAATATCACAAAAGGTCTCAAACTCTAGCTATATCAGGTAGATATCATCTAACGGCCTTAACCTAGCCCTTGCTATCCCAGCCAACTATCACAAAAGGGCAGCTAGCCCTGGCTATCCAAGCCAAATATCACAAAAGGGCAGCTAGCCCTGGCTATCCAAGCCAAATATCACAAAAGGGCAGCAAGCCCTGGTTATCCAAGCAAATTATCACAAAAGGGCAGCTATCCCTGGCTATCCAAGCCAAATATCACAAAAGGGCAGCTAGCCCTGGCTATCCAAGCCAATTATCACAAAAGGACAGCTAGCCCTGGCTATCCAAGCCAACTATCACAAAAGGACAGCTAGCCCTGGCTATCCAAGCCAACTATCACAAAAGGGCAGCTAGCCCTGGCTATCCAAGCCAAATATCACAAAAGGGCAGCAAGCCCTGGTTATCCAAGCCAACTATCACAAAAGGGCAGCTAGCCCTGGCTATCCAAGCCAAATATCACAAAAGGGCAGCTAGCCCTGGCTATCCAAGCCAAGTATCACAAAAGGGCAGCTAGCCCTGGCTTTCCAGATAAATATAATTATTTTAAATTAACTTTTTATTCTACATTCCAAAGGAAAAACAAATAATAAAGTTATTTCTTAATATCTCTCTTCATTAAACCTTTAATGAATATATGTAAATGACAAATAAACATATCATAAATCTAAATTCAGTGTCACTGACAACCTTTCTTTTAAGGTTTCTTTTATATAAATGTCTTTGGAAGACGCACATTTCCACCGTCCATGTTTTTGTAATAGTCTTTCGGATAGTTTCTTTTCAGCACAAGCTGTGACACCACCAGAACGAAAAGAATGTAAACCAAACTGACTGGCATCTAAACCTAATTCAACTAATTTTGTCTTAAAGGAATCATGTACAGTTGTGTAACTAATTGGTTTATCCAGACTTCTCAATTTATCAGTATTAGTTTTTCTACCAATTTGCACAGCTCTAAAAACATATTCTGATGAATCACTGGCTATGCCAGATTTTAACAAATAAGTACTTAACAATTGAACTGGACAAAATTCAGTATAGGTTTACCTATAACAACGTTATTTCCGTCAGTCTTGGACTTTTCAATACAAATTTCACAATGTGTGTCCAAAAATACTATATTAGAACGTCTTAAAGAAAGAACTTCATTAATCCTAAAAAATCCTGCAAATGCAAGCACGAAAATAGTAATATCTCTTAAGTCTCCCAGCGAACTGTTCTCAGAAACTTAAGAGTATTTTAAAATCAATCTTTTTAAAATTTTACTTGTTATAGGCTCCTTTTTATTAACCGGTTTTACCACTTCTTTCCTTATGCAACCGGAAAGACAGAGCTTTAACCAAGAATCATCACAAGGATTGTTTTCATTGGCAACAACATGAGCCCAATTGATACCATAAAATATAGAATTCAGTTTTGATTTACTCACTTTATCTTCCTGAATAACGGTCACTAAATATAATGGCACCGATACAGGTAAAGCTGGTAAACTTTTTGAAATTTAATTTTTCACACCATGCTCTAAATTTGTTAAACACTAAAGAATAGTTACGAACAGTAGAATGTTCTCTCCCAGATGAAATAACATCTTTAACTTCTGTGAACAGCTCCTCTGGGTTGTTTGAGACAGTCTGACAAATGCTGGCTGTTTCCTGCCATCTAACAGATTCGAAAATACAACCCGTATACAAAAAATAAATCTTATTACAAATAAAACAACTATTATATGATATTATCAATTATAATCAGTTGGCTTTAACAATATATCATACATTAGGATTACACATTCCATGAGTACGTATTACACATCACAATCCAATCTTATTAGAAAAACATCACTTGTAAATCTTTCTGTATCAAATATTGTAGAAGTATTTCTACCTTGAACATATATATTGTCTCTTCTAAACACCAAAACTTCATAAATATATTTCTTAAATGAAGCATTCTCACCTATCAACATAGGAAAAAAGGGACTCGAAGGCCAATAGGGTGCAACTAAGGTCCCCACACCTTTACAATATGCCACTTTTGGTATTAAATAAACTGGAGGTACCAACAAATTGTTGTCTTTTCCCCCCAAAACAGTAAAAGCATCAACTGCCTCTGTGAAAGGGGTCCAAAACAATGAATTATATCTTGGCAACTTATGATTGTAATCATTAGCAAATCTGTCTATATCATGCGGCCATACAAAGTATTGAGATAATTACAAAAGTCCTGACAAATCCCGTAATCATCGTAATCAAAAATTCTACTTAACTCATCGGCCAATGAATTTAGTGATCTATGTATCCATACAACTTTCAATGAAACACCTTTAGAAGCACACATTGAAAATATATCACACGCTATTTCGTGAAGGGAACTGACAGTGCTACCCTTTTCAACGATACTCACACAATTTTGACTGTCTGTATGCCACTGAACAGTTTTACCTGCTAATTTGTCAAGAAAACTGGCAAGGGGAAACCTTATAGCCAACAATTCTCTATAGGTTGAACTTTGAGCTTTTTCAAATTCCGACCAAGTTTTATGGGACACAGAACCCTCGTGCTCTATAAAGGCGGCGCCGGCAACAGCTGAGGCGTCAGAAAACACAAATACTTCCGGCAAAAAATCTTGAAACATGCACTTTGAAAAAGGTTTCTTCAAAACATCTTTCCAAATATTTAAAAAAGTAATACAAGAAGAAAAGTCCATTTTGGCATCCCAACTATTCCTTGATTCAATTTGTTTGAAAATTGGCTTCGTTTGCAATAAACAAACGTTTCCTAAAACTGGAGACATGGAAATTATCTTACCCGATAACTGAGCTAGCTTTCGAGCTGATACCACAGTGACGTTGCTCAAAACGTATTCCAGACATTGAATTGTATTTTCAATACGCCTAATAGGGATCTTTAGACACCCATTCTTTAGATCTCAAAGAAATCCTAACCATTCTAAACTTTGTGTGGGGTTAAAAATAGATTTTTCTAAATTCACAATGAAACCGGCATCATTCAGTGTTTTTAAAACGAAGTTTGAGTCTGTTAAAGTTTTCTCAAAATCAGTGTTAATTCCCCAACCATCATCTAAAAACACAACTATTTTTAGACCGTTTTTCCTCCAATATTTTACTAAAGGACGAAGACATTTTGTGAATGTACGCGGGGCTGACTTGATACCAAAAGCTAAAACTGAGTAAACAAAATATTTGGTTTCAGACCCAAACCTCCAAGAAAACCCCCAAAACGTGTGATGATTTGGTTTGATTGAAATATGATAATAACCGCTAGTTAAGTCAAATTTAAACATGAACCCCCCCCCCCCCCCCGGAACAGCGTACTCTTTTGCTATTTTGTGATCTTCAAATTTTACTCTTTCGTCTTTCAAGAAAGTGTTCACAACACTTTGATCCAAAACTAATCTCTTTTTACCCGAAGAATTAACTGCAACCGAAAGAGGATTAACATTATGTGGAATAAAAGGAACTTCGAAAACACATTTTTTTCCCAATCAAATCAAGAATTGCTGAAGTAACAAACTCATTATTTCGTAACGCTGATTGATTGTTTTTCATTATAAAACTTGGTGGTTTAATAATAAAAGGTAAGACGTATCCATTTTCTATAATAGCCAATATTTCATTATCAGCCTTTAAAATATCTTTCCAAAATATAAAACAATTCTTTAGTCTTCCTTTAACAGAATGTTGTGAAATATCAACCGAGTTTTCAAAATTTTCAGAAAAAAGAGTCTGCAGATCAGTCGGTGTGAAACCGTTTTCATTTGATAATAACCAATACTTATCATAATCACTGTCCGCCATTGGCTGGGAAGAACTGCTGCGTCTGTTGAGAGGCGGTTGCTGTAGCCACCGGTCTGGTAACTCCTCGGCCACGCCCGACACCCAGGGAGTTGGTGGTTCCTTGCAGGTCTGCGGCACAACCGCTGGCAAAATGTCCCTCTGAGCCGCATTTGAAACAGATGACTGTTCCACACTGAACGAAACGTTCTTCAGCCAGGGATCCTCGACCTCCCCGAAAGCTTCGAAAAGAAGAAGGCTGCCCAGCAGGGCCATTATTAACAAAGGAAGCCGACTGCTTTCTATATTGTTCCATTTTGACGAGAGCTTTCTCTTCAGCCTTTCGAATCCTCTTATCATCATCAGAATCACTAGCAACATCATACAACTGATATTCGGCAATAGTGTTCCACCCGGCAGCGGAGTTATCGGCAATTCTAATAATTTTGTTTCGATTCTCAATTTTAGACTTTATTTCCTTTATGAACTGATGAGCTCTGTCAGCTTCTCTCAAATTAATAGCTTTATCACAAGAGTCAACTAAATCGAGAACTTCCCAGTTAAATTCATATTGTTTTTTGTTGCCAGGTCTTTTAAGTGAGACAGAATGTTCAACTCTCACCTTTTTTCTAGCCGACTCAACCGCCCATTCCGTTTCTGATTCCACAGTCCCTTTCAGCTGTTCAAATTTCTTGTCAAAATACCCCTACAATTCTTTAACCAAAGAACTTTTCAAATTTATATCTTCACTTTCAGACATCGTAAAATACCTTCTAATGTCACCAAATACAAAACCTCGAGTGACGAAAACAGAATAGTTTTCCCCCTATAACCAACAAAAACACAAGGAAATCATGTTACTCGTGTCCCGCCAAACTAATCCACCTGAATACTGAAGTACCACGGGTACTTGAACCAATCTCATGAAATCAATAATGTATATATTAAATAATTGTATACTTTAGCATATTACACCTGAGCTTATTTAATGTTGGAATCTGTGGAATTTTTCCTTGTAATGAATGTCATTTGTGAAGGTGAGATATTAAACTTAATTTGAATGCCTACAATTTTATGGTTTCCTACAAGATACCGATTTTAAAGATAATTTCTTTTTAAACTCAGCATGAATAACAGGTGTATATGATATTAGCTTTGCATTCAATAGTTGGATGCGTCTCGAGATTGATTTTTTTCATTAGACAGATTACTGTATAAAATATTAAAATACAAATAAACCTTATAAACACCCTCTAGAATTGTTATTTTTCACATGTCATGCATAGTGTTCTAAAGGTATATTTGATTCAGTTGTTGAAATATCTTGTTTTTCAACAAAGGAATTTAACCGGTTCTTTAATGTTTATGTCTACATTGACACTATGTACACAAAGCGTTCCATCCTTGCATTGCGTTTTAGAACAAAGTTATCACCCTACATTTAAGTGACACTCTTATTCAAAATCAATACATACACATGTATAACAAACATATATTTTGAGTTATAAACCTTAACTACTGACTAAATAATGCATTTATGGAAAATTTTAAATACTGATAACAAGATTGCAGCCGTGTATTCAATAGCTAATATCGCAAAAATATTAAATGATTGGTGAGAGCTAAAAGATTTAATGTGATCTAATATTGTTTTATAAGTTAGAATTAACCTGTCTAGAACATTTATTCATTCTTTTTGGTATATTAAAATAATTCAATCGTGATCAATCTTATTTTGGAATAAGAGTGCGTGTTTAAGGAATGTTTTAAAGGAAAAACATAAACATAAAGCTTTCGGTTTGACTACGTATACAGAATATGCTTATTCAGAAAAGCTTTTCTGTGGTAAGATTCAGATTCTTTAATTATGAAAGTTAAGTGAAGTGAGATAGCAATGCAGCTGTTTTTATGAAACAAAGTACAACTCGAATTACATGTAAACAAGAAGCATTCTTTAAAAGAAAAGCATATCTGTAACGTTAACATTGTATATTTGTTGGATAAATATACGTTTCTTTATTTTGCTTTATTTATTGTATGTTTAACTATTGAAGTTCAATGATATTTTTTCATAAGTCAAGTTCTGGACATTTCAATAGTGGTTATAAACTGCATAATGACAAGACTATGGCTGTTAATTGATCTTGGCTAAACAGTTATTTTACTAATTGTAAGGGTATTCTACCTCAATACTGTATTATTGCCTTATAACGATATAACGATATTAAGGATATATCTCATCTGAATCTAAACCATGTTTTTCAACTTGTTTATTAAGGTCTTCCACCCAACAGTGAACACCTTATTATATTGTCACATGGTCTCTAATTGTCTGGTTACTCTTATTGGACGTAATGCTGCTTGAAAATAAATTAGTTTTGAAGAAGACCACTGTATTGCCAAGTGATCTAATACGTTCAGTCAGTACTGCGATATTTGTTTGTAAACCAATTTGTTCAATAGTTTACTTAAACCCTCACTCAAAAAATGTTACCAAATGATACAAATACGTATCGACCATTCACCAATTATGGATCGGATACCTAAACTGATAGTTAATTGCAATATCATTATGACATAAGCAAACCTGTCCTACTAGGAAAAGGGTACACAATTTGTTTTTATCTTTAATAATAACGCCAGAAATGACAATTTCAGATGTAAGATAAGTCTTTGACATTAAAGGGTACCGCTCATCTTTTGGCAAAAAAAATGAGTTTTGCCCGTTATGCATAATATATGCACACTTATAATTTAATCATCTTGGTAGCATCACATGAAAACGCAAAACAACCACTCACGCTACAGTCTTTATCGCTTAATCGCGTTTCAAAGTCGTGGACTTCAAAGACAATATTTGAGCTATTCTCAAATGGTCGATGTTACAGTCGGTTTGAAACAGGGGGAGCCATTATCTCCCCTTTTATTTATATTATTTATAAATGATATATATGAAGATATTGATTTCAACTCACTCTGTACTACAGACCTTGAATTGCTATCTATGTATATGATACTATTTGCTGATGATATTGTGCTTTTTACTACTGATGCAGCTAGTCTCCAAGCTCAGATTACTCTATTTTTATTACTCTATCAAATGAGGTTTGAAAATTAATATTAACAAAACAAAAGTTTGTATATTTGAAAAAAGGAAGCAATATAGGAATATTGAGATCTTTATAAATAATGAGATTATTGAAGTTGTTGATATTTTTACGTACTTAGGTATTAATTTTATGTATTCAGGCAATATGTCTAGTGCTGTTAAGATGTTACTTGATCCAGCCCTTAGGGCATATAATAGTCTCCTGATGTTGTTCGATTGAGTCAAATTAGATGTTAAGACCAAGTTATCGTTGTTCATTACTATGATTGTGCCTATTCTTGTATACGGGTCAGAAGTCTGGGGAGTTTATAATTTTAAATAAGTTGATAAACTGCTAATTCGATTTTAAAACATTTACTTTGTGTCAAAAAACAGACTCCTAACTATGCTGTATACGGTGAATTTGGAGAACTACCATTATCTATCATTTGCAAGGAAAGGGCAATCAAATTCTGGTTAAAGATTATGAAAATTGGTGACTCTCCAATGATTTATATGTATCTCGATCAGTGTAATTATATTAATGGCCCTTGCTGAGCGACTAAGATGAAATCTATTATAAACCATTTAGGATTAAATTTTCTTACTAATAATTTTGATGTAAATGCCGAATACTTTCCTTTGTTAAGAGCTAGACTCCGTGACCAGTTTATCAAAGATTGGCGCGGACCGATAAATACCATGACTAAATTAGAAACAAATTGCTCATTGAAAACAAATTTTGAATACGAAGAATATCTTGATAGAATTGAAAATGATAATTTAAGCAAACATTTTTCTTCCATGAGGTTGTCTGCTCACAAGTTAGAAATTGAAGTCTGTAGATATACCGGTATTGCAAGAGAAAACAGACTTTGCAAATGCTGTAACGCTAATGTTATAGAAAATGAATACCATTTTGTATTATGCTATAGTAAATTTAGACTCTTACGCTTAAAATATCTAGGAAATATATCATGGCCAAATTTAAATATGTTTAAACGAGCAATGTTAAGTAAAAGACAAACTAAGATGGCAATCTATATAAAAGAAGCCGTGCATTTAAGAAATACTTTCCTTGTACAATAGTTTTCTCCTTATGTTAACCTTTGTTTATTTATGCTTTTTCCTTCTAAGTGTTTAACAATTTATATTGTCATATTTAATTACATGATGTATATTTATTATTATTCCGTTACTCTTTATACTTGATTTATGTTTTGCCATATTTATGTTGTTAATGGCTAAAGGCTATTTTATGCCGTTCTGCCTTTGAAACTTGAAAACATTAATCAACATTTGATGAACGGTTTCAGCAGTTATGTTTGTTTTAACTGTTTTTAATTTCTGTTCAGCACCTTTTCAAAACCACAACAACGGCCTTTTGATTCCCATTACATAAAAGACAATCCCTTGGTAGATTTTCATAAAGAAAACACCTGAAATAACAGTCTTAAATGCGGAAAAGTAAACTTTAATCAATGGAAACGTATTCAAGCTTACAAAACAAAAATGAAAAAAACAATTCAAAAACTTAACAGGGTATTAATATTGCTCGAGAATCTTACGCGTACATATTACGCACACAGTCATAGCAAAACATGCTGGATTGAAAGGCATGTGCCTTGTCACTGAACAAACATGATTTTAACCATTATATAATCTATTAATTTCCATAAAGACCTCCAGATAAACAATAACATTTGCGAGCAATACGGTACTTGTAACTCACTAGAACGAAGGAACAAGGTTGGTCTCTAACTCTATTGATACATTTGGCCAGGGACATTTGACTCTCATCGTGTCTCATTGCCGCCACTATAATTAGTTGATTGATATTTATTAACATTATTTGCTGGGCTATGATATGATACGTGATTACAATTGCAATAATAAAAACGTAGTATTATTGTTTTATTACGCCAAAGGTGGTTGAGAACCGGACATACAATCGATGTTATGTAACATATAAATACGTTTCACTCGTAGCACTATTTAACAGTGAACTTTCCTCATCTCAATTCCTAAATGAGTGTTGCCAGTTTAATAGTTTGAGAGTCTCATACATCTTTTATAGGACCAGACATCAGAAATAAACTGTATCGCTAATATTCATTTAAACGTTGACAGAAAGTGCTCTGTTCTTACGAAAAGCGCTAAAAACATGAATGGAAATTGAATATTTTTTTAACTTGGATTTACAAGTTCAAATGAGGAACTGGTAGTTGCTATTTTATGTTCATAAAAGTAAGTAAAAAAACTTGAATATTAAATATATGTATATATGGTTTCCTGGGTTTATATTAATCAATGTATTCAGCCTAAGTTTGGAGGTATAGTCTAGAATTTAATTTAAAATCCAGTATCAAGTAATACTCTTTTCATAGATATTTTGAAACATTAGGAATTCAAGGCCCGCCCGTATTTACTTAACATTGCTGTTATCTGATACAAAAAAAAATCCTAGAAAAAGTTCTAGAATCATGCACAAATCTGAGCCAGAGTCAAAAACTAAATCTCAAGTCGTTATTGGAGATATGACTTGTTTTTTGAGTCTGAGTCTCAAATTCAAAATCAATTCGATTCGAAATATAGGTCTTGTTATGCGAGCCTGAATCTCACGATCAAACTCAAGCCGTTATTGAGTATAGGCCTTTTCTCTGAGCTTGAGTCACCATTTTAAACTTAACCCTTTATTGCAAAAAGGCCTTGTTTTCTTAGTCTGAATCTTAAATTCAAACTCATGCCGTTATTGAATATACTTCAATATAGGCATTGATTTCTGAGTCTTTGTCTTAAATTTAGGCTGAAGACTTTAATGAATACAGGGATTCTTTGTTTGATAAAGCCTACGTGTTGCAGTTCTAACATTTCGTAGGCCTTGATCTCCTTAGTTTTTAATTCTCAGAAGGATTTCCGGCTGTGTAAAGTTTTAGATGAAATTCATCGTCATTATTTAAACCTTATTTCGGTTCTTTTTTTGTCTAACAACTTATCGCCTGCGTTTAGGCTTTCAAACTCTTAAACACCTCAACGCCAGTATCAAGCCAATACCTTATACACTGTGTTACAAAAAAGTTATAAAAGGAATTATACCCGTAGACTTATTCAAAATATATAACTATATTATGTGTGTCACTATTACAAGTTTGTAGGGATGGCTTTATTTCAATTTCTGTGAAGAGGTAGTCGACTAAATTAACAATTAATTGATATTTGCAGAAACAAACAATTAATTTCTAAGCTCATAGATCCACTGAACTTTAATATAACATTATAGAGATATTATAATTTTATTTTTGTGAAACAGTTGGGGCTTTTTTATTAGTGAATAATCGCTTAATTTAAAAATAAACCATACACTGCTAAACTAAACGCACATTTCTAAAATGCTGGAAATTATTTTTTATCAAAAAACATATTTCATTTTCAGAGAACATCACCACAATTAAGCTGCCAAACGCTACGTTTTGCCTATCTGTCTTCAGGGCGACAAAACTACCAGCTACTGAAAGCCTACAGCAGCGGCGTTAAAAGTCAATCGAAAATTGGAAAGTGATGCATCTGTTTATATTATAGAATTTATTTTGACACCCTGCTTGAGAGCTTTTATGAGTCGCAGAAGGAGAAATAAATTTACTGCGGTGTTTCTTTCGCAAATGATTTAAGTTATTTGAAATTATTTAGGAAATTCTCCCATCTAAATTGGTCGTTACTACAAATGGAGCGGTACGGACTCCCTAAAGTGCCATGAAACATCGATCTTCCTAGGTTTGTTCAGTATTACATTTTGCTACAGATTCCTAGCCTCTAACCAAAGGATATCACAATCAGTTAAGAATGTACCATGAATGCGTTAATTATTAAGCGAAAATCTGGCTATTGGTGTTAATAACGCTACAGTTTTCATTATGACAGTGCGGTGCAGCAAACTAAAAAGACAGTTTATATTACTGATCGGAGTTTTTCTGGTATTGGCATTCATTCTTCAGATGGTGCCTTCGTATTTCGAAGTACAGACAAACATGCTCACAGCTTTGCAGTTTGCAAAGTTTGAAAGCCGCTTATTACACAATAAGTCATATACCGTTGTCAATCGTCTGAAAGTTCCTATTTCGCTCTGGAAAGTACAGCCGTCCGACGACAGGATTTTATTGCAAGCTAAATTTAATCCTTTCGCCAAAGAGAATTCTCCTAGAACAGGGACTTGCGGGCTGGAACGACAATGGTGGTAAGCAAGCGTTTGTTGATCATGATTGTCCTGTACAGCACTGTGAACTGCATGGACATTAGAATGGAGAAGGTTTGGCGCTAGAATATTTAAGGAAATAGAGTTGAACAGCCATTTGCTCGGAGGTGCGCAAGCAGAGGTGCCCCGTCATTTCGATAAGGTTTGGATCATGTTCGCGTTGGAAAGTCCGGAAGCATCGCCTTCTTACGTTGGGCTAAACGACGTCATAAACTGGACAGCTACGTATCGTTACGATTCTACGATGGTGACTCCGTATGACAAATTTCAAGTTTACGATAATTTTACACAGATATCTGACTATAAGTCGGATAAAAATTACGCTCAAGGCAAGACTAAATTAGCGGCAATATGTGTGTCCAACTGTTATGCGTCAAACGCAAGATTGGAATATGTTAAGGAGCTATAACAGTATATGGATTTGGACTTTTATGGGTCATGCTGGAACTTGAGATGTGATTAGGGGGAAGGCAATAACTGCTTTAAAAATCAACAGAAGGATTATAAGTTTTATTTGTCTTTTGAAAACGCCAATTGTCGTGATTACATTACCGAGAAGTTCTTTCTTAATGCATTAAGGTAAGAAGCTCTCCTAATTTCTGTCCACTCTAAATGCAAGATTTCTTAAAGAATTAAAACTGAAAATAGATTTGTAAATATTAACAAAATTCGCTTTACATTAGCTACCTTTTAATCACTAAGTAACAAGTTGCATATTGTATTTTTTTATAAAAATGCTTTTATACTGATAGAATTTCATCACCTTTTCGTCATAAAATTCAATAAAATTGTTTCAGGAATTAACTGTTTGATTGTCGTCAATATCGGGGTATGAACTCAGTAGGGCTGGTTTCTTGTGCGAACTTTTACTAGCAGATTTTCGATCATACTCCCGATAATGACATCAATAACGCTATTCATTACTTATGACGTCATAATAACGCCAGGTTAATGCTATGTTTGAGAATAGATATTTAATAGAAGAACTGCATTAACTACACGTCATGAATTTAAAATAATTAACTTCTGCATTCAGGAATTATACTCGAATGGAAATTCGTCCTTGTAAATTACATACATTTAATTGTTTTAAGATGTGATAATGAAGTTACAATTTTGATTTATAAACTCATTATGTTGGAAATGTGTAGTCGCGTGAAGTCATAGATTTTAAAACAGGTAAGTATTACATTTGTAGAAACGTTAAATTATATGTTTTTAGACACGTTAGTTATATGTTTGCTGTTACCTTAGTGATAGATTTGTAGACAAGTTAAGTTGAAGGTTTTAGTTTTGAAGACACGTTTAGTTTAAGGTCTGGATCTACAATTAAGTATAGGATTTCGACGCGTTAAATTATAGAGTTGTAGTCGCATTTAGATATATGTTTGTAAGAGCTCAAGTAAGAGGTTCGCAGAGACGTAAACTTTTTTATAGACAAGTAATAAGGTTCTAGGTTTGGAGTCACGTTTAGCCATAGGTTTGTAGATACGTTAAGTAATAGTTGTGTAGTCACGTTTAGTTTTAAGGTGTTTCGAGTAACATTCAGTTTAAGGACTGTAGTCACGTTAAGTAATCTTATCAATTTTCAGGTTTGTAATCTCGTCAAGTTAAAGGTTTGTAATGTCGTCAAGTTATAGGTTTGTAATCTCGTCAAGTTATAGGTTTATAATCTCGTCATGTTATAGGTTTGTAATCTCGTCAAGTAATAGGTTTGTAATCTCGTCAAGTTATTTGTTTGTTATCTTGTCAAGTAACAGGTTTGTAATCTCGACAAGTTACAGGTTTGTAATCTTGTAAAATTGTAGGTTTGTAAACTCCTCAAGTTATTTGTTTGTAATGTTGTCAAGTTACAGGTTTGTAATCTCGTCAAGTTATAGGTTTATAATCTCTTCAAGTAATAGGTTTATAGACACGTTAAGCAATATGTTTGAAGACAAGTTTAGTCATAGTTTATTAGTCATGTATAGTTAAAGGTTTGAATTCACATTTAGTAACCGATTTGTTAGACCTCTTAAGTTAAAACGGTGTACAAATCAGATACAGATAAAAGGTTTATTATTCCGGGGGTTAAAGTAGTGTAAAAGGTATGTCAATTATGCAAGCTTCTCTTATAGACATGAGGTCGTTCCGGTCGTGATGGGTGTGCATCCAGACAACTACAGACACGTGGCCCCACCGGGGTCCTTCATCCACGTTGAGGATTTCCCGTATGCACAGGCGCTTGCCGGGCATCCCAAGCGCCTAAATGAGCAAGACGATGAATATAATGACTATTTCCGCTGGAATCGTACCGGACAGTTTGTTGATAGAAAGTTTTGGTGTAGAATTTGCTCATTACTATGGGATACCGATCTCCCCCACCAATCAATCCACGACTTAGAACAATGGTGGCGGGGCGAAAGTATATGTATAGGCAAACGACGCTGGGATGAGATATCAAACAGGAGTAAATTACATGTGCGATAATGACTACAAGAGGGCTTGCAAAATACTACGCGTACTTGTAGCCATATATGCATGTAGCATATGTATTTGTTATAAAAACTCGTTGATATAATTCTTCTTAAAACGGATGGGATAATAGTCTCATTTATTTTCGCACAATTCACTTTCCTGTTTGTGTTTCGCAGCAATTTATGGATTTCTTACTTAATGTGACATATCCAAGTGCCATGTACCATATTCTTTATACAAAACCTCTTTTGTAATTTAGGCTGAAATCCTTTAAATAAATGTCGTTTTGTCGTGTTTTCAGTACAAATAACTTGAGCATATCCAGGTTTTGGAAAAAAACTCCGCCTCAGCCGCCCTTTAAAGGCCTACACATCCCTCCACCCATTATTACCCTAATATTGTCCAATTGATCTTTTCAAATCAATTTGATATTTGGTTTTCTGGAAACGATTCATAGCAATTGTTGGTATCAAAATATGGTGATATTGTAATACATTCGGCCTTTCTGTGTTGTTGTTTTTATAGACGGACATATGTCACAAAGAGCTTTACTTGGCGAACTAGACAGAGCTTTGTGTTTCTGTTAATCAAACAATTAAATTAGTTGTTAAACCATTTACTTAAATTATTAATGTAAACACATCTAAGGACACCGGTTTGTGTTCTAATTTTAACCAAAAATTATTTTCTTTTGGTGGCTGTATGTGAGACACTAATTTGGGTTGTTTAGTCGATTTTATCAAGGTCTGCCCTCGCCTTTTGGCTGCATAATGGCTTGACCCCGACGTGACATCATCACGACTTAAATTGTCTTTATATGCACTAAATGACATGAGAAACAAGAAAGACTTAAATTCCCGCTCAAATCCAGATATTTGAAGTATTGAAGAAACAGAGATAGATACAAGAGATCTGAGCGCGATACCCTAGCTCTTTGCGAAGAGACCTATTGGTTATTTAACGGGCTCGATGTATAGCACCGATACACGGGATACAACTGTTCTGGGTTTAACACAGTTTACCAGTACTAACCTTTAAATGCTGAGCACAAGGCAAGGGAGCTACTGGTACCATATTTTAACGCAATTCGGGTTAACGGTGCCGGGGTTTGAAACCACGACCATCTGCACCCACAGTGAACACTCTACGACTAAGAATTATTGAATGCAAGGGTCATTTGTGTGTGTTATCTAAAGCAATTAATACAACCACGGTCATGTTTGACAATTTTTGCCAATAATTCGAGTCTCATGGTCAAAAACTTAAAGTGACACTCTTATGCAAAACTGATACACACAAAAGTATAATAAACGTAAATTTTGAGTGATGAACCTTTTACTTCTTTCTAAATAATGCATTAATGGAAAATATAAATAACTGATAGCAAGATTGTTACCGTGTATTTAACAACTGACTACGAAAAAATAAATGATGAGTCTCATAAGGTAGAATGACTGTGTTTTCTGCACCTTTCTTTCCAAATATACTCAGTACCCTCCATACGCTCCCTTATTTTCGACTTGTATTCATCCCATTTGGTATTATAAAACAATTGTATTAATTGCGATCAATGGGAGAAAGAGTGCATCATTATTAAGAGTCCGAAGGCGTTACGGATTTTCGATGGTGTACAATATTCTGTACGTGAACCCTGCTTGATCAACGTGACCTACATGAGACACCAGTCATATGACTTTCATTGCTGATCTTTGTTTTGTATCAAGGACCGCCACAGTCTTTCAACATTTTATAACCTTTCAGTATAAAATGCATTTATTTTCTTTCGCCGTTGTTTTAAATATTGGAGAAGGGCCCGTTGCCCCAGCAACTTCGCTTCAAAGTGCGCCTACTCTTACGTCTATATATATATATATATTCGTGTTTATAGCATTTTAGTGAAAAAAAAACAAGATCTAAACACCATGGCGAAACCATATTGATTTTATGTCAATCTCTCTCTCTCTCTCTCTCTCTCTCTCTCTCTCTCGCATAAACTACTTTGGCAAAGTATGCCTACCATAAGTAAAATACGTATACTAAAATAAATCAGCTTTATGAATGCATTTGTCATAGCTTTGAAAACTGTATTTTTTTGCTTTGTTAAATCACAAGATTTTCCAGTCAGTTGACGTTAAACATGGAATTATTTTGGGTTTGTCCTATGCCGTCTCACATTGCTACAGCAAAACGTAGAACAGTATATGGACAAAATTGAAAAATCTCCTCGACGTCTCGTAACTACTCATTAACGTCAGCGAGACTTCATCCCCCCTCAAAGACGCGCGTATTCTAACTGATCATTAACATCAGTACGCGGCAAGATTATAATGAATTGGCGAGAGGAAATGTTAAATATTGGACAAAAGAAGACAATGAAAGAGAAAGAGAACACCTACCATCGGTTGTATAAAGTCTGGAATTGTGAAATATTGCCTTCCAACGAAATTGTCTTCTGAGTCATCGTACTAGTTTTGTATGCTTTTTTATTTGGTAAAAAATGTGATAACCATTCACCACAAGGTCAAAATAACTGATGTTTCATTGGACAGAATTATCGCACCCATGTTTTTGGAAATTGCAAAAACAAGTTGATTAACCGACAGCTCTTATTTCTATATGAAATCAGACTGAATGAGAGGCATATCGTGAAGTATTAAAGGCCACAAAATCTGCGTAAATTTTTTGAACGGTTTTACTTAGTTTATCTCTTAAATAGCATTATATTGTGCCACTTAGAGGAGGTTTCCATATGGCTATACCATGAGATAAGGACCCTCGAAGTTAGGACTAAGTATCTTCATGGTACAGGTTCTAGGTCCAGGGATTAATTTCTTCAAATAGTGTGCCCTGATTACGATAGAGTTTCTCCTAATTATTAATACGAATATCCTTATTTTAATTAGTATCTTCTAATGAGGAAATAATTCAATCAAATATAGCATGTTGATGTGTTCATTTCCGCTGCTAATATTTCATCGATCAAAAAGTGTTTATTACGATATGCCTCAAAAAGATATAAAACGCAGTTGATTGTAAATATTTAGCAAAGTTCGCCAAATTGTATGCGAACGTAAGATCGTTTCATAAATAAAATATATCATTTTCAAATTTTCATCTGTCTTATTCGTTTTATACGAAAAAGTGAAACATTTGAGGGATAATATTTTATGATTAACTCTGACCTGTAAATCTAATAATGATAATAATAATAATAAGAAGAAGAATGAAATACAGACACTCCACTGAAAATAAAATAATGAAGACGGAATGAAAACTGTTAGTGGTCTATGTACATGATAGAATTCCATTAGTCATCGATCATCGATCGGTCTCCGATAATTTATAGTAAGAATTTGGTACGATTTTAATACTACAACATTTTGCACCCCGTGTACATTTTATACCTGAACAAAGGTACAATCTTAGAGAATATAAAAAGGCCTTTAGATACACCACGGGCTTTGGAAACAATTTTTTGTGCAGTTTTACGCCGAAACAACGCAGTGGTCACCAAATTAATCAGAAACCACGAAATAAAATATTTCAAGGCTTTACGAATCAGATAATCGTTATAAAGGCATGAATAATTAATATTCTCAAACAGGACATTTCAACTTCTATACCATTTGTAACATCCGTAGAACAATCAATTTCAATAAAGAAATATTTCCGAAAAAGCTATTTGTTTCACTATATGGCGGTCAATTATTATAAAATAATGCAATCTGTTCATAGTCAGGACAATAAAAATTTATAATTTCACTGGCACATATGTGCTTCTGTTTTATGCATTTTGACACTTCTCAGCATTAGAAAAGCAAAGAAAGTAGTTGTTTAATATGACTGAGGAAATAATTGGTAGAAGCTTTAGAAATTAGGTACTGCTGATAAAGGATTTGTGTTCAGAAAGCTTTTCCAAGTATATGTTATTGTATTATTGTAGCAGGATTAAATAATTATAGAAACTACAGAAGAGCGTATATACCTGGTAAAGTCTTTGAAAGAAACCGAAGGCTCACATGATTCTTTATTAAACATAAATTGTGGTGAAATACCAAGAGAATCCCTTTTATAAACACATACTAACTATATGCTAATGGAGTAGATAAGTGGGCGGAGCATAGCGCTTTTAAAAACAGCACCTGAGCAGTTGCCAGACTGGAGTAATAACTGGAGAAAAACTGAACATTTTCAAATTGTCTTATTGCCTCCATCTAGATCAGATAAATATAATTTAGCTCTCAATTGAAATATTTTATGAAAAAAATAACAGTAAGTATGACTATTTTGTTAAATGATATTTAAACCAATAACTTCTTGGTCAGAAAATGGTAATCAAAAAGTATATAGAGAAACATACATTGTATGGCAATCCTTGTGTGGCGGATCCGTGGTCAATAAGTCACAAAATATACTGTCTGCGGGTTCGATAATTCGTCCAGGTATATGAGAGTTAGGTTTGTGGTCACCAAGCCTGAGGTGTAGGCGTTCACCCCTTCCCCACCCTATAACACACGATCACTGTTGCACAAGACAGTATCAACGATAGTGATCAATAAAATGTGATAATAATTAAACTTGTTTACATCACGCAAATATAATTTAAAGATGTCCCGCTCAGAGTATGCTGCACTATATCGATTAAAATACTTATAAAATGCGATCGACTTAAATCTCAACAATTTGTTAAGTCGTGTTGTACCATTAAACCTCATATGAGAACGATATGACAATATGATTAAGTGTGCTATTTTTCTTGCTTGAACGAAGCACAGCGTATTCAAAACATTACTTTAATCAGTATGAGGGAGTTGTTATTTAAAAGCGACTGCTTTAACTGTTCAGAAATTTAGAATGTAACCTTTGAAAAGTGATGTGATAAAACATTTAAAACGATCGAATGCTCATTCCGTCGGATCGGTAATGTTGTCATTTTATGTACTGTTTATAATTTTTAACCGTCAGAGACGGTTCGAAATGCGAGTCTATTTGAAAAGAGTATATTTATTAAAACGTCTCTTATTTGAACATATACAAGAACTCCTTTATGATTATGATTATGAAAACAATAATATGAGAATCATTTTTTTAAGTATTAGAGTGGGTGGGTGGGGGGTAAATAGTGAATAATAAAGATCCTTAATTTCCTTTAAAGTCGTATAACATACAGAAAGAAACACCATGGTGTTAAGCTAGGACATATTACATATACTGATAAAAAAGTATCTTTGATAATAAACTAGCATAAAACCTATTATTTGGTCAAATTGAAGACTGTGTTCTTTAACTCATTGCGCCTTTTAAATTGGAATTACGCGGCATCTTTGAATATTTCTTTTTATGGGATTCCGTATGCGTAGAAACGTTATTAAGCTAATTTGTATCTACTACATTTATAGAGATTTGTTATGATTATGAAATCAAAGATACTTTTCTTCTAAAACTTATCATCAATTTATATACGATATTTGCTTATCCTTCAATATTCGGATGTATTTTGAGATAGATTTTATCCTAAAGACGAGGATTAAAGCAAAACATTTAACCTTAGAAACACCCTCTAAAGAATGACATTCAACCTAATAAGCATGACTTTAAACATTAGAAACAGGTTTAAAAGGTTTTATTTTCACCAAATTTTTATGTTTCATGTAAACGTGTACATGGAAAAGGTGTTAAATATGTTTTTCTCCATTGAAAATTAACATTTTTTTATTTATTTTTTATAAATACCACGACATAGAGTTTCTTCCTCGTATAACATAAAAGTAATTAAATATCGGTTCGAGCATTTTAATTAATTGCACTTTAAAATGTTGTACAGTTAAAACAGTAATAAAAATGCTTAAAAATGAAATTGAGTACATCATCAAGAAACCTCAATGTTGTTGTTTTTTTTCAATTCAGATACTTTGTTTTATATAGCACTTTAAGGAAGGTTTTTAAGATGAAGATGCAACCTTATAAAAGTGTTTATCAAGTTGAGATATGTTCTATAAGAATATCATGCAAAAAAACATTGTTACAAAATCATCATTAACGTGTTTTATTGCTCCATTCATTATAATGTCATAGTTTGTAAAAGCGATTTTAACTTGGTTTATTTTTAAAATATGAGATAAAGAAAGTCAAATTTTCAGGAGTGTTAAGACAAAGGCACTGACAGCTGAAATTCTTCACCAAATCTTAATATATGCTATAATATTGTAGTTCACTGTTCAATAAAAGGAAACTAAAGCAATTCTGCAAAATGTTGTTGTGTGATTGATTGTTTGATATTATCACGTGATTCTTTATGCGTATCTAACAAAGGTTCACATATCAAGCAAGTTATGCCAGTTATGGAGTCTTTGTGCCTTTACCTGCGTGGGTTCGCTCCTGACTTAAACAAGATAATCGTTATATACTTGTATTGTTTCTGCAATTTCGTTATCAAATAGTAAACCAATAATGATATAAATGAATTTAAATGCATTACCGGGAAAAGCATTTTTATTTATAATAATAATAATAATAATAATAATAAATACTGCTACTACTACTACTATAACGTCTACTACTACTTCTACTACTACTACTACTACTACTACTACTACTACTACTACTACTACTACTACTACTACTACTACTAATAATAATAATGACTTTATGATAATTATAATGATAATAATTATATAAAGTTTCGATGGTGATCTTGTCAAATCGAGTATTGAAATTGCATCATAAGAGCAGTTGTTCGCTATTGGTGTACCATTTACCACTGTATACCATTTGTCTCGATCATTGATCGGTCTCCGATATATGAAAGTAAGACATTTATAAGAATCCAAACATTATTAAAATTTGTATACGGTATATATTTTACACCTCGGCAAAGGCGCAATCTGGGAGAATATAAAACGGCCTTAAACCACTGTCTTAATATGCAGTTTACAACAAAATCAAAAACAAAGTTCACCAGATGAAGCAGAAATCACGAAATAAAGAAGTTAAGAACAGTTCGAATCAGACAATCGTTATAAAGGCTTGAATAAAACTAAAATATTTCGGCATTTTAACTGCAATGCTATTTCAACATTCGAAAACCAATTAATTTTAATAAAGAAATATTTCCGAAAAAGCTTCCTGCTTCCCTAAATCGCAGTCAATTATTTATGTTATAATTCATATTTTCATAGTCAGAACGATAGTGATGTATTACTTAATTGGCACATATGTGCGACTGCTTTATGGATGTTCACACTTCTATTTTTGATAGTAGTTTTGGAAATGAGGTTCTTTTGAGCAGGGCTCTCTAATTTCTTTTAATATGGTTTTAGAAAGCTTTCCAGGTAGTTGCCATTGTATTATTATTGAAGCACTTCTACTGCTACTGCAACTCTTACTGCTACAAAAACTACTATTGCTTTACTTCTGCTACAAATGCTAAAACTATAAAGACTTTGTATGAAATTGCTCCGAAACTTTCAAACCACCATCTATTCCATCTGAGTCTGTTATATTATCATTTTTGCGCAAGTTTAATTAACGCATTAATATATAATTAATATCTCAAATTGTTTTACAAAACATGACATGGCATAATTTGTATCACATCTTTTGTAAAAAGATACAGAAACAGGGGAAGAAAGGTCGACTCCTATTTTTGAGAAACCGGTTATTTTTGTAATGATCAATTTTAATCCGTCATTGAGTTTGAAAAATAGACAATCGTCAAAGTAATAAAAACGTTCTCTTTTTTAACACTCTTTGATCCCTTGTAACAGGATTAAGCTAATCTGATTATTTTTTGTTTACGAATAAATTGCCTTTTTCACTTTTCAAGAGTTTTGTGACTCTTAAAGGAACTATTTTAAAGAAAATCATGATTACTCTTTCGAGACATTGACTACACCCACTTATATTTAAATCTTCATGGTATCGATTCTAGGTCCGGCCGTATTTGCTATAGATTTGTGGTCACCAAGCCGGACGAGTGGGTGTTCCGGATACTCATACCATCTACAACTTAAGATCACTTTTGAACAACGTAGTACCAATGATAGTGATTAATACAATGTTGCAATCGATGTAAAAAATGAATTTAAATAATTTTAAAATCTGCATCTTATCCTTATCAAACTGTCAAAAACTCTTAACGTCTGAATTTAACAATGATATATTTGTAAAGACAGTAATACCAGTAAAATTTGATTTACGGATGATATGACAATATAACAAATGTGCTCAATCTTTTCTACCAGTACGAAGCACAGCGTATTAGGATATGGCTAGAATCAGTTTGAGGAAGTTAGTTTTGATAGGGACAGTCTAATAGGGACTTTTAACATAAAGTATTGATTTACCATATATTTGAAATGTAACCTTTTAAAAGTAATATGATATTGAAAATAAAACGATCAAATGAATAATAAATTATTCTTGAATGCGCGGATCGGTTACAATTTCTGAGAGCGTTTGATGAATATTATTATTTATTGCGTACGTTTGAGCTATAAGAGCCATAAACTTCTTAACTCTCTGAAAGGGTAGTACCATGTACTGTGACAGTTTGAGCAATTAACTGCTAGCCTTTTGATAGAGATGTACTATTTCTTGTGATAATATGAGCCATGAATTAATAACCACTCTGATAGGGGTATACTATTTACGGTAACAGTTTGAGCTATGAACTACTAACCTCTCTAAAAGGGGTGTACCATGTACTGTGGCAGTTTCAGCCATTAACTGCTAGGCTTCTGATAGGGGCGTACCATCTACTTTGACAGTTTGAGCTTTCAACTGGTAGACTTTCTGATAGGAATACTATATTGTTGTGATAATATGAGCCATAAATTAATAACCACTCTGATAGGGGTATACTATTTACGGTAACAGTTTGAGCTATGAACTACTAACCTCTCTAAAAGGGGTGTACCATGTACTGTGGCAGTTTCAGCCATTAACTGCTAGCCTTCTGATAGGGGCGTACCATCTACTTTGACAGTTTGAGCTTTCAACTGGTAGACTTTCTGATAGGAATACTATATTCTTGTGATAATATGAGCCATAAATTAATAACCACTCTGATAGGGGTATACTATTTACGGTAACAGTTTGAGCTATGAACTACTAACCTCTCTGAAAGGGGTGTAACATGTTCTGTGACTGTTTGAGTCATTAACTGCTAGACGTTCTGATAGGGATGTACTATTTCTTGTGATAATATGAGCCATGAATTAATAACCACTCTGATAGGGGTATACTATTTACTGTGACAGTTTGAGCCATAAACTACTTACATCTTTGAAAGGGGTGTCCTTTTTACTGTGACAGTGTGTGTCATATACTACTATTTTCTATGAATGCGATGTACTTTTATCTGTAACAGTATTAATCATAGCCATGACTAGCTAGCCTCTCTGATAGGGATGTACTATTTTCGTTGACAGTATGAGTCATCTATTGCCAAAGCCTTCTGATAGGGGTATGACCACACCATTAAGTTTTTGTTAGTTCTCATATCTTTAGTTTGAGACTGATACGCAGAAAAGTGGGTTTAAATATCGTTGATGTCATTATGTCCGGCAAAAGCTGTCACGGTGTTAATTAATGTTTTTCCAACAGAAAACGTTTTACAATGTAATAAAATGTTTTGTTTTATTTTTGAGTCTCAATCTTGGACAACTTTTATATTGCGGCTAACGCTTAATATATGTCTATTGCTCTTAATCATTGATCGAATTCGTTCGCACGACGCAGATTTGTTTGCTAAGATTATTAAAATTAAGCCAATTTTTTGTATTTTGGATTTCACGTACTCAATACGACAAAATGTTATTCGACGAATTGTGCATTGCCTATAATCCCAATCCCAGCGAATCTTTCAAAAGCACGTCCGTGCAATAAACTTTTCTATTTTCCATTCGTATACAGAGATTAGACTATAAACAGTTAAAGGATATGGTGCCGTCTCCACCACCGAAACCGCTGCCTCCATCAAAATAAAACTTATTGAAGCTAAAATTGCATTCTGACTTCAAATATTACTTTCTGAATTGTACATCTTGCTCTATTGCATTATGCATCGTTTATTGAGGAAATATACAGTTACTTTCTTGAAACTTGAGGTGGCCTTGTTGGTTGCTGCTATATTCGGTTCAAGATACTTTCAAACTAAAGTGCCAAATGCCACAATTGTGTGATGCTAAATTGGTGTTTAATTTGCATTATGTAGGTTTAATTGTTTGACGATTACATGCACCTAGGTACGTCCTAACATGCCACACAGCAGCATTCAAAACAGCTCCGTTTTTACACAAGAAAGCGCAAGCTCGTAAGTACTGGTTAAACTGATCTCGCCTTATAAAGCAGAATATCGCATAGGAACAGAAACCAAACCACGAAAACATAGTTTAGGACTTAGAAATCGGATAATTATTATAAATATAGGCATAAATAATTTATACTTTCGAAACATTTTAACATTTCATCTGCAATGCCATTTGATACATTCGTAGAACAGTCAATTTCAATAAAGACATATTTCCGGAAAAGCGATTTTTTTCTCTAGAGTCAATTATTTATACAGTCATTCAATTTGTTCATAGTCGCATCAAAAGAGATGTTTAATTTGACTGGCACATATTTGCGTCTGCTTTATGGATTTTGACACATCTCAGCATTTTCTGAACGACAAAATAGTTGGTATGACCGAAGAAATGATTTATAATATTTTTGAAAAAGAGATACTGCTGCGGAGGGCTATCTGTTTGTTAATTTGATTTCGAACGTCTAGCCGTGTATTTCATTGTATTATTGTTGCATGAATATGTTATTGAGATAAGGTTCAAGTTAAACCACATTGCGCAAATATTGTGATCGCTCCAGTCCCATAAAACTCTAGCCGAGCATTTTAAATTTTAATCAATTTTGCTCGTATTATAAATTTAAGACTGTTTAAGTTCTAAGTACATATTTATGCAAACAAAATAATCCTGCTACTGCTGCTGCTGCTGCTAATATAGCTACTACTGTAACTACTGCTGCTTCTACTACAACAACTACTACTACTACTGCTACTTCTACTACTACTACTACTACTACTACTACTACTACTACTACTACTACTACTACTACTTCTACCACCATCACCTTCACCACCACCACCACCACCACCACCACCACTTCTACTACCATTACTACTAGCACTGCAACACCAGATCAATGTTGCGCAACATAGTGCTCACGATAGTGATTTCAGGAATGTTGTGATAAGTGTTTAACAATCGTTGTGAAATATATGTTTTGACACGTTAACTTTGCGCCAATGCTGTCAAAAGATATCATTCTCTCGGAGAATGCTGTTTTATATCCATAATAAAACTTTCAAAAGTTCTTCGTGTTAAACTTCAACAATGATATATAAGTGAACGCATAAGGTGCCATTAAACAGAGATATATGAACGATACGACAGTATGACTAATAGGTTCGATATTCATAGATAATCTAAAGTCCTGTCTATTACGTGTATGATTTTAATCAGATTGAGGAAGTTAATAACAACTGCTTAAACAGTTCCTTTTAAAATGAGATATTGTTTTACCATAATTTTGAAATGTAATCTTTTATACGTGATGTGATATTTGTTTGTTTTAATACGATCAAATGGATTATTGGATGCGCTAATGCTTTAAATGCACGTTCTTTCGGATTGGTGAGAATGTTATTATATGTATTGTTTATAGTGTTAAACTGTCACTTACAGTTTAAATTGCGAATAAACTATCTTAAAACGAAACATTCATTGAAGACTGTCCCTCATTTAAAGAGATACCACAATTCATTTAAGTAATAGTTAAAACATGTAAGAATGCACTTACAATAAAAAATGGTTCAATGCGACACAATCGCATTACCATCATTATATTCTGTACATCCTTACAAACTTTTACTTTTAGTGGTCTACATTTTTTGTTTAAACTACCTTTTAAATTAATAACGGCGAAGAACCGATTTCCTGAAAAATATGTATTTAAACCTTGATAAATCATGCCGCGACGTTAAACAAAAGAAAATGTTGCCACTAAGGGATAATTTAAACAACTAACATCATTTTTTAGTTTTGTTCTTATTCAAACTGAGAAAAAAAAATCACCTCCTTATTGTCCTTCAAATTCTAATTATTTTCCTTTTAATTATTTAGAATAAAAAACACTCTGAAAAAATAAACAGCACGATGATAGTTAAGAACGAATCTATATATAAGAGTAAGTGTGAAGATTAAAAAAGAAATCTGCCGGCAGCAGGATTCGAACTCGTTAACTAATGTCTAACCATGACCATTGCACCATTGTAAATAATTATTCTGTTACAGTTTAATGTAAGACATAAACACAGTTGTCAACATTTATACGAAATTTGGCAACAATTTAGAGTGTATTGTTAATGTTTTGAAAACGGTTGCGAAATTGTGGAAGATACAGACAAACACTAATTATATATCATTTTGTCAGCACTTTTTGCTATAGGTGTTGGATAAAGAGAATTGTTCAAGATGCCTTATTTAACCCTTTCTTAATTTATCTTTTCCTATATAATATGTAAACAAATGAACTTATCAAAACCAAGCATGGGCCTTTAAGATATTGCCGTTCAAGCGAGATGTTTGTTATCAGCAATTTTCTCTTATCTGAAGTCCATGCGTAAACACTGTCAACCGCCGGTGTATCTCACCGATTAAGGTCGGGACAACTTAATGTTTGGACTAGTATAAACGTTTATAGTTTGCTTAAATTGAAAACTTTGTACTTTAGTTTAATACACCTAAGCTCATTTAAAGTTGGAATAACCCGGCACCTGTGGATAATTTCCTTATATGGAATGCCATTTGTGAAGGTGAGATATTAAACTTAATTTGAATGCCTACATTTATATGGATTTCTATCAGATACTGATTTCAAAGATAGTTTCTTCTTAAACTCAGCATGAAAAAATGTGAGTTTTTAGTGATAAATCTTTAACTACTAACTAAATAATGCATTTTTGGAAAATTTTAATTACTGATAATAAAATTGTAGCCGTGTGTTTTATGGCTAAAAACGCAAAAATATTAAATGATTGTTGAGTGCTTAAATATTTAATGTGGTCTAATATTGTCTTATAAGATACCCAGTTTTCTGCACATTTCTGTCAACTTACACTCATTATTGTTAATAAGAACTATTGCTTTCGACATGTATTCATTCTTTTTGGTATATTACAATAATTGTATTAATTGTTGTAAGTCTTATTTGGGAATAAGAGTGCGTCTTTAAGTAATGTCCTTCAGGAAAAGCAATAATAAATAAAGCTTTCTGTTTGACTACAGTACATGCTTAGTCAGAAAGGCCTTTCTGTGGTGAGATTCAGATTCTTTAATTATAAAAGTTAAAGGAAGTTAAGTGAGATAGCAATGCAGCTGTTTTATGAAACAAAGTACATCTCGAATACAATGTAAACAAGAAGCATTCTTCAAAAGAAAAGCATATCTTTAACGTTAACATTGTATATTTGTTGGATAAATATAAGTTGCTTTTTTGCTTTATTTATTTTATGTTTAACTATTGAAGTCCAATGATTTTATTTCATTAGTCAAGTTGTGGTTATTTCAATAGTGGTACTAAACTGCATAATGACAAGATTATGGCTGTTAATTGATCTTAGATAAACAGTTAATACACAACTTGATAAGGTATTCTACCTCAATACGAATAATATGTCTGCCTGTTTTATTGCCTTATGACGATATTAAGGATATATCTGCCACTTGTATAAACAATGGTAAATAATTACCTCTGTAAGTAAAACCACCTGTAAACTCCGTGGTAATATTACAACATAGATAATATGTAAAAGTTGTCAAACTATCCTACATTTCATCAAACACGTATAAGAGTCAACTTATATCTGTCTGCGACAAAGATCCAGGGCTTACCTCAAATGCTATAAGTGATAGTTTAGAATGACGTGTTCATATAATTGTTCGTTGAGCTACACGCATCTTTGTTAAAGTTGTAGTATTCAAAGACGTAACATACATTCGAGTGTGTCAAATATTTAAAGAACATATAGTCCCATTTAACAGAAGGCGATCTTTGAATTTCCACGTGACTCGACACTCTTAACTCATATCCGGATGACGTATTGTTAAAAAAAGTAAGTATGCGTTCCATTAGTTTTTCGCAACTAATCTTTCGCTAGAGAAAGGATATTAAACGCCTTATAAGTTTTACTTATGACATCGAAGCACAGACGTTTTTTGCGTGTTTTTTAAAAAGAACATATTATAAGGCCCAATAGCTCGCGAGACATTTTTTTATAAAAATAGATTTGTTGAAATCATTTTTTAACCTATGGGGGTGGCAGTATTTTCCAACATATTGGCTTTCGAAGCCCTTATAGTTTTTTTCCAGCCATATTCTCAATAGATGAATCGCTAAAAAAAGTGGTTGTCACATTAATTTTTTTTAGTACGTGTTTTTTATTTGCAATAAAGCGAATCATGTTAATAGTTAACCCATTATTAACAAAAAAAGTTTCAATGCAAATAAAAACCCGTTTTGCATTTAACCTGACAGTAAATACTTTGAGTCACCAAACACACACATTAGCTGTTCATATAGACGTCAAAGAGTGTTCGTTTGTCAGGGAGCACATGTCAACATCCATTTTGGCATGATAACTTATAATACAACACTAAAATTGTATTGTTACTCTTAAGATAACTTTTTCAGTTTTGGAAGGTAGTAGTCATTAACTGTAACAGTTTTTAATAACTGTTCAGCACATTTTCCTGATCTCGAAACAACGCCCAATTATTCTCATGACATGAAAGACAATCCCTTGGTAGATTATCATGTATTAAAAACGAAATAACAATCTTAAATGCGGAAAATTAATATTTGATCTGAGACTCAATTCAATGACAACGTATTCAAGCTTAAAAACCGAAGATGAATTTTTTTTGTCAAAGACTAGGCATGTTGAAATGTCAAAACATTGTATTCATATTGCCGCAGTTTCTTACGCGTACATATTTCAGTCGTAGACAAAATACATGCTGGATTGAAAGGGTATTGCCTTAAAAGCACGTCACTGAACAAACATGATTTCAACCATTATATACATATTTAATTCAAACGTTTGACTAGAATCAAGATTAACATTGACATATGCGAGCAATACAATGCACATACCTAACAAATGAACAAGATTGATCTATAACTGTATTGATACATTTAGCTAGGGATATTTAAATCTTATCGTGTCTCATTGCTGCCAATATGATTAGGTAATTAATATTTATTGACATAATTTGCTGGGCTATAATATAATACGTACTTAAAATTGCAAAAATAAAGTGGTAATTTGATTGTTCTATCACGCCAAAAGTGGTTAAGAACCGGACATACAATCGATGTTGTATAACATCTAAATTTGTTTCACTCATAACACTATTTTAGACTGAACTTTCCTTATCTCAATACCTAAATGAGTATTACCAGTTGAATAGTTTGAGAGTCTCGCACATGTTTCAAAGGGTCAGACATCAAAATTTAACTGTACTGCTAATAATCATTTAAACGTTGACAGGAAGTGCTCTGTTCTTCCGGAAAAACCTAATATCATGAATGGAAATTGAAAACTTTTTAAACTTGGATTAACGAGTTCAAATGAAGAACTGCCATTTGTTGTTTTTACGTTTATTCTTAACAGTAAGTAAAATAATTCAAATTATTATTATATAAATTTATATTTTAATTCCCGGGGGATATATTAATCAATATATTAAGTCTAAGTTTAAAAACTAAAAATGTGTTCTAAAAATGCTTTTACACTAGCTAAAAAGGGAAACAAATTGCTATTCCTGTTACAAATATTCATTTTCTACAATAAGAATCTAGTATTAAGTAAATTATTTTTTTGTATATATACAAACATAAGGAATTCTAGGCCCGTCCGTAATTACTTATCATTGCTGTATCTGTTACAAAAAAACAGTTCTATAAACATTCACAAATCGTTTGTCATAATTAGTAAATATATTGTTAAAAATTACGAGTTGAGTTTTCTGAGCCAGAGTCTAAAAATCAAATCCCAGCTTTGATTAATATAAGTCTTGTTTTTTGAGACTTATGGGGGTTTCAATAAAGCATCAATGCCGTAACTTCAATTATCTTGGTATTTCCTCAACTTCGTTATCATTTTAATACTGGCAAAAGCTCAAATTCATACAAATAAATAGAAATTGAGACACTAAGACAATTAAATTTACGACTAAAATCGATTTAGACCTTCGTTGATACGGCTCCCCTGAGGCCTTGTTTTCTGAGGCCGAATTTCAAATACAAAGTCAAGCCGTTATTGAATAAATGCTTGTTTCTATGCTGAGTCTCAAATTAAAACTCAAACCGTTAATTAATATAAGCCTTGTTTTCTGAGTCTGAGTCTCAAATTAAAACTGAAGCCGTTAATGAATAAAGGCATTTTTCTAATTCTGAATCTCAAATTCAAACTCGAGCTGTTATTGAAAATATTCCTTGTTTTCTGAGTCTGTGTCTTAAATTCAAACAGAAGCCGTTATTGAACATACCTCAATAAACACAATGGTATATTAGTCTAAGTCTAAAATTAGGGTTCAATACGTTAATGAATATAGGCATTGTTTTCTGAGTCTAAGTCGCCTCAATTTTTAAATCTCAGATTCCTGGCTGTTTAACTTTGTAGATTAAATTTATCGTCATTACCTAAATATTTTTCGGCTCTTACACTTTTGTCTTTTACCTTGTCGCAAAGATAGTAAATTCCCTGCGTTTAGACTTCCAAAACACCCCAACGCTATAATAAAGCCAATACCTTACACACTCTTCAACGACCACCACTGTGTTACACAAAGTAATGAAAAAAAATATATCCGTAAACTTATACAAAATATATAATTATATTAAGTGTATCAATAGTACATGCTTGATGAAGGGATGGCTTTTTTTTCAATTTCTGTGAAGAGGTGGTCGGCTAAATATAAACAAAATCGGTTGTTGCAGAAACGAACAACAATCAGTTTACAATTTCATACATGTAGTTTCACTAAATGTTATTGTAATATGAAAGAAGTATAAGAATTTTATTTCGGAGGACGGATCGGGCCTAAAATAGTGAATTCTGGCTTAATTTCAAAAAAACATATAGCTTGCTAAATTAAAAGCTAACTTTGAAAATGCTGGATACTATTTTTTATCAAAGTAATATTTCTTTTTCAGAGAACATCACCACATTCACGCTGCCATACGCTACGTTGTGCCTATCTTTCTCCAGAGCGACAAAACTATCAGTTACTGAAAGCCTACCGCAGTGGCGTTAAAAGTCAATCGAAAATTGGAAAGTGATGCATCTGTTTATATAATGGAATTCATTTTGACACCCTGCTTGAAAGCTTTAATAACAGTCGCAGAAGAAGAAATCACTTTACTGAGGTGTTTCTTTCGCAAATGATTAAAGTTATTTGAAATTATTAAGGAAATTCTCCCGTCTAATTTGGTCGTTACTACAAATCGAGCGATACGGACTCCCTAAAGTGTCATGAAACATCGATCTTCCTAGGTTTGTTCAGTATTACATTTTGCTACAGATTCCCAGCCTCTAACCAAAGGATATCCCAAGCAGTTAAGAATGTACCATGAATGCGTTAATTATTAAGCGAATATCTGGCTATTGGTGTTAATAACGCTACAGTTTTCATTATGGCAGTGCGGTGCAGCAAAGTAAAAAGACAGTTTATATTACTGATCGGACTCTTTCTGGTATTGACATTCATTCTTCAAATGGTGCCTTCGTATTTTGAAGTACAGACAAACATGCTCACAGCTTTGCAGTTTGCAAAGTTTGAAAGCCGCTTATTAAACAATAAGTCATTTACCGTTGCCAACCGTCTGAACGATCCTGTTTCGCTCTGGAAAGTGCATCCGTCCGACGACAGGATTTTATTGCAAGCTAAGTTTAATCCTAAGGTTGACCTAAGTCTTTCGCCAAAGAGGATTCTCCTTGAGCAGGGACTTGCGGGCTGGAACGTCAATGACGGAAAACAAGCGTTTGTTGATCATGACTGCCCTGTAAAGCACTGTGAACTTCATGGACATCCGAATGGAGAAGAGTTTGACGCTAGAATATTTAAGGAAATAGAGTTAAACAGCCATTTGCTCGGAGGCGCGCAAGCAGAGGTGCCCCGTCATTCGGATCAGGTTTGGATCATGTTCGCGTTGGAAAGTCCGGAAGCGTCGCCTTCTTACGTTGGTCTGAACGACGTCATAAACTGGACAGCTACGTATCGTTACGATTCTACGATGATGACTCCGTATGATAAATTTCAAATTTATGATAATTTTACACAGATATCTGACTATAAGTCGGATAAAAATTACGCTCAAGGCAAGACTAAATTAGCAGCAATATTTGTGTCCAACTGTTATGCGTCAAACGCAAGATTGGAATATGTTAAGGAGCTACAACAGTACATGGATTTGGACTTTTATGGGTCATGCGGGAACTTGAGATGTGATAAGGGGGAAGGCAATAACTGCTTTCAAAATCTACAGAAGGAATATAAGTTTTATTTGTCTTTTGAAAACGCCAATTGTCGTGATTACATTACCGAGAAGTTCTTTCTAAATGCATTAAGGTAAGTAGCACACTTAAGTTCTGTCGCCTCTAAATGCAAGATTACTTTAAAAATTAAAACTGAAAATAGATTTGTAAATATTAACAAAATTCGCTTAACATTAACTACCACTTAATCGCTTAGCAACAAATATTGTAAAAATAATTCTATAAAAATGCTTTTATACTGATAGAATTTCATCAGCTATACGTCATGAAATTCATTAAAATGGAATAAAATCAGGAATAGATTGTTTGACTGATGTCAATATCGGGATATTAACTCAGTTGGGCTGGTGCTTCGTGCAAACTTTTACCAGCACAATTGCGATCATACTCCCGGTAATGACATCAATAACGCTGTTCATTACTTAAATTTACACGAATATTTCATTGTTTATTTAGAATCGTTAAAACAAACTTAATTGAATTAACGAAATCCTTACAGTCATTCTTTCTTACGCTTGCTGTAAATGGAAAGACCCGATTTGTACCGAAAACAGTTGATCATATGAAGTCATAATAACTTGAGACTTTGTATATACAGTGAGAAAGGTAAATACTATGTTTGAGCATAGGTATTTTCCTAGAAGAACTGCACTTGCTACACGTCGTAATTTAAGAAAAAAATAACTTTGCATTCAGGAAATATCCTCTATTGGAAATCATGTCCTTGTTAATAGCATACCTTTAATTGTTTAAAGACGTGCTAATAAAGTTACAGTTTCGATTTATAAACTCATTATGTTGGAAATGTTTAGTCACGTTAAGTTATAAATTTTAAAACAGGTTAAGTATTACGTTTGTAGATATATTAAATTATATGTTTTCAAACACGTTATTTATATGTTTGCTGCTTCCTTGGTGATAGATTTGTAAACAAGTTAAGATTAAGGTTCTAGGTTTGAAGACACGTTTAGTTTAAGGTCTGTAGCCACATTAAAGTATAAGATTTCGACACTTAAATCATAGAGTTGTAGTCGCATTAAGATATGTGTTTGTAAGAGCTCAAGTAAGAGGTTCGCAGAGACGTAAACTTTTTTTATTGTCACGTAATAAGGTTCTAGTCAAGTTATAGGTTTGTTATCTTGTCAAGTTACGGGTTTGTAATATCGTCAAGTTATTGGTTTGTAATCTCGTAAAGTTATAGGTTTGTAATCTCGTCAAGTTATAGGTTTGTAATCTCTTCAAGTTATAGGTTTGTTATCTGGTCAAGTTATAGGTTTGTAATCTCGTCAAGTTATAGGTTTGTAATCTCGTCAATGTATAGGTTTGTTATCTCGTCAAGTTATAGGTTTGTTATCTTGTTAAGTTATAGGTTTGTAATCTCGTTAAGTTATAGGCTTGTTATCTTGTCAAATTGTAGGTTTATAATCTCGTCAAGTTATAGGTTTGTTTTCTTGTCAAGTTATAGGTTTGTAATCTTGTCAAGTTATAGGTTTGTAATCTCGTCAAGTTATATGTTTATAATCTCGTCAAATATAGGTTTGTTATCTCGTCAAGTTATAGGTTTGTTATCTTGTCAAGTTATAGGTTTGTAATCTTGTCAAGTTATAGGTTTGTAATCTCGTCAAGTTATAGGTTTATAATCTCGTCAAGTTATAGGTTTGTTATCTCGTCAAATTATAGGTTTGTTATCTTGTCAAGTTAAAGGTTTGTTATCTTGTCAAGTTATAGGTTTGTTATCTTGTCAAGTTACGGGTTTGTAATATCGTTAAGTTAAAGGTTTGTAATATCGTCAAGTTATAGGTTTGTAATCTCGTCAAGTTATAGGTTTGTCATCTCGTCAAGTTATAGGTTTGTAATCTCGTCAAGTTATAGGTTTGTAATCTCGTCAAGTTATAGGTTTGTAATCTCGTCAAGTTATAGGTTTGTAATCTCGTCAAGTTATGGCTTTGTAATCTCGTCAAGTTTAAGTTTGTAATCTCGTCAAATTGTAGGTTTGTAATCTCGTCGAGTTATAGGTTTGTAATCTCGTCAAGTTATAGGTTTGTTATCTTGTCAAGTTACGGGTTTGTAATATCATCAAGTTAAAGGTTTGTAATATCGTCAAGTTATAGGTTTGTAATCTCGTCAAGTTATAGGTTTGTCATCTCGTCAAGTTATAGGTTTGTAATCTCGTCAAGTTATAGGTTTGTAATCTCGTCAAGTTATAGGTTTGTAATCTCGTCAAATTGTAGGTTTGTAATCTCGTCAAGTTATAGGTTTGTAATCTCGTCAAGTTATATGTTTGTTATCTTGTCAAGTTACGGGTTTGTAATATCGTCAAGTTATAGGTTAGTAATCTCGTCAAGTTATAGGTTTGTCATCTTGTCAAGTTATAGGTTTGTAATCTCGTCAAGTTATAGGTTTGTAATCTCGTCAAATTGTACGTTTGTAATCTCGTCAAGTTATAGGTTTGTAATCTCTTCAAGTTATAGGTTTGTTATCTTGTCAAGTTACGGGTTTGTAATCTCGTCAAGTTATAGGTTTGTAATCTCGTCAAGTTATGGGTTTGTAATCTCGTCAAGTTTAAGTTTGTAATCTCGTCAAATTGTAGGTTTGTAATCTCGTCAAGTTATAGGTTTGTAATCTTGTCATGTTACAGGTTTGTAATCTCGTCAAGTTATAGGTTTGTAATCTCGTCAAGTTATAGGTTTATAATCTCGGTAAGTTATAGGTTTATAGACACGTTAAGTAATATGTTTGAAGACAATTTTAGTTATAGTTTTTTAGTCATGTATAGTTAAAGGTTTGAATACACATTTAGTAACCGATTTGTTAGACCTCTTAAGTTAAAACGGTGTACAAATCAGATACAGATAAAAGGTTTATTATTCCCGGGCTTAAAGTAATGTAAATTATGCACGCTTCTCTTATAGACATGACGTCGTTCCGGTTGTGATGGGTGCGCATCCAGACGACTACAGACGCGCGGCCCCACCGGGGTCCTTCATCCACGTTGAGGATTTCCCGCATGCACAGGCTCTTGCCGGTCATCTCAAGCGCCTAAATGAGCAAGACGATGAATATAATGACTATTTCCGCTGGAAACGTACCGGACAGTTTGTTGATACAAAGTTTTGGTGTAGAATTTGTTCATTACTATGGGATACCGATCTCCCCCACCAATCAATCCACGACTTAGAACAATGGTGGCGGGGCGAAAATATATGTATCGGCAAACGACGCTGGGATGAGATATCAAACAGCAGTAGCTTACATGTGCGATAATGATTACAAGAGGGCTTGCAAAATACTACGCGTACTTGTAGCCACGTACGCATGTATCATATATAGTTGTTATAAAAAACTCGTTGATATAATTCTTCTTAAAACGGATGGGATAATAGTCTCACTTATTTTCGCACAATTCACTTTTCTGCTTGTGTTTCGCAGCAATTTATGGATTTCTTACTTAATGTGACATCTCCAAGTGCTATGTACCATATTCTTTAAGCAAAACCTCTTTTGTAATTTAGGGTGAAATCCTTTAAATAAATGTCGTTTTGTCGTGTTTTCAGTACAAATAACTTGAGCATATCCAGGTTTTGGAAAAGAACTCCGCCCCAGCGGCCCTTTAAAGGCCTACCCTTCCCTCCACACCCATTATTACCTTAAAAGTGTCCAAGTGATCTTTTCAAATCAATTTGATATTGTACTTCTGAAAACGATTCATAGCAATTGTTGGTTATCAAAACATGGTGATATTGTAATACATTCGGCCTTTCTGTGCTATTGTTTTTATAGACGGACATATGTCACAAAGAGCTTTACTTGGCGAAAAAAACAGAGCTATTTTTACATTTGTTTGCATTTCTCTCTCTGCCATTGTATTCATGTGTAAACTGTATACTCCAGAACTCGAAGCACAAATATCCCTACACGCATTAAGCTCTGTCATAGTTGTAAACATATTTATTACACAGTAACGGTTTACCTCATCTTATTGTACTGAGCAACTGACGGTTGAATGAACATTGTTCAGGGTTCTTTTTACCGAACCATCGTTTTTGGAATATAAAATTGAAAGGCTGTTTTTTTTTTCAAAAATAGTTTACATACTTTAAACAACATAATTTTTGGTGTTATGTTTGTGTTAATCAAACAATTAAATTAGTTGTTAAACTATTTAATTAAATGATTTATGTAAACACATCTTAAGACACCGGTTTGTGTTGTTATGTTAACTAAAAACTATTTTCTTTTGGTGACAGAATGTGAGACACTTTTAATTTGGTTTGTTTAGTCGAGTTGATCAAGGTCTGCCCGCGCCTTTTGGCTGCATTATTGCTCGACCCCGACGTGACACCATCACGACTTAAATTGTTATTATATGCACTAAGTGACATGAGAAAGAAGAAAGACTTAAATTCCCACTCAAATCCAGATATTAGAAGTATTGAAGGAATAAAGTTAGATACAAGAGATCTGAGCGCGATACTCTAGCTCTTTGCGAAGAGACCTTGGTTATTTAACGGTCTCGGTGTATAGCACCGATACACGGGATATAACTGTGCTGGGTTTAATCAGTGCTGAAAACACAGTTTACCAGTACTAACCTTTAAATGCTGAGCACTAGGCAAGGAAGCTACTGGTACCATATTTTAACGCAATTCGGGTTAACGGGGCCGGGGTTTGAAACCACGACCATCTGCACCCTCAGCGAACACTCTACGACTAAGATTTATTGAATGCAAGGGTCATTTGTGTGTGTTATCTAAAGCAATTAATACAACCACGGTCATGTTTGACAATTTTTGCCAATAATTCGAGTCTCATGGTCAAAAACTTAAAGTGACACTCTTATGCAAAACTGATACACACAAAAGTAAAAAAGACGTAAATTTTGAGTGATGAACCTTTTACTTCTTTCTAATTAATGCATAAATGGAAAATATAAATAACTAGCAAGATTGTTACCGTAAATTTAACAACTAAATCCGCAAACATAAATGATTAGTCTCACAAGGTAGAATGACTGTGTTTTCTGCACCTTTCTTTTCAAATATACTCAGTACCCTCCATAAGTTCCATTAATTTCGACTTTCATTCATCGTATTTGGTATTTTAAAACAAGTTTTTAATTGTGATAAATGGGAGAAAGAGTGCATCGTTAATGAAATTCCGAAGGTGTTACGGATTTTCGATGGTGTACAATATTCTGTATGTGTTACCTGCGTGACCAACGTGACCTACATGAGACACCAGTCAAAAGACTCTCATTGCTGAACTTTGTATTGTATCAAGGATCGTCACAGTCTTTCATCATTTCATAACTGTTCAGTATAAAATGCAATTTTTTTCTTTCGCCGTTGTTTTAAAAATTGGAGCGGGGCCCGTTGCCCCAGCTACTTCGCTTCAAAGTGCGCCTACTCTTACGTCTATATACATATCCTCGTGTTTTTATCATTTTAGTGAAAAAAATACAAGATCTAAACACCATGGCGAAACCATATTGATTATATGTTAATCTCTCTCTCTTTCTTTCTCTCATAAACTACTTAGACAAAGTATGCCTGCCATAAGTAAAATACGTATACTAAAAGAAATCAGTTTTATAAATGCATTTGTCATAGCTTTGAAAACTGTATTTTGGTTTTTGCTTTGTTAAATCACAAGATTTTCCAGTCAGTTGACGTTAAACATGGAATTAATTTGGAATTGTGCTATGCTGTCTCACAATGCTACAGCAAAACGTAGAACAATATATGGACAAAATTGAATAATCTCCTAGACGTCTCGTAACTACTCATTAACGTCAGCGAGACTTCATTACCCGTCAAAGACGCGCGTATTCTTACTGATCATTAACATCAGTTGGCGGCAAGATTATAATGAATTGGCAAGAGAAAATGTTCAGTATTGGACAAAAGAAGACAATGAAAGAGGAAGTGAACATCTACCATCGGTTGTATAACTTCAGTCTGAACTTGTGAAATATTGCCTTCCAACGAAATTGTCTTCACAGTCATCGTAATAGTTTTGTTAGGTTTTCTTTTGGTAAAGAATTCACCACGAGGTCAAAGTAACTGATGTTTCACTGGACAGAATTACTGCACCCAAGTTTTTGGAAATTGTCAAAACAAGTTGTTCAACCGACAGGTCTTAGTTCTATAGAAAACCGCTCTGAATGTGAGGCATATTTTGAAATACCTAAAGGCCACAAAATCTGCGTAAATGTTTTGAACGGTTTTACTTAGTCTATCTCCTAAATAGCTTATATTGCGCCACTTAGAGGAGGTTTCCATATGTCTATACTTCCTCGTGCCTAAACCTTTTTCTAATCAGGAGATAATAGAGATTAGAAGATGATAAGTCATACTTAGGAGATACTAAATCATAATAAGAAGATACTATCAAGTAAAAAGGAGATGCTATATCTTATTAGAAAATGCTAAGTCATAAAAAGAAAGTCCTTATGATGACTAACGTTCTCTGATTAGATAATTATAAGTCATTTTGTGGCTAAAAAGTCATAATTATGCGAAAAAGGTTCTTTTAAGAGATTACAACTCTTGTAGTTGGGACTATGTATCTTCATGGTCCAGGTTCTAGGTCCAGGGCTTAATTTCTTCAAATAGTGTGCCCTGATTACGATAAAGTTTCTCCTAATTATTAATAAGAATATCCTTATTTTGAATTAGTATCTTCTATTGAGGAAAAAATTCAATCCAAGATAACATAGACTAAAGCAGTGCTTAAAGGCCATGTTGAAGTGTCTATTTCCGCTGCTTATAATGTATCGATCAAAAAGTGTTTGTGATGATATGCCTAAAAAGGATAAAAAAAACGGCAGTTGATTATAATGTTTTCAGCAAAGTTTGCCAAATTGTATGCGAACGTAAGATCATTTCATTAATAAAATATATCATTTTCAAATTTTCATCTGTCTTATTCGTTTTATATGAAAAGGTGAAACATTTGAGGGATAATATTTTATGTATTGTACTTTGAAATCTTATCATAATAATAATAATAATAATAAGAAGAAGAAGAAGAAGAAGAAGAAGAAGAAGAAGAAGAAGAAGGGTAATAATGATAATAAGAATTTATTTTTAATAATAATGATAATAAGAATAATAAAAATAATAATTATAATAATAATCATACTGATAATAATAATAATAATAATAATAATAATAATAATAATAATAATAATAATAAAAATACCATTTATGTCCTTTATTTAGTATTCTCATATATCCTTAAAATAAAAGAAATAAATGAAGTATATTATAAATGAAAGACAGACACTCCACCAAATATAAAATAATGTAGATGGAATGAAAACTGTTAGTGGTCTATGTACATGATAGAATTCCTTTAGTCATCGAGCATCGATCGGTCTCCGATAATTTATAGTAAGAATTTGGTACGATTTAATACTACAACAAATTTGCACCCCGTGTTCATTTCATACCAGGACAAAGGTGCAATCCTAGAGAATATAAAAAGGCCTTTAGATACACCACGGGCTTTGGAAACACTTTTTTGTGCAGTTATCCGCCGAAAAACGCAGTGTTTACCAAATTAATCATAAACAACGAAATAAAAGATTTCAAGGTTTTACGAATCAGATAATCAATATAAAGGCATGAATAATTAATGTTCTGAAACGGGACATTCCAACTTCTATGCCATTTGTAACATCCGTAGAACAATCAATTTCAATAAAGACATATTTCCGAAAAAGATATTTGTTTCCCTTAATGGCGGGCAATTATTTATAACATCATTCAATCTGTTCATAGTCAGGACAATAGAAGTGTATAATTTCACTGGCACATATGTGCATCTGCTTTATGCATTTTGACACTTCTCAGCATAAGAAAAGCAAAGAAAGTAGTTGTTATGACTGAGAGAATAATTGGTACACGCTTTAGAAGTGAAGTACTGCTGATAAGGGATTTGTGTTCAGAAAGTAGATTTCATTTTATTATTGTAGCAGGATTAAATAACTATAGAAACTAAAGAGCGTAACTATATAGCTGGTTAAGTATTTAATAAAAAACGAAGGTTCACATGATTCTTTTTAACCACTGACTAACTATTTAAGTATATGCTTATGGGGTAGATAAGTGGGCGGAGCATAGCGCTTTATAAACAGCACCTGAGCAGTTGCCGGACCCTTTTTGAGGTTTTAGACTGGAGTAATAACTAGAGAAAAACTGAACATTTTTAAAATGTCTTATTGCCTCCCTCTTAATCCGATAAATATAATTTAGCTTTCAATTGAAATATTTTATTAAAAAAATAACAGTAATTAAGACTTTTTTGTTGAATGATATTTAAACCAATAACTTCTTTGTCAGAAAATGGTAATCAAAAAGTATATAAAGCAACATAGATTGTATGGCAATCCTTGTGTGGCGGATCCGTGGTCAATAAGTAAATAAATACTGTCAATTCAAGGGTCGCAGGTTTTATTCCCCGCAACAACACTAAAATAATTTACTAATCGTCTTCTGGTAGGGACGTTTATTGGGTCGCGTGTGACAGTGCTTTACAGAAGTGTTACGAGAAGTCAACGGCAAATACATACAAAAGAATAAGTTTACATCACTTAAACATTTCTACGACTTAAAGCAAGAAGTATGATTATGTTTATGAAAAAATAATATGAGAATCATTTTTTAAAGTATTAGAGGGGGTGGGTGGGGGGGAGTAAATAGTGAATATTAAAGATCCTTAATTACCCCTTAAGTCGTATAACATACAGAAAGAAACACAATTGTGTTAAGCTAGGACATATTACATATAATAATAAAAAAGAAACTTTGATAATAAACTAGCATAAAGCCAATTATTTTCTAAAATTAAAGACTGTATTCTTTAACTCATTGCGCCTTTAAATTGGGAATAACGCGCCATCTGTGGATATTTTCTTTTTATGGGATGCCGTGTGCGAACATAAGTTATTAAGCTAATTTGTATCTACTACATTTATAGAGATTTGTTATGATAATTAATTCAAAGATACTTATCATCAATTAATTTAATGATATTTGATTGTCCTTCAATAGTCTGATGCATTTCAAGATCGATTTTATCATAAAGACAAGAATTACAGCAGGCACTAGAGCTTAGAAACACCCTCTTAAGCATTACAATACACATCAGAAACACCCTCTAAAGCATGTCATTAAACATTTGAAGCACTTTCTAAAGCATAACATTAAACCTTAGAAACACCCTTTAAACATGCCATTAAACCTTAGAGACACCTTCCAAAGCATGACATTAAACCTTAAAAGCACCATCTAAAGCATGACATTACACCTTAGAAACATACTCTAAAGCATGACATTAAACCTTAGAAACACCTTCCAAAGCATGATATTAAACCTTAGAAGCACCATCTAAAGTATGTCATTAAAACTTAGAAACACATTCTAAAGCATGACATTATATCTTAGAAACACACTCATAAGCAGATCATTTAACCTAAGAACCACACTCTAAAGCACAACAGTACATCTTAGAAACACCCTCTAAAGCATGACATTAGACCTTAGAAACACCTTCTAAAGGATGACATTTAATCATAGAAACGCACTTTAAAGCATGACATTAAACCCGAGAAACACCTTCTAAAGAATGAAATTAAACTTTAGAAGCACCTTCTAAAGCATGACATTAAACCTCAGAAACATACTCTAAAGCATGACATTAAATATAAGTTATACACTTTAAAGCTTGACATTAAACCTTAGAAACACCCTCAAAAGCATGACATTAAATGTAAGTAATATTCTGTAAAGCATGACTTTAAATCTAAGTATCACCCTCTTATACTGTCTTCTCAAAAGGTTTTAGTTTTACCACATTTTGATGTTTCTTTTAAACGTGTACATGAATAAGGTGTTAAAATATGATTTTCTCAATTAAAAACAAACATATTTTTTTTTATATAAAAACCACTACATTGAGTATCTTCCTCGTAAAACATAAAAGTTATCAAATATCAGTTCGAGCATTTTAATTAATTGCACTTAACAGAAATAAAAATGCTTAAAATTGTACTGGAGTACATCATCAAGAAACCTCATTGTTTTTGTTTTTAACAATTCAGACACTCTGTTATATATAGAACTTGAAGATTTTTTAAGATGAAGACGCAACCTTATAGAAGTGTTTTTATGACACTTAATACAATTGGAATACAATGAAAGCAAGGGGCATTTACTCATAGAGCAATCGGAAGCGCTAATATATTTGTAGTTCACGGTTCAAAAAAGGAAGCAATTCTGCGAAATGTTGTTGTGTGATTGGTTGTTTGAAATTATCACGTGATTCCTTATATGTATCTAATAAAGGTTCACATATCAAGCAAGTTATGCAAGCTATGGAGTCTTTGTGCCTTTTCCTTCGTGGGTTCGCTCCCGACTTACACTAGATAATCGTTTTATACTTGTATTGTTTCTGCAATTTCGTTATCAAATAGTAAACTAATAAAGATATAAATGAATATAAATGCATTACCACTAATAATGATTATAACTATAATAATAATTATAATAATAATAATAATAATAATAATGAAAATAATAATAGTAATAATAATAGTAATAATAATAATAATAGTAATAATAATAGTAATATTAAATACTACTACTACTACTATTACGACTATTACTACTACTACTTCTACTACTACTACTACTACTATTACGACTATAACTACTACTACTACTACTACTACTACTACTACTACTACTACTACTACTATCCTAAGAGCAGTTGCTCTCTATTTGGTTTACCATTTGCCAATGTACTCCCTTAGCTATCATTGTTCGGTCTCCGATAATTGAAATTAAGAAATTGGTAAGATTCCAAACGTTATTTAAATTTGTATACGATGTATATTTTACACATCGACAAAGGCGCAATCAGGGAGAATATAAAACGGCCTTAAACCACTGTCTTAATGGGTAATTTACAACAAAACCACAGAGTTCACCGGTGAATCAGTAATTACGAAATGAAGAAGCTAAGATAAGTTCGAATCAGACAATCGGTATAAAGGCTTGAATAATTTATAAACTGAAATATATCGGAATTTCAACTGCAATGCCATTTCAACATTCGAAAACCAATCAATTTTAATAAAGAAATATTTCCGAAAAAGCTTTCTGTTAACCCTAAAGCGCAGTCAATTATTTATGTAATAATTTTTCTTTTCATAATAGGAACAATAGTGATGTATTACTTGACTGGCACATATAATGCGTCTGCTTTATGGATTTTCAAACTTCTATTTTTGATAGTAGTTTTGGAAATGAGGTTCTTTTGAGCAGGGCTCTCTAATTTCTTTAAATATGGTTTTATAAAGCTTTCCAGGTAGTTGCCATTGTATTATTATTGAAGCACTACTACTGCTACTGCAACTACAACTCTTACTGCTACAAATACTACTACTGCTTTACTTCTGCTACAAATGCTAGTACTTTAAAGATGTTAAATGAAATTGCTCTGAAACTTTCAAAACACCATCTATTCCATCTGAGTCTGTTAAACTGACATTTTTGCGCCAGTTTAATTAACGCATCAATAGATTATTAATATCTCAAATTGTTTTACAAAACATGACATGGCATAATTTGCATCATATCTTTTGTAAGAAGATACAGAAACTGGGAAAGAAAGGTCGACTCTAGTTTTGAGAAACCGGTCATTGTTGTAATGAACAATTTTAAACCGTTATTGAGTTTGAAAAAAAAAACAATCGTCAAAGTTATAAAAACGTTCTCTTTTTTAACACTCTTAGATTCCTTGTAACAGGATTAAGCTAATTTGTTTAATTTTTGTTTACGAATAAATTGCCTTTTTCATTGAGCTTTGTGACTCTTGAAGGGAGCTATTTTAAAGTAAATCATTCTTCTTATTTCAAGAAATTGACTGCACTTACTTATATTTAAAGCTTCATGGTGTTGATTTTAGGTCCGAGCGTATTTGCGACAGATTTGTGGTCACCATGCCGAACGAGTGGGTTTACCGGATATTATTTTCCCTACAAGATCGCGTTTGTGCAACGTAGTGCCAATGATAGGGATAAATACAATGTTACAATTATTTGTTTAACAATCGATGTAAAAAATGAATTTAAATAAAATTAAACTCGAAATTTCTGAAAATGTTTGATGGGGTTAATCAGTATTTATCCGGGTATGCATAATATATGCACACTTATATTTTAATTATCTTGGTAGCATCACATGGAAACGCCAAACAACCAATCACGTTACAGCCTTTATCGCTTAATCGCGTTTAGATGCGGACTTCAAAGACAATATTTGAGCAATAATCAACACTTGTTGAAGGGTTTCAGCAGTTTTAATACTCCTAATGGTTCGTCACACTTTATTTTGTATTAAAACAGACAGTTAAAACTTCAAATCACCAAATGCACACACATGATCTTTGCATATTGATGACAACTATTTTCGTTAGTCAAAAGAACAAGTCACATCCTTTTTGGCACGATAACTTATAATTTAACAATGAATATGGTTCTGTTATTCTTAAGATTCGTATTCAGTTTTGAGAGGCAGTAGTAAATAACTGTTTTTAATTTCTTCTCAGCAACAACGGCCTTTTGATACCCATTACATAAAAGACAACCCCTTGGTAGATTTTCATAAAGAAAACATAACACCTGAAATAACAATCTTAAATGCGGAAAAGTAAACTTTAATCAATGAAAACGTATTCAAGCTTACAAAACAAAAATGAAAAAAAACACAACTTAACAAGGTATTAATATTGCTCCAGTTTCTTACATGTACATATTTCAGTCACAGCAAAACATGCTGGATTGAAAGGCATGTGCCTTGTCACTGAACAAACATGATTTTAACCATTATATAATTTAACATTCGTTTGCAGGTTTTTTTGTGAAAATTCAACTATTGATTAGGCTTGAACGTTTAATTTCCATAAAGACCTCCAGATAAACAATAACATTTGCAAGCAATACGTTACTTGTACCTTACTAGAACGAAGGCACAAGGTTGGTCTTTAACTCTATTGATACATTTGGCCAGGGACAGTTGACTCTCATCATGTCTCATTGCTGCCACTATGATTAGTTGATTAATATTTATTAACATTATTTGCTGGGCTATGCTATGATACGTGCTTAAAATTGCAATAATAAAAACGTAGTTTAATTGTTTTATCACGCCAAAAGTGGTTGAGAACCGGACATACAATCGATGTTTTGTAACATCTAAATACGTTTCACTCGTAGCACTATTTAACAGTGAAATTTCCTCATCTCAATTCCGAAATGAGTGTTGCCAGTTGAATAGTTTGAGAGTCTCGTACATGTTTTATAGGACTAGACATCAGAAATAAACTGTATCGCTAATAATCATTTAAACGTGAACAGAGAGTGCTTTGTTCTTCCGAAAAGCGCTAATAATATGAATGGAAATTGAATAATTTTTTAACTTGGATTTACAAGTTCAAATGAAGAACTGCCAGTTGCTTTTATGTTTATTCATAAATGTAAGTAAAATAATTCAAATTGAATATATGTATATATGGTTCCATATTTCAATTTCTGGGATTATATTATTAATGTATTGAGCCCAAGTTTGGAGGTATAGTCTAGAGGATTGCAAACTTAAATTTTGTTGCAAAAATGCATTAACACTAACTAAGATGGAAAGCAAATTGCTGTTCCTGTTCCTAGAATCTAGTATTAAGAAATAATTAGTTTTTTTCATATATATTTTGAAACATTAGCAATTCAAGGCCCGTCCGTATTCACTTAACATTGCTGTTATCTGATAGAATTCTAGAATCATGCTCAAATGGTTTGTCAGAAAATGTTTTATTGCTAAAAAAATACGAATTAAGTTTTCTGAGCCAGGGTCTCAAACTAAATCTGAAGTCGTTATTGGAGATATGACTTGCTTTTTGAGTCTGAGTCTCAAATTCAAAATCAATTCGATTCGAAATATAGGTCTTGTTATGCGAGCCTGAATCTCACGATCAAACTCAAGCCGTTATTGAGTATAGGCCTTTTCTCTGAGCTTGAGTCACCATTTTAAATTTAACCCTTTATTAAAAACACGCCTTGTTTTCTAAGTCTTAGTCTTAAATTCAAACTCATGTCTTTATTGAAAATAATTCAATTTAGGCATTGATTTCTGATTCTTTGTCTTAAATTTAGGCTGCAGGGATACTTTGTTTGATAAAGCCTACGTGTTGCAGTTCTAACATTTCGTAGGCCTTGATCTCCTTAGTTTTCAATCCTCAGGAGGATTTCCGGCTGTGTAACGTTTAAGATGAAATTCATCGTCATTATCTAAACATTATTCGTTTTTTTTGTCTTACAACTACCGCCACAATAGTAAATTCCCTGCGTTAAGACTTCCAAACACCGCAACGCCGGCTTTTTTATTAGTGAATGATCGCTTAATTTAAAAACAAATCATACACTGCTAAACTAAACACAAATTTCTAAAATGCTGGATATTATTTTTTTATCAAAAAATATTTCATTTTCAGAGAACAACACCTCAATTAAACGATACGTTTTGCCTATCTGTCTTCAGGGCGACAAAACTACCAGCTACTGAAAGCATACAGCAGCAGCGTTAAAAGTTAATCGAAAATTGGAAAGTGATGCATCTGTTCATATTATGGAATTCATTTTGACACCCTGCTTGAAAGCTTTTATGACAGTCGCAAGAAGAAATCACTTTACTGCGGGGTTTCATTCGCAAATGATTAAAGTTATTTGAAATTATTAAGGAAATTCTCTCATCTAATTTGGTCATTACTACAAATCGAGCGGTACGGACTCCCTAAAGTGTCATGTAGGATCGATCTTCCTGGGTTTGTTCAGTATTACATTTGGCTACAGATTCTCAGCTTCTAACTAAAGGACATGCCAAGCAGTTAAGAATAATATTGGTACCATGAATGCGTTAATTATTAAGCGAATATCTTGCTATTGGTGTAAATAAAGCTACAGTTTTCATTATGGCAGTGCGGTGCAGTAAAGTAAAAAGACAGTTTATATTACTGATCGGACTTTTTCTGGTATTGACTTCGTATTTCGAAGTACAGACAAACATGCTCACAGCTTTGAAGTTTGCAAAGTTTGAAAGCCGCTTATTAAACATTAAGTCATTTACCGTTTCCAACATTCTGAAACATCCTGTTTCGCTCTGGAAAGTACACCCATCCGACGACAAGATTTTATTGCAACCTAAGTTTAATCCTAAGATTGACTTAAGTCTTTCGCCAAAGAGGATTCTCCTAGAACAGGGACTGGCGGGCTGGAACGTCAATGGCGGTAAGCAAGCGTTTGTTGATCATGACTGTCCTGTACAGCACTGTGAACTGCATGGTCATCCGAATGGAGATGTGTTTGACGCTAGAATATTTAAGGAAATAGAGTTAAACAGCCAATTGCTCGGAGGCGCGCAAGCAGAAGTGCCCCTTCATTCATATCACGTTTGGATCATGTTCGCGTTGGAAAGTCCGGAAGCGTCGCCTTCTTACCTTGGTCTGAACGACGTCATAAACTGGACATCTACGTATCGTTACGATTCTACGATGATGACTCCGTATGACAAATTTCAAGTTTATGATCATTTTACACAAATATCTGACTATAAGCCGGATAAAAATTACGCTTAAGGCAAGCCTAAATTAGCAGCAATATTTGTGTCAAACTGTTATGCGTCAAACGCAATATTGGAATATGTTAAGGAGCTACAACAGTACATGGATTTGGACTTTTATGGGTCATGCGGGAACTTGAGTTGTGATAAGGGGGAAGGCAATAACTGCTTTAAAAATCTACATAAGGAATATAAGTTTTATTTGTCTTTTGAAAACGCCAATTGTCGTGATTACATTACCGAGAAGTTCTTTCTAAATGCATTAAGGTTAGTAGCTCTGTCCCCACTAAATGCAAGATTACTTTAAAAATTTAGTCTGGAAATAGATTTGTAAATACTAACAAAATTCGCTTAACATAAGGTACCACTTAATGACTTAGCAACAAGTTGCATATTGTAAAACTAATTCTATAAAAAATGTTGTTATACTGATAGAATTTCATAAGCTATACGTCATGAAATTCATTAAAATGGAATTAAATCTGGAATGGATTATTTGATTGGTGTCAATAACGGGGTATGAACTCAGTTGAGCTGGTGCTTCGCTCAAACTTTTACCAGCACAATTGCGATGATACTCCCGATAATGACATCAATAACGCTGTACATTACTTAAATTTACACGAATATTTCATTGCTTATTTTTTAGAATCGTTAAAACAAACTTAATTGCATAAACACAAAATCCTTACAGTCATTCTTTCTTACGCTTGCTGTCAATCGAAAGACCCGATTTGTACCGAAAACAGTTTATCATATGACGTCATAATAACGTGAGTCTTTGTATATACAGTGAGGAAGGTAAATGCTATGTTTGAGCATATGTATTTTGATAGAAGAACTGCATTAACTACACGTCGTGAATTTAAGAAAAAAACCTTTGCTTTCAGGAAATATCCTGTATTGGAAATCATGTCCTTGTTAATAACATAGCTTTAATTGTTTAGAGACGTGCTATTAAAGTTACAATTTTGATTTATAAACTCATTATGTTGTTAAGTATTACGTTTGTAGATACATTAAATCATATGCTTTTAGACACGTTAGTTATATGTTTGCTGTTACCTTAGTGGTAGATTTGTAGACAGGTTTTAGGTTCTAGGTTTGAAGACATGTTTAGTTTTAGGTCTGTATCCACAATGAAGTATATGATTTCGACGCGTTAAATTATAGGGTTGCAGTCGCATTAAGACATGTGTTTATAAAAGCTCAAGTAAGAGGTTCGCAGAGACGTAAACTTTTTTATAGTCACGTAATAAGGTTCTTGTTTTGGAGTCACGTTTAGTCATAGGTTTGTAGATACATATAGTAATAGTTTTGAGGTCACGTTTAGTTTAAAGGTGTTTCGAGTAACGTTAAGTTTAAGGACTGTAGTCACGTTAAGTAATCTTATCAAGTTACAGGTTTGTAATCTCGTCAAAAGCTAAAGGTTTGTAATCTCGTCAAGTTATAGATTTGTAATCTCGTCAAAAGTTAAAGGTTTGTAATCTCGTCAAGTAATAGGTTTGTAATCTCGTCAAGTTAAAGGTTTGTAATCTCGTCAAGTTATAGGTTTGTAATCTCGTCCAGTAATATGTTTGTTATCTTGTCAAGTTACAGATTTGTAATCTCTTCATGTTATAGGTTTATAATCTCGTCAAGTTATAGGTTTATAATCTCGTCAAATTGTAGGTTTGTAATCTTGTCAAGTTACAGGTTTGTAATCTCACCAAGTTATATGTTTGTAATCTCGTCAAGTAATTGGTTTATAGACACGTTAAGCATTATGTTTGAAGACAAGTTTAGTTTTGGGGGTTAAAGTAATGTAAAATGTATGTAAATTATGCACGCTTCTCTTATAGACATGACTTCGTTCCGGTCGTGATGGGTGCGCATCCAGACGACTACAGACGCGTGGCCCCACCTGGGTCCTTCATCCACGTTGAGGATTTCCCGCATGCATAGGCGCTTGCCGGGCACCTCAAACACCTAAATTAGCAAGACGATGGCTATAATGACTATTTCCGCTGGAAACGTACCGGACAGTTTGTTGATACAACGTTTTGGTGCAGAATTTGCTAATTACTATGGGATACCGATCTCACCCACCAATCAGTACACGACTTAGAACAATGGTGGCGGGGCGAAAATATATGTATAGGCAAACGACGCTGGGATGAGATATCAAACAGCAGTAAATTACATGTGCGATAATGAGGGCTTGCAATATACTACGCGTACGTGTAGCCACATATGTATGTATCATATGTATTTGTAATAAAAACTCGTTGATATAATTCTTCTTAAATTTGATGGGATAATAGTCTCATTTATTATCGCACAATTCACTTTTCTGCTTGTGTTTCGCAGCAATTTATGGATTTCTTACTTAATGTGACGTATCCAAACGCCATGTACCATATTCTTTAAACAAAAGCTCTTTTGTAATTTAGGTCGTAATCCTTTAAATAAATGTCGTTTTGTCGTGTTTTCAGTACAAATAACTTGAGCATATCCAGCAATTGTTGGAAATCAAAATATGATGATATTGTGATACATTCGGCCTTTCTGTGCTGTTGTTTTTATAGACGGAAATATGTAACAAAGAGCTTTGGCGAAATAAACAGAGCAATTTTTATATTTGTTTGCATTTTTCTTTCTGCCATTGTATTTAAATGTATGTGTAAAATGTATACTCCAGAACTCGAAGCACAAATATCCCTTCATGCATTAAGCTCTGCCATAGTTGTAAATATATTTATTGCACAGTTAACGGTTGACCTGATCTTATTGGACTGAGCAACTGGCGGTTGAATGCACATTGTTCAGGGTTCTTTTTACCGAACGATCGTTTCAGGAATATAAAATTAAAAATCTGTTGTTTTTTTCAAAAATAGTTTAGATACATTAAACAACATAATTTAATTTAATTTAAATTAGTTTTCAAACTATTCAATTAAATGATTTATGAAAAACACATCTAAAGACACCGGTTTGCGTTGTTATTTTAACCAACACTTTTTTACTTTTGGTGACAGACTGTTAGACACTAGGATTAATTTGGTATGTTTAGTCGAGTTTATCAAGGTCTGCCCTCGCCTTATGGCTGCATAATGGCTTGACCCCGACGTGACAGCATCACCACTTAAATTGTCTTTATATGCCATTAGTGACATGAGAAGGAAGAAAGACTTAAATTCCCACTCAAATCCAGATATTTGAAGTATTGAAGAAACAGAGATAGATACAAGAGATCTGAGCGCGATACCCTAGCTCTTTGCGAAGAGACCTTGGTTATTTAACGGGCTCGGTGTATAGCACCAATACACGGGGATATAACTGTTCTGGGTTTAATCAGTACTGAGAACACAGTTTACCAGTACTAACCTTTAAATGCTGAGCACTAGACAAGGGAGCTACTGGTACCATATTTTAACGCAATTCTGTTTGACGGGGCGAGGATTTGAAACCACGACCATCTGCACCCGCAGCGAACACTCTACGACTAAGATTTATTAAATGCAAAGGCCTTTTATGTGTGTCATCTAAAGCAATTAACACAATCACGTTCATGTTTGACATTTTTGGCCAATAATTCGAGGCTCATGGTCAAAAACTTAAAGTGACACTCTGATGCAAATTTGATACACACACAAGTAAAACAACAATTTTGAGTGATGAACCTTTTACTTCTTACTAAAAAAATGCAATTATGTAAAATATAAATAACTGATAGCAAGATTGTAACCGTGTATTTAACAACTGAATACGTCAAAATAAATTGTTAGTGAATGCTAAAAGATTTACTGCGATCTTCTATCGTCTCATAACGTCGTGTTTTCTGCACCTTTCTTTCCAAATATACTCAGTACGCTTCATAAGTTCCATTATTTTCGACATTTATTCATCTATATTGGTATTTTAAAACAATTGTATCAATTGTGATAAATGGAAGTAAGAGTGCATCGTTGATAAGATTCCGGAGGCGTTACCGTTTATCGATGGTGTACAATACTCTGTACCTGATACCTGCGTGACCGACGTGGCCTACACGAGGCACCAGTTATATGTCTCATTGGTGAACATTGTATTTTATCAAGGACCGCCAAAGTCTTTCAACATTTTATAACGTTTTTGCATATAAATGCAAATTATTTTTTGTTGTCGTTTCTCGACATATTGGAGCGCGGCAGGTCGCCACTGCTACCCAAGCAACTACCCCTCAAAATTGGCCTTCTCTAACGTCTAATCCTGGATCTCTCTAGAGAATTGTTCCAGTTGTATTATAGGCATCCTCAACAAAGTCGTTGTCTCCTAGTTGAACTATTTGTGATATTTAATAAAACATGAAAAAGGAGACGCAACAAATGGTAGGAAATTAAATATTAATCAGATATTATAATACTTGTTATTACTAATCAGTTTAGAACAAAGAAGTTGAAACTTCTATGAAAGTTTCTCCAGATATCTATTGATACATATTCTCGTGTATGTGCCATCGTTTAAAACAATATGAAATGCGTTTAAACACCTTGGCGAAACCATATTGATTTTATGTTAAGCTCACTCTCTCCCTCCCACCTATCTCCTTCTCTCTCTCCTTCTCTCTCTTTTTCTTTCTCTCTTTCTCGCATAAATTGCTTTGGCTAAGTACGCTTTATCATGAGTAAAATACGTACACTAAATTAAATCAGCTGTATAAATCTTCTTTAGCTTTGAAAATTGTATTTTGTTTCTTCGTTGGTTAAATCACAAAACATTCTAGTCAGTTGACGTTAAACATGGAATTAATTTTGCATTGCCCTATGCTGTCTCACGGTTGTACAGCATTAATGGAAATATTTGGACAAAATTGAAAAATCTCCTAGACGTCTCGTAACTACTCATTAACGTCAGCGAGACTTCATTACCCGTCAAAGACGCGCGTATTCTAACTGATAATTAACATCAGTACGCGGCAAGTTTGTAATGAATTGGCAAGAGGAAATCTTCAGTATTGGACAAAAGCGGGTAACGAAAGGGAAAGGGTATACCTACCATCGGTTGTAAAACAGTCTGAAACTGTGAACTATATCCCTCCACCAAAAAAAGTATTTTTGAGTTTCTTTTTATTTTTTTCAATATGGTGATAACAATTCACCACAAGGTCAAAGTAACTGATGTTTCATTTGACAAAATGTCCGCACCCATTCCTTTGAAAATTGCCTAAACAAGTTGTTCAACCGACAGCCTTCATTTCTATATGAAATCAGTCTAAATGACAGGCATATTTTGAAATACTTAAATGCCACAAAATCTGCATAAATTGATTGCTATCACATTGCGAAATGCTTTGGACGGTTTTACTTAGTGTATTTCAAAATAGCGTTTATTGTGCCATTTATAGGACTATTCCATAGTACTATACTTCCACGTGTCTATATTTATTCCAAATCAGGAGATACTGTCTACATATGTATATACATACATATATAATATATATATCATTCAATTTAATAATTCAATATGCATACTTCCTCGTGTCATTATTTATTCCGAATCAGGAGATACTGTCTCGTAATAAGAGTATACTTAGAAGCTGATAAGTCATATTTTAGAGATACTAAGTCATAATTAGAAGATACTATCTCGTAATGAGGAAATAACCTGGATAATTAGATAACGGTATATCAACATTAGAAGGTCCTTATATTTATGACGACTAGCTTTCTCTGATTAGAAGATTATAAGACATTTAGGGATAAAAAGTCATTAAGACTCTCGTTGGTAGGACTAATTATCTTCGTGATCCAGGTTCTAGGTCCAGGGCTCGATTTATTCAAATAGAAAGTCCTGATTACGATAATGTAACTCCTAATAATAACTAAGAATATCATTATTTTGAATAAGTATCTTCTAATTTGAAAATAATTCAATGAAAGATAATATATAGCATGGCAGTGCTTAAAGGCCTTGTAGATCTGTCCATTCCGCTACATATAGCTTATCATTAGACAGGTGTTTCATGATATGCCTAAAAAGATATAAAATGGCAGTTGATTGTAATTAATCAGTAAAGCTCGCCACATTGTATACGAACGTATATTGTATATGTTATATTAAACTCTGAACTGTAAAAAATGAAAAATAAAAAAATGAATAATATTATCATGATATGGTCATGATCATAATCATCATCATCATCATCATCATCATCATCATCATCATCATCATCATCACCATCATCATCATCATCATCATCATCATCATCATAATAATAATAATAATAATAATAATAATAATAATAATAATAATAATAATTATTATTATGATATTACTAATAATACCATTACTGTCATATATTTGTTATTCTCATACACCCTGAAATAAATTAACTATATTATTGATGAAAGACAGATGCTCCACTGAATATAAAATAATGAAGACAGAATACAAACTGTTATTCTTAGCTCACCAGAGCACAAAGTGCTCAAGGTGAGCTATTGTGATCGGTCTTTGTCCGTCCGTCCGTGAACAATTGCTTAAAATCATCTCCTCTGAAACTACTCGGCCTAATTCAAAGAAACTAAAATACAACAAGGGGTCACAATTGATAATTAACAACAACAAACAAAAATAGCCGACTTCATGTTTTGCTTTAAAAAACATATCCTCTGAAACTAACAGTCCGAATTCAATGAAACTTTACAGGAAGCTTTATTGGGTGACCGTTTACAAAAATACAATAAGGGGTCACAATTGATCAACAACAACTACAACAACAACAACAACAACAACAACAACAAAATGGCCAACCTCCTCTTTTACTTTAATAAAAACATCTCCTCTTAAACTACCAGTCCAAATTAAATGAAACTTTACAGGAAGCTTCCTTGAGTAACTTTCTGCAAAAATACAACATGGAGTCGCGACTGATCAACAACAACAAAAATCTGGCCAACTTCTTGTTTTGCTTTAAAAAAACATCTTCTCTAAACTACCAGGCCAAATTCACTGAAACTTTACAGGAAGCTTTATTGCATGACTCTCAACAAAAATACAACAAATCATTGAGATTGATCAACATCAACAACAACAACAACAACAAAACTTACAACAACTTACTGTTTTGCTTTGAAAATGTCTCTGAAACTACAAGGCCAAATTCAATGAAACTTCACAGTTAGAATCATTGCGTGACCCTTTACAAATATAAAACAAGACATCGTCATCAGTAAAGATAAGGTTAAATTGCAACATTTTTATTAATGCTGTTTCACAGAGGTGTGGCCCTTTGCATAGGTGAGCATTTTAGGGCCATCATGGCCCTCTTGTTTCAATTTACATGATATAATTTCATCAGTCATCGATGACCGATCGGTCTCCGATAATTGATGGTAAGAACTAAGTACGATGTCAATACTACGACAATATGCATACGGTGTTGATTTTATACCTGGACAAAGGTGCATTCCTAGGGAATAAAAAAAGCCTTTAGATACACCACGGGATTTGAAAACACTTTTTGTGCAGTTTTCAGCCAAAAAAACCCGCAGTGTTTACCAAATAATCAGAAACCACGAGATAAAAGATTTGAAGACTTCACGAATCAGATAATCGTTATAAAGGCATGAATAATTTATTTTCTGAAACAGAATCTCAACTTCTATGCCATTTGTTACATCCGTAGAACAATCAATTTCAATAAAGACATTTTTCCGAAAAAGCTATTTGTTTCACTATATGGCGGTCAATTATTCATAATCAGGAAGAGTAGAGGTGTATTATTTCACTGGCACATATGTGCGTCTGCTTTATGCATTTTGACACTTCACAGCATTTTCTGGAAAAAAAAAGTAGTTGTTATGACTGAGGAAATAATTGATCTAAGGTTTAGAAATGAGGCGCTGCTGTTAAGGGATTACAATTCAGAAAGTTTTTCCTAGTATATTTCATATACTATAATTGTATTGAATAATTCTATATATAATTGTAAATTTTCTGTTGTGAAGATGACTTTCTAATGTCTATTGCTTAGCGCTCCGTACATTCGCTGTCAACAATAGAGTTCTATTCATTGTTTTAGAACAAAATGAATTGCAACTGCTGAATTGCTGCTGCTACTGATGATGATGATGATGATGATGATGATGATGATGATGATGATAATGATTATGATGATAATGATGATGTTGATGATGATTATAATTACATGTGCTCTTATTAAGCCTTTGTACAAAATAACCCTGAAATCTCCGAACCACCTCATTTACTCTCTCAAAAATTGACATTTATGCCCCAGTTTGATTAACGCATCAATAGATAATGAATTGATATGGCAAAGTTTGTATCATGCAATATGTAACCGTCAGAAGTAAATGTGGTTTTGGTAACGTTTTTTTTTTATTTAAACGTAATTGAACTTAAGCCTCTTAGTTATAGTCTTTTTTGTTTAGGCACATTTTGTAATTTTTCATTTTTAAAAGTTTTGATAATCCTAAAGGGAACTTACTATTTAACTGCCAAGCAGGATTAAATAATTAAAGAGCGTATATACCTATGATAAAGTCTCAGATAATGTTTGATAAAAACCGAAGGTTCACATGATTCAAAATTAAACAGAAACTGAGGTGAAATAACAAAGGATTCCCTTCTTTAACCACTGACTCACCATATGCTAATGGGGTAGATAAATGGGCGAAACATTAATTGCGCTTTAAAAACAGCACCTGGACAGTTGTCTGACTCTTTTTGAGGTTTTAGAATGGAGAAAAAAACAAGAGAAAAACTATATATTTTCAAAATGTCGAATGAAAAATTAAATTTAGCTTTCAATTAAAATATTTTATTAAAAAAATAACAGTAAGTATGACGTTTTTGTTAAATGATATTTAAACCAATAACTTTTTCGACATACAATAGAAATCAAAAGTATAAAGCAACATAGATTTTATTGCATTCCCTGTGTGGCGGATCCGTGGCCAAAATGAAACACACTTGACTGTCAATTCAAGGGTCGCAGGTTTTATTTCCCGCTGCAACACTAAAACAAATTACTAATCGTCTTCTGGGAGTTCGGAAAATTTCAAAATGAACCACCAAGTAGTTAAGCTACATATAATAATAAAAAAGAAACTTCGAAAATAAACTAGCACAAACGCCAATGATTTGCTATAATTGAAGACTTTGTTCTTATATTGATTACGCCTTTAAAATGGGAATTCCCCGGCATCGGTGGATATTTTCCTTTTAAGGAATGTCATTTGCGAAGGTAAGTTATTAAGCTAATTTGCATCTTCTAAATTTATAGAGATTTGTATATGACTATGATTTCAAAGATACTTTACTTCTAAAACTTATCATGAATTAATATATGATATAATATATCTGTCAATAGTCGGATGCATTTTGAGATTGGTTTTATTCAAAAGACAAGGATTAAAGCATGACATTACACCTTAGAAACACACTCTAAAGCATGTCATTACAGCTTAGAAACACCCTCTAAAGCATGACATTAAACATAAATATTACCTCTAAAGCATGGCATTAAACCTTAGGAATACACTCTAAAGCATGATACTAAACCTTAGTAACAACCTCTACTGCTGTTTCCTCAAAAGTGTGTTTTTCATTAATACCACAACATAGAGTTACTTCCTCGTTCCACCTACGAAAAAGACCCATGTTGTAACTTAAATGTTATAAGTGATATCAGAGACGTTGCGACACTCTACGTGCACGTATAATTAGTTGTACACGAATATGTGGTAAATATTAAGGTTGAGTTTGAAAGTCGTTTTAGATTTTAGCTAGCATTTCCATTCTCGCTGATACTCGCATCAATAACCGGTCGTCGTGCACGTCATTCTAAAGTCATACTCGAATGACGTATAAACGTATTCTAAACGTATACGTACGTGTTCAGTTACCGTTTCGAAGTCTTAACTTTATATAAGATAAGTTTCGGAAATCGAAGAACAGATGGTTTATTGTTGTTGTTTTCATGAATATGTTTTCTTCAAACAATAAAATAAGGTCCAACAGTAAGCGAGAAATGTCTTTTCAAACCATTGGGATTACAGTATTTTTCAAAATGTTCCACTCTAAATTTTATTTCTTTATTGTTTTATGTTCTGTAAACTTGTCTCTAACATATTTGCAGTTCACATTCATTTTGTAAAGAAATAGCTTGTCCGATTATTTAATGACGTAAGCGTCTAACTTCTTTAACAGTATTGTCTGGAGTAAGTGGGAACTTGCCATATTACGGTTAATAGATAACACATTACTTTAAAAGGCAACAAAATAATGTTTTAAAACCATATTTTGATATTATGATTAAATGACAAATTCACAAATTAGAGCTTTGCATGACAACACTTGTTCGTTAGTCAAGGAATACAAGTCAACATCTAATAACAATAATAACGGTATTATGTTATTGGAGTAGTCATAAACTGTCTAATGTTTAACAACTTTTCATGAAGACAACAATACAACAACGCCCTCGTGGCTCTTTTGCATGAAACACAATCCCTTGGTATTTGTTAACAAACGAAAAAAAGGAAAACACATAACCTTGGTATTTTTTCTCGAAAAGGAAAAATAAACAACAAACAAGGAAACACAAGTTCTTGTTAGAATATTTTAACGAAACAAAGGAACCCAGTTGATCTTCAACTTTACATGGCGATAACTTTAGCCACACATGGGAATTTACCTCTTATTGTGTCTCATTAGCTGCCAATATGACTTCGTTGATTACGATATAAAACAGAGGGATGTCAGACTGCATTTGAAGATCATTGTTTACAGAAACATTCCATGATGTGATAAATAAGAAACTATCATCAAATATATTTTATTTTATTATGCGATTTCAATTGATTACAAACCATGCATACAGTTGATATTTTGTAAAATATAAATATTTTTCACTCGTACCACTTTCAAAGTTTGCAATTCACTAATTGAAATACCAAAATGTTTGTTATCAGTTGGCTAAAAAATGGTCATGTTTTATATGGTCAGATATTGAGCACGAACCTGTGTGTGAAATTTGAACCCAATGCTGGCTTCAATGATATCACTAAAAATTCAAATCAGAGCTGTATCGTTAATTTTGATTTCAAATCACGAAATGTTTTGCCGATAAGGGTTGGTAACATATTAGCAAATTGAATCATATTTAACTGGGAGTGAGGATCCGCCAGTAGTTGTTTGATGTTTGTCCATATAGGAAGGTACAATAATAAAAAATCAACATATTAAAACAAATTTGCCAACTGCGTATCTTTAAATCGATAAATCTAAAGAGTTAGGCTCAAACAATTGATAATTTTTGATAACGAAATTAATTTATTATAAAATATAACATTTCGTGTGATTATAAAAAGAACTTCTTAAAATGTCATAGTTTATTAGATGATATAAACGAATTTTAAATTGTTAAAAAATAATTGTTACTCCGTTCAAATACAAAAAACAACAGTTTCCTACCCTAGTTTCATATATTATTACTGTAATGAAAGTCACTAACGAACTGAGTATGAGTTTGGGACTTAGAAAAGCAAATCATTAGGATTTTTTCTTTAAAAAAATAATAATTCACGAGCAAAGATTGAAAGCGAACTGCTGTTTCTGTTACAAACAAACATTTTCTGCAATCAAACGCATACCACACCTTTTGCAAAATTTAGTTGTTTTTGGATATATTCAAACATTTAATTTCAGTGCCTGAGTCTAAAACTTAGGTTCATGACATCCAGCAGTTTGAACATTTCATTGTCTTGGTATGCTGAATGTTGTATCACCTGCACGTTCTCCTCCTCCTTCTGTCTGGATTAGTAACGTTTAGATGACATTCATTGATTTAACGGCTCCTTTTTGTTTTGTTTTGGTCTTTCATCATATCAACATGATGGTTAATCTAAGTTTATACTTCTTAACTATTTAACACCATAGGGCCATAATAAAACCAATGTGTGCAGGCAGACTTCACACACCCTATAAATGTGTAATAAAATTAATGAACATAAATTTATCATACACGTGTCCGCATTTTTTCAGTTCCATGTAGAGTTGTTGTTATTTTTATGTGTGATTTTCAATTTCTGTCAAACAGGGATTCAGCAATAAATCGGAAAACATTTACATTCCACCAGTATATTCGTATTAAAATACATATTTTGAAAAATAAACTTAATTTAAAATGTCATCGTAACTTTATAGTTCCACCTATATTTCTTTTTCAGACACCATCACCAAACTTAAGCTTTCACACGCTATGTTGTGTCTATTTGTCTTCCAGGAGACAAAACAATCATCTACCGGAATTAAAACGAAAGTGATGCATCTGCTTATTTTATAGGATTTATTTTGACACCAGGCATAAGAGCTTTTATGAAAATTGCAGGAGGGAAAATCATTTAACTGCAGTGTTTTTTTCGCATATGATCAAAGTTAAATTATTCAGGAAAGTCTTCCATCTAAATTGGTCGTAACTACCAAACGAGCGGTACGGACAGCCTAAAGTGTCATGTAAGATGAAACCGCCTCGGTTTGTTCAGTATAACAAATATTGCTACAGATTCCTCTAAACAAGGGACATCCCACGGAGTTTAGAAATATATTGGTACCAGGAATGCGTTTATTATAACGCAAATATCTGGCTATTGGTGTTAATAACACTGCAGTATTCATTACATTATGGCAGTGCGGTTCAGTAAAGTCAAAAGTTGAGATTACTGATCGGATATTTTCTGGAATTGACAGTAGGTCTTCAGATTGTGCTTTCGTTTGGTTTATACTAATTTATTTTAGCTCGATTGTGACAAAAGCTGATAGCTTATAGAATCACTCTCGAGTCCGTTTCCTGGGCAGAAACCAGTACTGCGTCCTTTTTGAGAGGCTATGAGAAAGTACCCCTGGTGGGGATCAAACCCACAACCTCTTGGGTGAGAGGCGGACACCTATACCACTAGACCACTCTCACCCTTTCGTTTAATGAAGCACTAAACATTCTTACAACTACGATATTCCCACAGTTTGAGAGATGTTTATTAAACTATAAGCCATTTACCGTTGTCAAACGTCTGAAGGACACAAAATTGTGAACTGCAAGGCCATCCGAATAAAGAAGTATTTGACACTTTAAGGAAATAGTGTTGAACAGCCTCTTCTTCTGTGACGCGGAAGCATAAGTGCCCCGCCACCCAGACCAAGTTTGGGTCATGTTCGCGCTGGAAAGCCCGAAATCGTCGCCTTTTTACGAGGGTCTCAGTGACGTCATACATTGGAAAGCTACGTTTCTCTACAATTCTACGATGGTGACTCAGTAAGATAAATTTCAAGTTTACCATAATTTTGCACAGTTATCTGATTATAAGTCGAAAAAAATACACAGAGAGCAAAACTAAACCAGCTGCAATATTTGTGTCCAACTGTTATGCGCAAGAATTGAGTATGTGAAAGAGCTACATAAGTACATGGATTTGGACTTTTATGGCGGAAACGTGAGAGTTGATGTAGGGTTTGTGAATAACTGCTTTGAAAATATGCAGAGGGAATTTAAGTTTTATTCGTCTTTGAAAACGCCAGTTGTCGTCAATTTATTACCGAGAAGTTCTTTCTTAATGCATTAAGGTAAGAATCTAACTTAATTTCTGTCTCAAAATGCAAGATTCCTTCTAAAATTAAAATTGAAAATAGATTTTTAAACTTTTACACAATGCTAAAAAGTGTGATTAAGACTGAAACTAGTTTTGTAATTGATACGTTTACACTTAGCAAGCTGCGTGTGGCGCCACCTTTCATCCACGTGAAGCCATTCAGTCACGCATCAATGAGCAAGACGATGAATACAATACCTATATCCCATGGAGAATACCGGACAGTGTGTTGATGCAATATTTTGGTGCAGAATTTGTTCATTATTATATGATACCGATCTCCTCCACCAATCAATCAGCGACTTAGACAAATGGTGGCGGGGTGTTTATATATATATAGGCAAACGTCGCTGGGATGAGATATCAAACATCAGTATATAACATGTGCGATAATGTTACTGGAAGGGTTGCAAAATACGGCGCTTATAAACAATTTGGCTTGCAGGCTTATTGATATCCGCATTACTCACTTGATTCGTGTTTTTTATAATTATCATGACGAGGTGCGCAGATAGAAGTTACCCGTACAAGTCGTGTTGCGCAGCACTTCTATCGATTACTTACAAACAGTAGCATACCTTTAGAGTGCAATGTACCGTACTCTTTTAAACATAACTTCTCTTTTTAACTTAAGCTAACTCCTTTAAATAAATGATTGAGTGCAAATTTTTCAGCGGATCCATGGTTTGGAGGAGCACCCCGCCCAAAGCGTCAACATATATCTGTTGTCAAAATATTAAATGAAATATACTATGTTTAAAAATTATCTCAAGAAATAGATTTTTTTGTTGTATTTCGGTGTGTGTGTTTTTTTTCCACAAGGATTGATTTTGTATGTTTTTTTTCGAGTTTATCATTATCTGCCCGCGACCTTTGGGTGCATTATGGCTTGACTTCGCTATCACGCCACGAGTTAATTTATGCTTAAATTCCATAGTAAACATCAGATAGAAGTGACTGCAGTTTCCAGTCAAATCCAGATTTAAGAAGTCTTGAAGATATACAGTAAGGGAGCTTCCTGTGCCATATACGCTATTCCACTGGGAAGTATCAAATGCAAATTTCTTTTATGTGTGTCGACTTAAGCAATTAACACATTCATGGTTATGATTGACAATGTTGACCAATAATCCGAGGCTCCTGGTCCTAAACTCGAGAATAGCCTGCATGCTAGATTTTCCTCACAAGATGATACTCCTAATTAGGAGAAACTGTCTCTAATTATTCTCTAAATAAAAGATGATAAGTCATAATCAAGAGATGTGTATTAAAATTAGAAGGTACGATCTCGTAATTAGTAGATACTTTATCTAATAAAAAGATGATAAGTCACAATTAGGAGGTCTATTACGATATAGTGTCTCCTAAGTATAACCTTACTAGGTCTTAGTATCTGCTTAGGACCATTCTTATGTTGACTCAGTATTGGGGACAATTCAATCGAAAATATTAGAGTATATGGCATTGCTTAAGGTGTTCATTACTCTGCACCTGATTTATCAATCAAAGAGATTTACTGATAGATATGATATGACTAAAGATATAAAACGGCAGTTGATTGTAATTATTCAAGATAGCGCGTCAAATTGTATGCGAACGTAACATTTATTTCACTTGAGGTATAATAATAATAATAATAATAATTGTAATAATAATAATAATAATAATAATAATAATAATAATAATAATAATAATAAACATGATATTTATAATGATTATAATTTAAAAAAAAGTATCGATAGTGATCATGTCAAATCGAGTATTGAAATTGTATCCTAAGACCAGTTGTTCGCCTATTGGTGTACCATTTACCATTGTATTCCATTATCTATCGATCATTGATCGGTCTCCGATATTTGAAATTAAGAAATTTGTTAGATTTTAAACATTATTACAATTTGTATACGATGTATACTTTACACGCCGGAAAAGGTGCGATCAGGGAGAATATAAAACGGCCTTAAAATACAGCACGGTCTTAAAGTGTTTACAACAAAAAACGCAGACTTCACCAGATGAAGCAGAAATCGCGAAATGAAGAATCTAAGAACTGTTCGTATCAGGCAATAACTATTAAGGCTTGAACAATTTATAAACTGAAACATTTCGGCATTTCAACTGCAATGCCGTTTCAACATTCTTAGAACAATCAATTTTAATAAAGAAATATTTCCGGAGAAGCTTTCTGTTTCCTTAAAACGCAGTCAACTATAAAAGAAATAATTCATGTTTTCATAGTCGGAACAATAGTGATGCACTATTTGACTGTCACATATGTGCATCTGCTTTATGGATTTTTACATTTCTGTTCTTAATAGTTGTTTTGGAAATCAGGTACTGCTGAGCAGGGCTATGTAATTCCTTTTAATATCATCAGATTTCAGACAGCGTTTTAAGGTAGTTGCCATTATATTATTATTTAACTACTGCTACTGCTTCTGCAACTGTTACTGATACAAGTACTAATACTGCTTTATTTCTGCTACAAATACTAAAGACTGTGTACGAAATTGCTCTGAAATTTTCAAACCCCCATCTATTCCATCTGTTATACTGACATTTTTGCGCCAATTTAATTAACGCATAAATAGATAATTAATTACTCAAATTATTTTACAAAACATGAAATAGCATAATTTGTATCATGTATTTTGTAAGAAGAGACAGAAACAGGAGAAGAAAGGTCGACATTTTATTTTAGCAACCGGTCATTGCGGTAATGATTTATTTTAAACCGTCATTGAATTAAAAAAATAGACAATCGACAAGGTTATAATAACATGACGCGTTTCCTAACAATCTTAGATTCCTTTCAACAGGTATAAGATGAGCTCGCTGTTTTTTTGTTTAAGAATAAGTTGCTTTTTCCTCGTTTTAAGAGTTTAGGGACTCTTGAAGAGAACTATTTTAAAGAAAATCGTGCTAATTTTTGTTTTGGCAAAATAAAATATGATTCTTTCACCCGCAACGCTAAAGATATTTCGAGAAATTGACTACAATAAATTCTCATTAAAGCTTCACGGTGTCGATTCTTGGGCCGGGTGTATTTGCGGTAGGTTTGTGGTCATCAACCCGGACGAGTGGGTTTTCCGGGTACTCACCGACCTCCACCCTTTACCTCTATAACTCAGGATCGCTTATGCCAACAATAGTGATTAGTACAACGTTGCAATTGTTCTTTCACAATCGATGTTGAAAATTGATTTGAATGATTTTAAACACGTTAACATCGTGAAAATGTGGTCAAAGTTTTGCCGCTCTCAGGATACTCTGCATTTTATCGTTATAAAATTAAAAAAACAACTTATTGTTCAACAATGATATTTTGTCAAGTCGTTAATATAAATAAAACCTAATAATTAATTATGCGAACGATATGGCAATATGACTAAAGTGTTCGAACTTTCTTACCTGCACGAAGCACTGCGTATTGGGAATATTGTTTTAATCACTTTGATGAAGTTATTTTTTAGGGAGAAAGCTTTAATAGTAACTTTCAACATGAAGTATAGATTAACCATACATTTCAAATGCAACCATTTCAAAGTAATACGATATTGCTTTTAAAACGATCAAATGGATTGTTGAATGCGCTAATGCTTTAAATGTATATTCTGTCGAATCGGTTACAATGTCATTATGTGAATTGTTTTTAATATTTAACCCGCAAAAGACAGTTCGAATTGAAAGTACACTTTTTTAAACGAGGATCGTACTTGAAAAAGTCTGGAGATATACTTTTCTCCCACCTCAGATAAGTAGATCCAAAAATTTAACCAAGCTAGAAATTCTTACCCACGGGCAAAGATAAAACAAGTACCCGTATGGAACTCCTTTTTTATGGTCATCACATTGTAATTACCTCCCTTGTTGAAGACTGTCGTCTGGAGCATCATATATTTTTTTTGTCTTGTGGCAATATTTCGATTTCTAATTAATTATTTCTCGCTTCAAATGTCACCATAAAAGAGTATTTTAAGACCGATTTGACTATTTACATAATCTGAATCACTGCACGCATATCCATGACAACCATGAATTATTACATATCCATACGCATTTATTTTCACTACGCACAAAAGAGTTCCAGCAAAAAAATACCTTTTTACTTAATTTTGTTTCATAGCCGCTCCTGTATGAAAGGTTCATCTGTACCATCGCGCAGGGTGTTTTGCGGATTCATTTTCAAATAGAGAATGAAAAACGTCTGTTCTTATATACATGTAAAGTCGCATTAAATTTGTTTATGTATTCGAAAATATGAAAGTCTGGGATAGTCTCTTATAACTTTTCTGAAAATTCGAAATTAATTACCAACGTGATGAGCTAGAACATACATAAATGAAAAAAGTAAATTCGAAAAAATATAATGTGGCGGCAGCTGATATTGAAGCAGTACAACGAAATACCATGTTTTTACCCGATTGTATATAGTAACTCTGATAGTGTTCGATGAAAACATATTTATTTTTTTAAATTGTCACAATTGAAATGGAAATTGTGAACATTTGAATTTTTATGGTGAATATATTAAGAACAGTTGTGTGATGTTTGAAGATACATGAACACATATTATTTATCACTCATACCGGCTATGTATATGTGGTTCGATATTAAGAAACTTTCAAATGCCTAATTCAACCCTTTGTTATGTTATTTAGTCCTAAATACAATCAAATGACTGCTGCTGCTATCACTAATACTACTACTACTTCTACTACTACTACCACTACTACTACTACTACTACTACTACTACTACTACTACTACTACTACTACTACTACTACTACTACTACTACTACTACTACTACTACTACTACTACTACTACTACTACTACTACTACAACTACTACTACTACTACTACTACTACTACTACTACTACTACTACTACTACTACTACTACTACTATTTCTACTACTACTACTACTACTACTACTGCTAGTATGACTACTACTACTACTACTACTACTACTACTACTACTACTACTACTACTACTACTACTACTACTACTAATACTATTTCTACTACTGCTACTACTACTACTACTGCTAGTATGACTACTACTACTACTACTACTACTACTACTACTACTACTCTACTACTACTACTACTACTACTACTACTACTACTACTACTACTACTACTACTACTACTACTACTACTACTACTACTACTACTACTACTACTACTACTACTACTACTACTACTACTACTACTACTTCTACTACTACTACTACTACTACTACTAGTAGTAGTGAAAGAGATGTGATATTGCATGTATTATTAAAAAAATGATCAAACTTATTATCGGATGCGGTAATGCTTTAAATGTACATTATGCTTGATCGGTTAAAATGCCATTACATGTAACAAATAAAATATATCAAAACGAGCGCATTAATTGTAAAGAGTCTAAATGAATACCAGAATAGATGCCAGAATGCATTTAAGTAATATATATATATCTGCGCCGCATCAAACCCCTTTGTTCTGTGAGTACATACAAACAACATTCAATACATCGTTTATCTTGATTTTAACCAATAGCGGCCGATTGCGGATTTACTTTAAAATGTGCTTGAATAATTGAATAGCTATCACGACTTTACACAAAAGTAAATGTTGACTACTAAGTTATGATTTAAAGAATAAGTATCACTTCAAAATAGAACAGAAAAAATCAGATTAAGAATAACAGAATCATCTCCTTCAAAGTCCAATATTTTGCTCTTTGAGTGTTTAAAACAAAACAATAAATCTGAAAAAATCCAAAAACACACCACGGTGATAAAGTAGGACAAAATATACAAACATATGAGGATATAAGAGTTAAACTTGAAAATTAAAAAAAAAAATGCCAGCAGCAGGATTTGAACTCGGTTACTACGTGTACCATGAATGACCATGTCCATAGACCATGGTAAATAGTAACTCTGAGACAGTTTGATGTAAGACATAAACAATATTATCAACATTGAAACAGTAAACCGTCGAACATGATATGTTTATTGTTAATGTTTTGAAAACTGTTTACAATGACAATTGTTCGAGATGAGTACTTCAACCCTTTGATTAAGATGAGTACTTCAACCCTTTGATTATTTTTTATTATTTAATATAAACAAATTAACTCCCAAATCCGAGTATGGGCCTTTAAGATATTGCCTTTCAACCCAGATGTTTGTTATCAGTAACTTTCTCTTATCTGAGACCATAACCAAACATTGTCAACCGCCGGCCAATAATTTTCTAAAACTTAAGCGTATAACATCTGAGCTCCTTCAAAGTGTGACCAGGCATATGTGGATATTTTCTTTTTATAGAATGCCGTTTTTTTGAAGGTGAGTTATTTAGCTAATGTTTATTTCCTACCTTTATACACATTTATACATGGTACTGATAACAAAGATATTTTCTTCTTAAATTAGGCTTAAATTAAGTATGTGTTTAACATGAGCTTTTCATTCAATAGTTTGATTTCTCTTGAAATCGATTTTATTCCAAAGACACAGATTGCAGTATACAAGTTTAAAATACAAATAAACAGCAGTAGCACCCTCTTTAACAGTAACAAAACCCAGTTGTTGAAATATATTGTTTTTTACCATTGCAAGTTGACAGGTGTTTTATGTTACATGGACATAAATACAGTTTTCATCATGCTTCTTCAAATAAGCCTCACTGTTTTTCGATTCAGATTCGTTAATTACAGATCTTAAAGGAAGTTAAGTAAGATAACGATGCAGCTGTTTTAATGAAACTAACTACAACTCCAATTCAATGTTAACAAAAAGCATTCTTTAAAACAAAAGCATATTTGTAGCGTTAACATTGTATATTTGTTGCATACATACACATTGCTTTATTTTGCATTTCTATGGTATGTTTAACCACTGCAATTGGGGTGGTATACCTGCCTCATTACACTATTATGTATGTTATATGATCTGGGCTTAAACGTGATTTAACAAACTGTTATAAAATTCTACCTCACTACGAATAATATACCTGAATTATGATAATACTAAGGATGTCTCTGAAATTGGTATTAACATGCTTTTATAAACTGTTAATCAAGGTCTTCTACCCAAGAGTGAACAAAATGTTTTATTGTCTCTTGGACTATAATTGTCTGGTTACTCATCTGGAATGGTAATGCTTCTTGAAAACAAATAAGTATTTTAGAAGACTACTGCATTGCCATGTCAATATTTCATAGGAAATCGCGCGTCAAAAAGCCTCTTAAACGATCAGTCAGTACTGTGAAATTGGTTTGTAAACAACTGGTTCATTATTTTACTAAAAATCTCAGTCATAAAATGTTTCCAAATGATACAAATATTAGTTTGGGGTTATCACACATCGACCATTTGCCAATTAATACCTTGATTGGTAGCTAATTCCAATATCATCTCTACTTTAGCAATGTGTTTTTATCTAACTTGGGCAAAGATTCACATTTTGTCTCTATCCTTAGTGATATAGCGAGAAACGGGAATTTCTATTGTAAGTTTAATATTTGACATTAAAGGGACTCGATCTTCTTTTGTCATCAACAATGAGCTTTCCCGGTTATGCATCTGAACACACTAATATTATTACATAACTCTTTGATACCGAGATTGCAGAAAAAGCAACAATTTAAATATTAAAAAAACTGGTTGTAGTGGCGAGCGAATCCACGCCTGTACAGCCAAGAATTTATTTTAGAAATATGATACAATATCCACTAGCCCGAACGGACTTATCAAAGGGTTCTGGATCAAAACGTGTTTAAGCTTAAAAAGAAGAAAACCATTTGTCAAAAACTATACATGTCAAAACTAAGTATTAATATTGCTCCATTTTCTTACGCGTACATTCTTTATTCGTATGCGAAAACATGCTGGACTGAAAGGGGCGCGTCTTTCCACTGATCAAACATGATGTTAAACGGTATATATATGTATCATTTATTTTGGGGTCTTTATAAAAATGAATGTTCTGCAAGCTTTGCTGGGCTTAAACGATTAGTTTCCATCACGAATGTAGCGTAACACTATGGAGAACTCCCTACGTGTCCAACTAAACTCTTAAAGTTCACTTTGAACATAAAGACAATGATTCCGAGTCCATATTTTTATTTACGTTTACAATTTCAACATATCTATTTACAAAATGTGAGCTACAAGAAGGCAGACAAATATCGTTTGCTCCCAAAAAGTAATCTCAAGCTCAACCCGGACTCAACCCGGATTTCTTTACACAGAGAAATGTTCCAACTTAAATACCAAGAATACGAGGCAAATGTGACAGCTTAACGACCCAAATCCTACGTTTTTTTTTGTAATTAACATGACATTTTATGCATTACTGTACATTTGTACCCAGTCGGCTTTCCACCACTTACGCATACATTAACAATCAAATTTGCCGTACAATCATTAATAAACGTTCGCTATGGAAATATATAAGTCAAATATCCATTTAATTAAAAGCTATTTATATCATAAAAATAACGTTAATAAGCATATTATGTTACACGAATTCCAGATAAAAATACCATTTGCGAGCCAAACGATACCCGTTCCAAACTTGAACATAGGAACAAGGTTGATCTTTAACTCTAGTGGTAAATCTGGCCACACAGAGAACTCTAAATGCTAGTGTCTCATTGCTGTGAATTTGATTACTTCGTATAAAAAGACGAATTAGAATATATTTTTAACAGAAATATGCTTAGATATGATATGAAGCATTACAAAGGTTCTGTTATAAAACATCATGTTTGTGTTGTCTTATTATGTGATTTAAAGTGATTAAGAACCGGACCTACAATCGATGGTTTGTTTACCTTAAATACGTTTAACTCGTAGCACTATTAAAATTTAAACTTTCCTTATTTAAATACCTGAATTTTTGTTATCAGTAGACAAGTTGAAGTAGACTAGTTGATCTCGTACTTGTTCTATAAGGTCAGACGACGTACACAAACTGTATCATTAATATTAATTTTAAACATTTACAGAAAATGCTCTGTTTTGAAAAGGGCGTTTTTTTGTTTAAACTTGGATTAAGAGCTTCAAATGAAGGTCTGCTGTTTTTAATGTTTACTCATAAAAGTAAGTAAAATAACTAAAGTTACATAAAATGACCCATATTATACGAGCTAAGATGGAAGAAATGGTGTTACAAATAACCATTTCTACATTCTAACGCAAGTTTTTTTTAAAATAATTAGTAATTGTATAGATATTTTAAAACATTAGATATTCAAGGCCTGTATTCACTAAACATTGCTATTTCTGATACAAAAATAAATCATGCACAAATCGTTTGTCAGGTATAGTTATATTATAAAACATATAAGATTTCAGTTTTCTGAGCCTGAACTCAAACTCAAGGCGTTAATGAATATAGGCCTTGCAACCTGTGTCTGCGTCTCAGAATTCAGGTTCAAGACGTCTGTGAAAATATACCATGATAAATGGGTCTGAGTCTCAAATTCAGGTTCTAGGCGTTAATGAATATAGACCATGGTATATGGGTCTGCGTCTCAACTTCAGGTTCAAAGCGTTTGTGAATATAAGCCATGTTATGTGTGTCTTAGTATCAAATTCAGGTTTATGGCGTCTGTGAATATAGGCATTACTATCTGTGGCTGCGTCTCAAATTCAGATTCATGATGTCAGAAATATAGGCCATGTTATCGGTGTCTGAGTCCCATATTCAGGTTTAAGACGTCTGTAAATATAGGCCATGTTATCGGTGTCTGAGTCTCATATTCGGGATCAAGTTGTCCGTATATTTAAGCCATGTTATCGGTGTCTGAGTCTCAAATTCAGGTTCAAGCCGTCTGTGAATATAGGCCTTGCTATATTTTGCTGCGTCTCAAATTCAGGTTCAAGACGTCTATGATTTTAGGCCATGTTATCGGTGTCTGCGTCTCAAATTCAGATTCAAGACGTCTGGAAATATAGGCCATCTTATCTGTGTATGCGTCTCAAATTCAGGTTCAAGACGTCTGTAAATATCAGCCATGTTATCTGTGTATGCGTCTCAAATTCAGATTCAAGACGTCTGAAAATATAAGCCATGTTATCTGTGTATGCGTCTCAAATTCAGGTTCAAGACGTCTGTGAATATAGACCGTGATATCTGTGTCTGAGTCTTAAATTCAGGTTCCAGACGTCTGTAAATATAGGCCATGTTATCTGTGTCTGAGTTTTAAATTCAGGTTCAAGACGTCTGTGATTTTAGGCCGTGTTATCTGTGTCTGAGTCTCAAATTCAATTTTATGACGTTAGTACATATAGGCCATGCTATCTGTGTCTACGTCTCGAATTCACATTCCAGGCGTCTGTACATATAGGCCATGTTATTTGTGTCTGAGTTTTAAATTCAGATTCAAGACATCTGTAAATATAGGCATTGCTATTTGTGGCTGCGTCTAAAACTCAAGTTCAAGATGTCAACAAATATAGGCCATGTTATCGGTGTCTGAGTCTCATATTCAGGTGCAAGACATCTGTAAATATAGGCCTTTTTATGTATGTCTGAGTCTCAAATTTAGGTTCAAGCCGTCTGTGAATATAGGCCTTGCTATATTTTGCTGCGTCTCAAATTCAGGTTCAAGTAGTCTGTGATTTTAGGCCATGTTATCGGTGTCTGCGTCTCAAATTCAGATTCAAGACGTCTGGAAATATAAGCCATGTTATCTGTGTATGCGTCTCAAATTCAGGTTCAAGACGTCTGGAAATATAAGCCATGTTATCTGTGTATGCGTCCCAAATTCAGGTTCAAGACGTCTGGAAATATAAGCCATATTATCTGTGAATGCGTCTCAAATTCAGGTTCAAGACGTCTGTCTGAGTTTCAAATTCAGGTTCCAGACGTCTGTACATATAAGCCATGTTATCTGTGTCTGAGTCTCAAATTCAGATTTATGACGTTTGTTTATATATGCCTTGTTTTCTGAGACTGAGTCTCAATCAAAGCTTGATCATGACGATTGTAAGTATATACCTTGACTTTGGTTAACAAACCTCGCAGTTAGAACATTTCGTAGCCTTGGTTTTGATTCCTCTGGAGAATCTTCTCCACTTTCAACTCGGCTGTTTTACGCTGTGTTAGATGAAATTCATCGTCATTACTTAAGCATTACATCGGCTCTTATTTGTTTGTCTTACACCTTATCCCCATGAGTGTGAATTCCCTGAGTTGAGACCTCTTACTCTTTAATACCGCATCGCCAAAATAAAGCCAATATCTTATACACTAAAACAACTACCACTGTCGTGTAAGAAAAAGTTTTAAAATGTATTATACCCGTAGACCTATATAACTAATGTGTGTCGACATTATTAGTTCAATGTCGAAAGGTTTATTTTCTGTAAAGGGATGGCTGGCTATAAACCTAATGTTTCGGAAACAATACCTTACTTTAAATTGTAAAGTTTTATAAACATTAAAACATTAAGATACATTATTGTGAGGGGGGGGGGGGGTCAGTTTGAGCATTTTACTAGTGAACTCTCACTGAATTCCCATAAAACGTAGCATTCAAATACATGCATTGCTAAAAAAGCAAATTCAATGCTGGCTATTACTTTCAAAGTAATATTTCATTTTCAGAGAACATCGCCACATTTAAGCTGCCGAACGCTACGTTGTGCCTATCTGTCTTCATGGCGACAAACGATCCAGCTTCTTGAAGTGAAAGCTTACAGCAGCGGCGTTAAAATTCCAATGAAAACTGTAAAGTTATGCATCTGTTTATATTATAAAAAAATATTTACAAGTTGACAACCTGCCTGAGAGCTTTCAGGACAGTCGCAGGAGGGAAATTATTTTACTGCAGTGTTTATATCGCTAAATGTTATTTGAAATATTTTGGGAAATTCTCCCATCTAAATTGGTCGTCACCAAAAAACAAACGATACGGACTCCCTAAAGTGTCATGTAAGATCGATCTGGCTCAGTTTGTTCCATAGTACACATTGCTGCAGATTTCCAGCATGTGGATATCACGAGCAGTTTAGAATAATAAGGTACCATGAATCCGTTAATTATTAAGCGAATATCTGGATATTGGTGTTAATAACGCTGCAGTTTTCATTATGGCATTTCGGTGCAGTAAACTAAAAAGACAGTTTATATTACTGATCGGACTTTTTCTGGTATTGGCATTAATTCTTCAGACGGTACCTTCGTATTACGAAGCACAGAAAAACATTCTCATGGCTTTGAAACTCTCACAGTTTGAGAGTCGCTTATTGAACAATAAGTCATTCGCCGTTGTTAAGCGACTGAAAGATCCTGTCTCGCTCTGGAAAGTACATCCATCAGACGACAGGATTTTATTGCAAGCTAAGTTTAATCCTAAGATTGACTTAGGTCTCTCGCCTAAGAGGATTCTTCTGGAACAAGGACTGGCGGGCTGGAACGTCAATGGTGGAAAACAAGCGTTTGTTGATCATGATTGCCCTGTAAAGCACTGTGAACTGCATGGATATCCAAATGGAGAAGTGTTTGACGCTAGACTAATTAAGGAAATAGAGTTGAGCCGCTTTTCGTTCGGAGGTGCGCAAGCAGAAGTGCCCCGTGATTCAAATCAGGTTTGGATCATGTTCGCACTGGAAAGTCCGGAAGCATCGCCTTCTTACGAGGGTCTTAATGACGTCATTAACTGGACAGCCACGTATCGTTACGATTCTACGTTGATGACTCCGTACGATAAATTTCAAGTTTACGATAATTTTACACAGATATCTAACTATAAGCCGGATAAAAATTACGCTGAGGGAAAGACTAAGTTAGCAGCAATTTTTGTGTCTAACTGTTATGCGTCAAACGCAAGATTGGAATATGTTAAGGAGCTACAGCAGTACATGGATGTGGACTTCTATGGGTCATGCGGGAACTTGAGATGTGATAAGGGGGAAGGCAATAACTGCTTTGAAAATCTACAGAAGGAATACAAGTTTTATTTGTCTTTTGAAAATGCAAATTGTCGTGATTACATTACCGAGAAGTTCTTTTTAAATGCATTAAGGTAAGTTCCTGATTTAATGTCTTTTCTTTCTGAGTGCTAAAGAAATATAAAAGTTAAGACTGGAAATAGTTTTTGTACGATACGATACGATCCGACCCGATATATTTATTGCATGAACCATAATACAATGTTCATAGCATGTGCACAAATACATCTATGAATGGAGAGAAAGCATACAAACACATGTTCTGGAGCTAATGGATGAAATGTTATAACATCCTATTATAGTAAGTATGCGCGTGGAAGTATCAAATATCCTCATGGTTATAACAATCATTACAATAATTATTGTAATTATTATATAATCCCGCTAAACAAGTTTGCTATTAATTACTTAGCAACAAAATATGAAAAAATCTTTATAATTTATTTCCTTGTTAATTACATACATATTCATGTATAGTTATAAGTCTGTAGAAGTGTACAGTTATTGCTTTGTATGCATAACTAGTTTTACGTTTGTAGACATGTTAAAATAATGGTTCGTAGACATGTTCAGTTATATGTTTGTAGACATGTATAGTTACAGGATTGTAGATGAGTTACCTTATAGGTTTGTAGACGTACAGTATAGTTACAGGATTATAGACGTACGTTTGTTGACACGTTAAGTTTTTGGTTTGTAGACAAGTTTATTAGTTACAGGCTTGTCTGCAGTGTAATGTTTTACAAGGTGTATATACATTTCTAGATACTATTATTTCAGAGTTATAAGGCAGTGTTAGTATGTTTAACATGCACGTTTGTCTTCTAGACATGACGTCGTTCCGGTCGTGATGGGTGCGCATCCAGACGACTACAGACGCGTGGCGCCACCTGGATCCTTCATTCACGTGGAGGAATTTCCTCATGCACGGGCGCTTGCCGGGTACCTCAAGCGTCTGAATGAGCAAGACGATGACTATAATGACTATTTCCGGTGGAGAAGTACCGGACAGTTTGTTGATACAAAATTCTGGTGTAGAATTTGTTCATTACTATGGGATACGGACCTTCCCCACCAATCTGTTCACGACTTGAACAAATGGTGGCGGGGTGACAATATATGTATCGGCAAACGACGCTGGGATGAGATATCAAACAGCAGTAAATTACATGTGTGATAATGATTACAAGAAGGGTTACAGTATGCAACGCGTTAGTGTACACACATACATCTTAAATTGTTCTCTTTTACTTGAGCATTGTGAAAGTGTTTTTTTGCACTTGGGTTCATTGCTTTTTCGCATAACTCACAATTAGTCTTCTTTCGGACATTCCATAAGTAACGTGTTCAATGTAAACATACCTGGATGAAGTAGTGCACAAAAGTATGTTTACACTTATCCGTACCCGTACAGTTTTTGTGTAGCCTCTCAAAGAAATATTTACTGGCAATGGCATACAATCATAAAGAATTTTATGTACCATATTTATATTAAACAAAAGTTCTTCTAACTGAATTTAAGCTGAAATATTAAAAAAATATTTTTATACCGCGTTTTCAATGCAAATTGAGAGGTAGGAGGAGCTCTCCCTTCCGCGCCAGACCCACCCCACACCTTTTCCACTTAATTGTCAAAGTGAACTTACCAAGTCAATTGGGTTTATAAAATGTAACAATAAATAACACGAGAAAGCATAACTTTAGTTAACCCTAAACCCCAATGTTACAGGCAAGGACTTCATTAATTGGTTTCTGGGGAAGCGGGCGCACATCCCAAAACGCACCGTAAAAGTGTGCCACCTGTGATTTTAAATCCGGGATCATACCAGAAAATTGTTCTAGTTTTATCATAATCATCCTCAACAGACACGTTGTCTGTTAGTTAATATTTATGTTCTATAGAACATAAAACCAAAACATACTTTAGACGCCACAAATGGCAAGAATCTCCCATCACGCACGCACGCATACATACACACACTCACACACATCCGCACACGCACACACACGCATACGCACACGCACACGCACACAAACGCACACACACACACACACACACACACACACACAAACACACACACACACACACGCACACACATCTGCACACACACGCACGCACGCACGCACGCACGCACGCACGCACACACACATCCGCACACGCACGCACACGCACACCCCGCCACACACACACACACATATCCGCACATATTCGCACACACACACACGCACGCACTCACGCACGCACGCACACGAACCCCCACACACACACATCCGCACACACACGCATACGTACACGCACACGCACGCATGCACACACACACGCACGCACACACACACACAAACACACACACACACACACGCAAACATTTATCATGAGTAAAAAACTGCTAAACTAAATAAGCTTTTTAAATGCAATTAATTTAGCTTGAAAAAAATGGTTGTTATTTCTCGTTTGGGTAAATCCCAAGTCTGTCCAATCAATTGACGCTATACTTGGAATTAATTTGGCATAGCCCTATTCCACCTCACAGTGTGAGAGCAATACATTTAAAGAACATATATAGAAAACACTAGAAAAATCAATTAGACGCCTCGTAACTACTCATTTACGTCAGCGGAACTTCATTACCCCTGAAAGACGCGCGTATTCTACCTGATCATTAACAGCATTATGAGACTAGCCTCTAATGAATTTACAAGAAAAAGTCGACAATATTTGACAAGAGTTATGAGATTATTCCTGAAATGTGAAATATTGGACTCAAACAAAAAAGTCGTTACTGTCCTTGTATAATAAAGGCTGAATTCAATTTTTTCTCAAAACACTCCTATTCAGTAAAATGATATGCATAATTTGAGATACTGAAATGCCAACATAAGAAAGGTTCACATTCTTGTCGCATCACATAACGTAAAAACATTGTTTTGTGGGAGTATTTCATGACGGTATTACTATGGTAGGGTCCTAGTGCCACTGTTAATAATATTCATGAGATAATCTGAGCCCTTTTTAGTAGACAAAGAGTCTCAATTAGGAGATAATATCACGACTCCGGAATGAATTAGGAGAAACTGAATCCTATTAGATATACAATTTAATATCTAATATGGAAATACTTTATCCTAATTAGGCGATACTATATTCTAGTGAAGATAAACAAAAGGCTTAAATGGGTGACACTATGTTTGAATTTGGAAATTTCATATCGTCATTACCAGATACTAAGTCTAGCAACAATAATGCGCGTTAATGGAAAAAAGTAACATTTGGATATTCATTTTGTTCCATATACACCACAAGTCGACTGTTTTAATATTTATGCGAAAAGCAACAGAAACAAGCTCATTAGCAAAAACTTTGAACATAAACTCGGTTTAGTGGCACTAATCAAACCAATGCAAAAATACGTATCTTCCATGGCCGCTCGTGTAAAATAGGTTCATCCCGACCCGAGCGTATGGTATTTTGCGGGAACGAGGTTTACAGTTAAACAAAATTAGGCAAAAATGTATATTTTGCTGGACATCTTTTGTGCGTAGTGAAAATAAATGCGTATGGATATGTGATAATTCATGTGCGCAATGATTCAGATTAACTAAGAGGACATGCCTCGTTCTTTCCTTGACACCATTATTTTATCTGATAATGATGTTGCTGTATCCTGCTTAGGTTATATCTTATTTGACCACACACTTACTTATTTACGTAATTCTTAAAATCAGCCATACATGAAATAAACACTTATGTACTTAACTATCAAAGTCATATTAAACATGATTACCAAATTTGTAAAGTGGAAAATTCGACCGGAGTATCGATTTCTTAGATAAACACTATCTGGAATGCCTTCTTTCAAAAACGACAACAACTAATCCTCGCATAGCCCATTTTCAAAGACAATATATTAAAATGCCGAACTCTTAATGTCGAAAATAAGCATTAAGTGTATACTAAAAACGTTTTATTTTGAAAGAGACAACAGCTATAAACTGATTTGCGGACATTTATACCACTATATAATAGTATCGCTGCCGAACACTCCTTGCGGTTGAAACATTTACGACCTGAAACGTACACGATTAGTAAACAATAATATCATTATTAAATGAGGACGAACATTTTCCGACATGAATGTTTAATTAAGTATCACTATGCACATATCTGGAACACGTTCAATCAATTAAAGTAAGGAAGTGTTTGGAAACAAAGCTTCTAATGTATTAAGTACTGACTCTATACGGCTCTTTAGCAAAGCAGTTTTAACATGATAACTTTTCCGAGGAGGGGGGCGTAATTCATCAAATTCAACAGCTAAAATGCTAAAAATGATTGTGTAACGCAACATTTGAGATATCAAATACAAATACAAATGCTTATGTTTAAATATCACGGGCACCTCTTGTGTTGTTTTCTGTTACACATTTGTACCTATAGCATGTAGCAATAAGGTACCATATGACATAAGGCGCCTTATAAAATTTACGTTTTATCTTATTTTTCCATTTTTTTAAACTAGGTTCGGCTTGTCATATGGCTCCTTTTCACATCATTTTTTTTTTCAAGAATGAATTTGAAAATGTTGCTTTATTTCTCTTTGCACCAATGGAATGCTATGTTCTAGCTATCTCATCATCTAAGATTACCATTATGTAAAATACAGTTTACGACTCGATTTTGTTTAGATTTTAAAACAATCCTTTAGTTTCATGAACCCTTTAGTTTCTTTGTTGAATTTTATGGCGGAGGTAAGAAGCATCAACTCATTAAGACAGGTACGTTTTAAACAAAAGAAACATTAAATATGTTTTTCGTTTTAAACATTTAACTACAACTGCCCTAAGACATTGCATTAAGCCTTTTCAGAAAGTGTTTGTTTATTTTAAAGAAAATAAATATACACATTGTCGTACTAAAGATGTTTCCATTCGACATGTTTAATTTTAGATGCACTATAAATAATTTAAGATTTAATGTATTTGCTTCTAGCTGCACAAATATATTCAGAATCTAAAGATGGTAGATGAAGGAAATGATATCAATTAAAACTACTTTTACTTTATGTGTATCTAATTTGCCTTCATCAATAAATTCATCCAACAACTGAAGTAGTAAAAGGTATTACTCGTGGTAGTCCAGATACGTTTTTTTATATCTATCATGCTTTTTGATGAAATATGGAGTTTTATCAGTGAAATAACAACAAAAAATATCAATTTTAAGTTAAAATCGATGTTATATCATAAGCATACAAATATCCGTTTAAACTGTATGGCTTTGTAGTACGAACTTTCCTGAAAATGCACACAACAATTAACCGATTATTTTGGTATCAGACATATCCCTAAAACATTGTCAAGAACAAAGCGTGGTATTCACTCTTTATCTGGAAAACAAATCGTTTTCATGCGAATCAGACGGATCTTTGACAGTTAGTATAGATTGAATACAAATTTTGACATATAAAAACTGTTTTAAATCAATGTTTTTTCCCATTTGTTTTGCGAAACGCTCGACCTTTCAATTTTTAATTAAGTATTAAAATGGCGACCTGTGTTATTTTGGTCAAGTGATCACTCTTTAATTTAAACAAACTTTCGTGCATTAACTGTTATTCTTTAGAACACAAATGCTTATTTAAAAGTGCATTGATAAATGTTCATAAAATGTTAGTATAAAACAGGTCGAGCATATAACACTATAAAATATCGTCATTCTATATGCCTTTTAAGACTACTACCCACAAATAAGCATGTTCTCAATAAGCCCGTAGGCTGAAGTTTGATGCCTGGTGACCCCATACAATTTGTTACAATTTGAAGGTAATTGCTTACTGATAACTAGTTTATAAGATAATTGATCGAAAGTAGATCTTATATAAGATACTTGATCGAAAGTTTATCTTATATTAGATAATTGATCGAAAGTATATCTTATATAAGATAATTGATCGAAAGTAGATCTTAGTTTAAACATTATTCAGTTCATATATACCAAAAATAACAATTAAACAAAAGTAAGAAATGGATTGAAAAACAAACAATGTAAATTGCTTTTACTAATTCCATTCCATGTAGGAGTGTACAGTTACGAATTGCATAGAAAGTCAATGTATGTTGTGTACAGTATGATAAAAAATATTATTATAATAATTGTTCAAACTATGTTTTTTATTTTACTTGAATGTTTTGGGATAATGATAGTAAAAAAACAACAATAAAAAAAAACAAAAACAAAACGCAAAAATATTCTGTCAAAGTAGATCTTATATAAATTTATTACAGTTTGTATAATACTTCGATATTACAACTGAAATAGGGCGTCAATAACATTTTTTGCATTCTTTGAAGGCGGAATAAACGTGCTTGTTTTACTATTTTGAGAAGATTTCTACCCCTTTCTTTTTCTGCGCATAATACCTTTACAAATGATATCAAAATAACAACAGATCACCAGGCACCACACATCAAATATTGGAACAGTTTAATATGTACTCAATATGGACGTATCACGATGCCCAAACAATAAACTGACACACACTCTCGGATATAGCGCAAGAACACTATGGTAGTAAACAGACACACGCACGATGATATAGCGCATGTTGACCTTTTCGACAAATAAAACTGTGGTAGTCAAATGACACAGGTACTATGAGAGAGTGCAAGCGGATCTTTTCGACGAATAACATATATTCAATAAACACAATCTATTCAAATGAGTATTTCTTACGAAACAACTGCATTAGCAAGTACATCTGATTTAAACAAATAAAAACACGAACGATGTTAATGCATTTCACACATTATTATGGTGTATTTTGCAAAAATGCAAATACAGTTAGACGCGGGTATGCCTTAAGCTTTTAGTGAGCTTCATCATTAATCTGCAACCATTTTGTCAGATTATAAAAGGCGAGAAATAAGCATTTTGCCCGTACTTGGCGAAAACCATACTAGAAGATAACTAAGACGTCATGAAGGATTTCTTCAAAGTAAGACTGATTTTTATTGCAGTCTCTAATGCATTATTTACTTTACTTTCTGTTTTAATTTTTTGGCTTATTACCTTTGACTTTAGCTTTGGATAAAAGTTTTAACTAAAATAAATAAAATAGATGCAAATTATAATTTAATTATTTAATAAATAGATATAAGTTTTCATGACATTTTCGTATAGTTAAGTGATTTATTTACTTAAAATATGATACCATTTACTTTTACTTATAGAAATCATTACTTGGCTAAATTTTATTAATTTTGTGAACACATTTGGTTTAAAATATTAAAATGCATTTTAATCTATAGTCGACATGAAACCATACCAAGAAAATATATAAGTGAACCGTTAATAAAAACATGTGTATGGCTTTATTCGCTACATTTATAAAACGACTTTTCTATAAGTGTTTTTATATTTCTTCACTTCTGGGCTTGCCCCTGATATGAAGTATAAATTCTTTTAATAGAAATGAACTCTTTTTTATTAAAAATAAAAACGAAACTTCACCGGTATGTTAAATATTTATGTTGTCATGTACCCATTTGTTCCCTGTGAAGTGGCTGTTAGACTTCATGCCTTTAAAAATGTTTTAAAAAATTGGTAAATGATTAAATCATAATAAACTTCTTTCTTGATATATCGTCTTTATATTTCATCCAGTTTCAATTTTATGAAATAATGATATCGTTTTAATGGTACCAATATGAGGTCGAATGTTAAGGCAACCAGTGACAATACTAGCGGAAAGACAACAGCGAAATATGTATATTTATAAATGCTTTCTTATAATTGATAGAGATTTATCAGTTAAATAAAACGATTTTCAAGTAGAAAACTAATATTTTCAAAAAAAATTCTGCTTCGAAATTTTAAGCCGCTCTCAATATCAAAACAAACGTCAGCGTGAACTGGGCTGGGACATAATTTCAACGACATCATTCTCAAAATGACACCGCATACCATTTGGCGCTTTTTCTGAAAGATCTTTGAACAAATGTCATCGTATTTAAGTATATGATTGAAAGAAAACTTGGTGGTTTGAGTGAAACATTGCAATATATGTCTTATTCTTTGTTTGTTTTTCATCAATGGGTTAGTGAACTAATACTATTTAAACCATGCATGTACTTCACTTAAACCTCATACAATGCAACAACTTATCCGTCTCATATTTGTTTACAACCAAGGTTTAAGAGATATAGTTGTCAACGCCCTCGAGTAATTCAATGGGTGAACAAAAATCAAAAAGCATATATTGTTTTTCTACAAGAAACGCATTTTACGAACAAAAGTGAGCACATTATTAGATACTTACATCATAATAAACTGTATGTTATGATATGTTATGTTATGTTATTTAAAACGAATTTAGTGAATGTGAAATTTAATGATGTCGATGGTATTTTCTTACAATTATGTTTCATATAACTAGAACATGTTGGAAAAAGTCTGTATTAGCTCCTGATTTCATACCAGTCCTTAATAAAGCACAAATAAACAATAAATAAACTAGTGTTGGCGCGAGTAGTAAGCAAACTGTTCGTCGTAACGCAGTTGATCAACTTTGAGCATACTAATGCGCGAATTGAGCGTCACTAGATAGTTTATTTCAAATGATTCCATTATTTATTGACTTTTGCATTAACTTGTAATTAACGATGTTATGTTTTGTAAATTAACTATCTCACGACGCTCCAAAAAAACAACTCCAAATGAGTCAACCCCCTACGACGAACACATTACTAACTACTAAGATGACGGTTTATTTATTACAATCCCCATTTTACAATTAATGTGATAACCCTTTCACTGTCGCCCATTTGGGACAAACATATTTTTTTCAAAAGGATAAGCTTGAAAGATTTCGCGCCTTAATATAGTTTCAAAAAAAGATGTTAAATGTTAAGTCCGTGTAACCTGTAAATAATTTGTTTTTTAAAACAATAAATAAACTATTCTATGATTCTTCAGGGAAAGGATAGTATTAATAAAAGACGAATTTGAATATGAATTCCTTGTAAAATAGAATTTACAGTTTTCAAAATAAAAACTATTCTCAAGACTCCTCACCACGAATACGGTTTCAAAAAAGATTTGAAATATGAATTCCTTGTAACATTGAACAGAGTTCTCAAGATCTTCCGGGACAAAAAAGTTTCAAAAAATAATTAAAACATAAATTCCTTGAAACATTGAGAAGAGTTTCCAAATTAAAACTTTAATCAAGACTCTCCACCACGAATACAGTTTCAAAAAAGAGTTTAAATATGAATTTCTTGTTATATTGTAAAGAGTTTCAAAATAAAAAATAAATATTCTGAAGACTCTTCACTACGAATATAGTTTTAAAATATAATTTAAATATGAACTCCTTGTTACCGGATTGTTAAGAGTTTTTCAACAAAATAAACAATTTCTAAGACTTGACTTCAGGATAAAAAATGCCAAAGAAGAAATGAAACAAGAGTTCATTGTAATATTGAAAAGACTTTTCAGATAAAATAATTCTCAAAACTCTTCAGGACAAAGAAAGTTTTGAAAATAATTTTAAATATGGGTCACATGTCACATTAAAAGAAGTTTTCAAACCAAAAAAAACCAACTGTCCCCAAGACTCTCCGGGACAAAACAAGGATTTTTAAATATGAATTCCTTGAAACGTGTAAAGAATTTTTAAAATAAATACATTAGTCTCAGGATGTACGGGTCAAAAGATATTAAATTAAATATTCAACTAATCATCTATGGATAATAATGTAATAATAACGCAATAATGTAATTCTAACATTGTCTTTCGTGCAACATTTACAGTATATGCAGTGTACATTTTCATTGTCTTTAGCTTTAAAATAACGTTGTCAATTACAATATTAATACATGTTATCAATAAACAATTTGTATCATATTGTTACTTGCCATATCATCTCTTTACTTACCATATCTTTTTTATCATATTATTACTTGATTTATCATATTGTTACTTGACATATCATGAATAATCCGTATCATGATGAGAAATATATTGGTATATGAATTAATGAAAAATTATATTATCTTTCGTTAGATCGCGTGCCTGTTGGTGCTACTTATCGTGTTGGTCCATTCGCGGGGTTTCAAACATTCTGACAAGGATTCTAGTAGTGATATCAGCGACAGTAGTAGTCATAGAAGTAGCAGTGGCAGTAAAAGCAGTAAAAGTAGCAGCAGAAGCAGTAAGAGTAGTAGCAGCGACAGCAAAGTAGTAGCAGCGACAGTACAAGTGGTAGTGGAGATGACAACAGCAGCAATGGTGACGGCGGTAGCGGAGGGAATGGTAGGCCGATAATACACACGCATTGATCGATACTTACTTTAAAAATCATCTTTCAGCGAATACGCAATTTTAACACAAGCTGTTGCTTCTTATAAAAGAAATAAAAAACGAATGTCTTAAACATTTGAAAAGGTATATCCAGATGATTAAGTTTAGTTAGGCACTTATATGCATACTTTATAGCTGCTGTTGAATTTGTCAATTTGTTGATGATTAGTGTCAGTGATTCCATTAAGGTTAACATACGTAAACCAACGCGGTCATTTTTGTCGACTATTAAGTTATCAGGGAGTTTTGCGGTTTTCAACCAGATTATTTCGTTGCTTATTCTTAAATATACTAAAAAATACACGGCCTAAACACAGAGTCGGGCCTTATAAGGACACAGTGTATGTTGATGCAAAACTATTTTTAACTCATTTGACGTTAATGATCAGAATAAAAAGCATTAGATTTATAAACAGATATAACATATTACCGTTAATATGGCATGTTTCGGGAATTAGTGGCCATGCAGCTATTAAAGAGAATTATTCTACTTAATATGTACACGTATCATATTTTGTTTTTGTTTTGATGAGCATTAAAGTCAAATGAGTATAATGCAGTAATATGGTTTGTTTTTATTTAATCAACCTATATTATGCCCCTTTAACCAACTTTATATGATATTGATTCGTTAGGCAAATCTTTGGAAGAAAAACTTAAATATTTAAAAAAATAAAGCTCCATAATAATAACAAAACTGAATCAGTACTTTTTCTGTTTTGAAGGATGTTTGATGTACTTTCATCAATGTGTGTTATGAAAAAGAAAATAATGCTATTTTTTTCATCTTTATTTTCAGATTGTAACAAAACTTGTCCAAAACACAAATATTGTGATTCAAAGACTAAAAAATGCAAAAAATGTAAGTAACAGTACACGAATATTTCATCAATAGTGTACTTTTTAAAGTTTACTATTAAAAATGACATGATAACGCACGGGTAATACATAATAGTAAGCCATAATACGTCAAAGTATTCAAAATATTTTTGTACGCACAGCTTAAGACAAACATGATTAGACATAAAAATATGTTTTTCGGAAGTCAGTTGCTCTATTGGCTCATAATTTATTAACCCGTATTCATATCATATTCTATATTTTAGATAGTTGCCTCCGTCACGCTTCGTTGCTCGGCGTAGTTCTCTGAATCATGTTCGTGTCCCATGAACTTCCAAAAAAATTGCACCTATACTAATGAAACTTTATACGACTGTTGGTCACCATGGCCAGTTGTGCTCCTATAATTTAGGTGACATTTAACTTCGCTTATCAAAGGTTATGGCTTATCAAGTCTTTGTACGTAGGCTTAAGCTGTAAAGCCGTCGAGATCAATGCTATTGGTGTTTGATAGGGTTGGTCATGAGGATTCTTTGAATTTTATCTTAATAGCTTAGACAATTCATTAAGGTTGAAGCAATAAATACAACACAAGCCTAAATTTCTAGTACACGTTATTATCTGTACACCTAATTCAGCAGCTCCTAATGGATGTCTTAAAAGGAGTATCACAGTCGTGGTCATTCAATACGAAATTTATTGAACTCACTTACTAAATTGCAAACACAATCGCAAAGCTTTTTGTCAATTATCTTAGAAAAATTGTTTAATAAATTACATATACTATTTTAAATGACCTTCCATGTAAGATCCTCTTATTGTCATTCGTTTCTTTTTGATGATGTAAACAGGAAATGTTAACGTAGAGATCAACAGAATGGAATAATACACAAGTTACACGTCACCTCGTAACTTTCTTTATTAGTATACTAAAGGCTTAAAATTTAAGTTTGATATTGTGACGCCTACAGGTCACCACCTTCCTGATAACTATACAATAAATGTTTTAAGATAAATTTTCGGTAACGTTATTTTTAGTGACAAAACATGATCGAGTCACTTTTTACCTATACACCAATGTATGGAAAGTGCGTGGGGAAGGTTACTTTTTACTGATCGAGTTCATCCGATGAGTAAAGTCAAAGTAGCCACTGGGAATAAAATCGCATATGAGCACACCACTGGATATACTGTATAACAAAGCAAGATCACACAGGAGTGCATCAAAATGCCGAAAGTACCTGTCTTGTCTGTGTCTCTATACTTTCAAATGACGATTGTCTCCCTTGATTTGGCCGCCAATTCATAATTAAATCAGTCTTCCCATGCATTAGAGTTTATGTCAAACATAAACATATAAAATATTATACATATATTGTTTCAAATAACTGATGTTTGATTTGTTTTCACAAATTATAACACAATCAAATAGTTACTAAAGTAAAATGATTGAACTTGTTTAAAAATTGAAAGGTGCACACAATTCGCTCACCAGTAAACGTATTATTAACCTCCCCAAAAATATACTTTGAAAGTTATATATCCACCGGCATACTTTGTATTATTTGTGTATTTTAAAGTTTTATTAGAGCTCCTTTATTTACTTTGACATTACTATAACTAAAATAAGTTTAAAAAGAAAATTCCACCTTTTTCATTTAAAATAGTAACGTTTTAGTTCTTGTGAGTAAGCGCAAGTATAACGGCTTGTGTTTTGAAATGAAGCGGATGTGTTTGGGTCAAAACCAGAGTGTATTTTGCTTAAGAACAAATTCAAAACGAGTCACGTGTTCTTATTCTTTACAGTTAGGGGATAAGTGACTCAACCTACCGAAGCTTCGAAAACAAATGTGGAAGAGATTCACCTGAAAACAGTTGGCCGATGAACGCTGGGCTACTTGGTTTTGTTCCATTTCGGTTTACTTGACATACATTTTTGTCTATGATAATATTGATTTTATATTTATAACAGTTCGGTACATGGACTTTATAAATTAAGTGTTTTTTTTTTATTTCAGTTTGGTTTAAAAAAGCATTTTAATTGTCTCCGGGTAAACAATCGAAGCTGCAAATACAAACATGCAAGTGTTAATTGTTCAATGTAGTGTAAATGAAAATGTATTCCTAGTGTGTATGTATAGCAGTATATATATATTTGTATGCTTTTCTTTAAAAATACTCATAAATATATGAAAACGATTAACTTTCATTTAAATGTAATGCATATATCATACATGTAGTTTCTTTATATCTTCTTTTAGTTTGTTGAAACTTTTTGTCTTCAAATTGTTATCTTCGTACCAATCAATATTCGATACTTTCTTGCTTTTGAATGAATGTGCTTTAAGATGCAATAAAAAAATCACGATCTGATCTGTTTTTAATGCAGTATTAACCCCGGGGCCTTTTCAGGTGAACCGACACTACTTCACAGGCAAACCTGTAATCTCGACATGACATGCTTATGAATCCGACCACGCGACATGTCATAAACGTAATGCAATAAACCGTGAAACTGCTCTTGAATCTGCCTGCGAGAAGGACAAATTACACCAAGTCGGAGGCACCTTCACATTGTTTCATGCCTTATTTCTTTTAATTGACAGTGAATGAAAGCATGGTTATACAATCTCAGACCATTGGTTACGTTCCATGTTTTATGTTTTAAAGCTGAAAAGTTTGGGATTTCAAAAACAGGCTAAACATGCTTGATCAACGTGATCTACATTTTAGAGTTTAAATTGTCATCGCATTGTTTGTGCGATATTGTCACATAAGTGACTAACGACATCGTTGTTTAAATCTGAAATACTTGATAACGTGTTCATATAATTGAATTAAACAAAAAAAGCTGAAACAAGTGTCTCAAACACTGCCGTTCACAGGTGTATTCGTTAAAAATCAAGTGCGCTTAAGATTTAAAAGTTAACAACGATGCTGTTAACAACAATATTAACTTTAACAAAGTTCTTTACAGTGGACCAATTGTATATCAAGGACGACCGGCGACATAAAGACTTATTGTAAACATTGGTAGTTTCAACGAGTTATTTAATCGGTCGGCATGATCAGAACAGTTTTTAAACCAACCCCTATAGATGACTCGCCTGCGGAGACAAATGGAAGTACTGGGTTATTTAGGAGTATTGAATTTTAACATGCGTGTTTATTGAAAGATACATTGAGCCTGCCTTATGCATATCAATATAAACCAGATTGCGTCAGTCAAATTTCCCACGGAATTTAAAAAAAAACGTTAAGAAAAACGTACCGTGTCGACGAATGTAACTACAAACCATATAAGAGGACAATAGCAACTAAGTAAAGAGTCCACATTTTCAACAAGTATATAAAAGCTTACATTGGCAGGTTTCTTAGGCAACTTTGGATAATCTAGTTTTCAATTTTGTTGAAAAACATATTCCTACGTGTCCAAACTTACAGGCGGAAAAGTCGTATTTGAATTATATTCGGAAAATATGATGTACTTCGTCCTAATATTGAAAAGAATTGTTAGTTTTAAAAATACGGTGAAACATTTTCCTCGTATCATAGGGTACCAACATTGAAAAACCGACATGAAAACGTTATTGTAGTACTAAGAAAACGACAAAGACAAGGCCAGTCAATACCCAAACTGTTTAAAACGACCATGTTTAAAGTAAAAAAGATGAAGCCCAACATATATTAAATAAGAGCCACATAATGTACAAAATAAAACAAAAATAACAAACACCAACCATCACCACTACCAGGCATACCACACTAAAGAAAACACACATATTAAAAACAAACTAGACACAAATCAACTCAAACCACAAATATACCACAGACACACAAACACAAGCATAACAAACACACAAATATAAACAAACACAAAACATAACAAACAAACCACATGCAAAACGCTACACACATACCAAAAACAAAGCACCACAGGTATCCCCAAGCCAAGCAACACAGTCATACCAAACACAAAACAAACTACACGAATCATCACAAGCATACATAAGACACATAACACCAATTACACATACAGAAAACACTTTAAGCAAAACATAAAAACATACCAACCATAAAACACCACAGACAAACCACATTCAAAACATCACATATATTCCACACAAAAACACAACAGACATACAACATAAAAACACCATCGTCATACCACAGACAAAATACAGCAGGAATATATAAAAACCAAAACACAACAAACAAAACATCACAAACACACCACACACAAAACATATCAATCGTACAACAAAAAAATATATTGCACTAACATGATATACACCAAATAAAAGCGAAATACCAAATACAAAAGGAAATAAACTTACCAGACAACCAATACAAAAACACCATACACTAAGTATAAGAGATATACCACACACGAAACAGCATATTATTAATAGCACAGACATACCACACACACTCAACATCACAGGCGTACCATACACAAACACTTAACAACTTTTTTATACATATAGTGGATAAACCCCTATATAACCTGTTCTTCACGTTTGTTTGTTTGTTTGTTTGTTTGTTGTTCTTTAAACCAGTTTAACAAAAATCAATGGTTGGTGATAACTTTATAAAACAAAATAAACCCACGACAAAGTCAACTGACTTATCTACTGTGCTGTGGGAGGCACAGTGCACTTTTGAGAGTCACAATGTAACGCACTTTACTATTATGCACAGTTGCATACTTTAAGATGTTACAGTAGGTGCAGCTGACCAGCCAGGAATCAAAATGGCATCTGAATTGGTCAAACGACCAGTCCTCCTAGCCTCTGGGGCTCGTCTCCTAGAACAGTTTTCTGCCCAGACATTTTGGAAAGTTCTAAATATGGACACTTTCAAAATCATTTGTAGTAATTGCTGTACGGCCCTTCCCCTTTTTCTCAATAAAATGCGTGATGTGTCGGCTGGGGTCCTGGAGAAAGAGAATCTGGCGGGCCTAGGGGACATTGTGGTGACTCCTTAAAATTTCTAGAACCATATCTTGGAAATGCAATGCCTGGAGTTCCCATCTCCTCCAAGAATGTCTGGTTTCATGTGGATAAACTCATAACACATATGAGCCGTCAAAGTATGTCAGGACAACTTTGGTGACACAAGCCTTATTCTGTATGTGCATCCGAGATAATAGGGCCCCGATATATGTCTTGAAAAGTCAGGGGTTCGGTATCAAGGCCAAAATGTGTGTTCATCCTTTAGCATGTGCTAAGTGCGCTGCCACACATTCAACAGGGGACTTCCACACCCAGAACCTTAACATTAATACAAAAACTGTTACGATTCTTACCCAGCTGACTACAGAAAGTGTGCTTCTTTTTAAAATGCGAGAATCATCTCAACCACAATATATGTCAGTTTAAAAGCCTGTCAGGGAGCTGAGCTAATATACAATGATATGGATGCAAAATTCTCCCAAGCCAATCATCCTCAAAACAAAAGCGCGGGAATAACTCATTGTCACACGCCATAAAGACCCCCACCACAATTATTTTTATTCCATAGGACCCTCCAAATGTTATACAATCTACCAGACACTACTGAACGGGGGCCAAATGGCATCAACGCCTTAAAGCCAACATCGGTTGACCGAGCCATTTTCCCGCGGGGTGGGGTTGGAGCCTCTGACCACGGTTAGTCATTGCCCTGACTTCAATGTGAAGGACATGGAATCGATCGTTAGCCAGACATCCCCTAATCCAAAGCAAAGTAAAAGTTAAACTAATGGGGGAAAACATAATTATGATGAAAACCCTCATTACTTAACTTAATAAATATAATTATTGACAAAGCAAGGCCGTCTGGGCCGGATTTGGAAAATTATATTGAACATTAAAATCAAGACAAACTTGGTAATATCCAAAAGGAAATAAAACCGGACAATTTAGGGAATTTAGTTCGCACTTCCGCAAGGTCCGGATTGCGCCTCTCTTGACTTAAACTTCAGGGTCCCTCGACACCTAGTAAATTGAAGGCTGGGAGGACGAGTCGTAGACTTTACTCCAAGTTTCCAATTGGTGAAAACTGAAAAGATCAAATATCCTCTCCAGGTTTATGCACAAGTCAAATGTTACCACGGCCCCAAGGTTCGAGGGTATAACGGAGGAAATGAGCCGTTTTAATACCTTCCAGGTAGCCCCGCAGTGCCGAGTAAACCAAGGCCCATCCAACGTCAGGCGCTTTGTTACAGCAACCCTTTTCAAGCTCCATATAGCCCAACGTTTTGACAATAATGGCTCTGATCTACCACCCTGTAACGTTGAATTATCAGATGGTTTGTTTTATCACAACATAGAATGCCATGAAACCCAAGAAGGTTCTGAAATGTTTTCCGTCCCTGTTTAAATATAATTATACTTTTTTTTAAAAAACACTGTACTTAGTGAGGGGAGATAAAATGGTATTCAAATGATTTTTGAAAGACTTAGCCTGATTTTGAGAAAGTTGTATTTGGCAATAAAACACACTGCATTTAAGTTTTTTTTATGGATATAATGTTTTCGTTAACACGATAAAAACAATAAATTGTGCAAGTTAAAAACGAAACTAAAATACTTTTCGCACTTAACTGTAGTTAACTTAACTTAAGTGTATAAAAACATAATCAATTCATCAAGTTTGTAATATATTGTTTTTAATGAACACATGTATTCAATTAAAAGATACAATAGGTGATAGTTGTAAATTGTACAAAACCGTTATTACGGACAGACATGTTGAACGGCAAATATTCGCTGGGACACACATAAAGGACAATACACCTGCATTGTATTATAACAAACATGTTCATGATTTAATATTGAGACAACAAATTGTTTTCATTTCAAGGTGTCATTTTTAAATGGCGTTTGTATTTAAGCATATAATGCGTATCCATTCATGTCCATAGATCATTGTTGTTTCAGTCCTTGCCTTGTGCCTCTTAGCACGGTAATTATTTAATGTTTGGCTACAGGGCTTGGTCTTGTACTTTCATTGTATTATACCAAGTCTTTGCACCTCCGGAGTTCAACTTGGATTGATCTTATTGTTTGAAGAATATTGCGGATCGAGTGTTTGACATCTTGACATATACACGTCTGGATCGTTATTAAGCGTTAACCTTGGTCATGACTCGTGAACCGTGTCAGATATTTGAATGAAACTTGGTACACATGGTGCCAACGATATTTCGCACATAAGTAACTAGGCCTGTAACATTATCTTAAATAATTGTACAGTTATGCCCCTTGTTCGGCTGAGAAGAAAATATACGAACAACAAATATATGCGTGTTTGTAACCGATCCGCAGTGCTCTTTTTTTTTTTAAATAAGCCGACTGGAAGTGACTATTATGTTTTTTTTAAAAACATATAGAATGATATACTTAATGTTTATTAAGTAAAACAGTGCTTGCAAAACACAATTCAAAAAGTGCTTGCAACCTTCTGCTGCACAACATGCGTGATAATAAAACAGTCCCGACTTATCGTCTATGGCAATGGCCACTCGGCGACCACGACCTCTTTTCCGGAAAGCTAGCCTTTATTTTACAATTATTCGTCTTAACTGCAAGGCTATTGACACGTTTCATCTCACCCTAAGGGCCAGGTCTAGGCAACATCGTAACATAAGTCCCTATCGCCACATTTCTGGTTGTCACTAGAACAAGCCGTACATGTACATATACGGTACCGGTCTATAGATCGAGAAATACCTACAATATGAATGCTAGTTTCGAGTTTTCAAGTTTGAAATTTAGCAACATAATCCATGCGTCCTTTATACATGTATATATGTATTAAGAGCTTTACAAGTTTTGTTGAAGAGGATGCTATAATTTTTCTGTCTTAAAACCATTCGCTCTCATTTTGCAAAGGTAAGGCAAGATTAAAATACCAACATATTTGATACTATCCACATTATAATGTTTTCTTGCATAGTAATGTAAAACGATATTTGCACCCTTTTAGTAAATGCGAAGTGATTTGATAGCATCTTTTTATTAGTTCATTCAAAATCGTTCTTGTTTGCCCTTCACCACCCATTTTATTATTGTGGAAGACCCCTTATGTTCTCTTGAATTGTTTGAAGTGTGGCTTTTTTCAAGATGTAGGAAAGTATAATCTAGTTATAAATTATGCGAAAAAGAGACTGAAGTGATACTTTTATCCAAATGGAAGATTTAAAAAAACAACAAGTAGAGCATTGTTTTGTAACTGCAGGAGAGGACATTCCACCCCAAACTTTAATTACGAGGTACTTTGCAAATGGCCACTGGAACTTAGGCTCATAGTTATAGTATACTCATACCTCTTACATTATTTCGATATATTCAACAAAACTGAGCTTCCCTTCAATTCACCAGTCCTTGCATAAGGTTTAAAATATATATCTTTTTAATGTCTTTTAACGTTCGCATTCCTCGTTATTTTACATAACCCGATACACAATAGATATAAAAGAGTCTTTTCATTAACGATTTGATACAGTGATAGAACCACCCCCAGTTTGCTTCGATAAAGGTTTCTTATCCAGGGGAGACCACCAATATTTTGTTATATTCCTTTCGATCTGTAAGTGTTTTGTTCTCAGTGAATGTTGTCTTTTTAGTATAATTCAGTCACATAAGCATACCGTTGAGCTTGCAATTTAGATCGTCCTTCAGTCAGCCAGAAATGCATACGAAACTATATACTAATTGTCATAATTTAATAATATTTATTGCATGATACCTCATGGTACACAGAATATATATATATTTTTTAATTCCTTGCTTTTCTAATTATGGAATATTTTGATAAAACAATCTGAGTCATTGGTATTTATGTGATCTGACGTCATCCGGAAGCAATAGCCATACATTTTCGGATGTGTTCGTCCTTCTCTGTTATGTCAATCATGAACTTAGCGACGTCTTTCCGGCAAACGACAAACCGCTTCCTCTCTGCAGACTGGATGCTCTGTCCTTCCATGAACAACACCGGTTTACCTTTAAGGGACAATTTTAGTTTGTCGATTGGTAATATTTTATCATTTATAGTTAGGTCTCCACAAATTTGTTCTAACCGTAAAGAATTTGTCGGAATTTTCTAAATATAAATTTTTAAAATAACAAACATTTAGTAGCTTGAAGTGTTTCCGTAGAAAATCGTAAAATATGTGTCAAAATTCTATTTTAGCCTTACGCTACACGTGAAAATATTTTTTTTCTAAAATCAAAATATACGCGGTAAGCTATACAATTTGCTATTAAACACATTACCTATTTTGTCGTGTTTGTTTATACATACCAACAACGTTCAACCTTTTTTATTTGATTGAATATATACCCTAAACTGATGTGGGCCGCATTAAAAGAGAGAATATCAAATCACTGTACACAGATGTAGTAGCCTTAATGCGGGTAAGGACAACTATGAATTCTGATAACGCCGTATGGAGTGGGGACAGTTACGTTGCGCTGGGCAGCAGGGAAGTATTACACATACGTTGGCATGAGAATACCATGCATTACACTGTAATCAGAAACTTGGGTAGAGTGGTTAAAACGTTTATTCACTTATTGTGTATGTCTATTCTCGCCTATATATATATGTGTACCAATAAACTCGTAAACTCGAATAGTCACTGCAACGTTGCAGTTGGTCTTTAAACACAGTTGTTGAGCAATGCCCTACATATTTAGCTATTCTTTAAATATAATCTTTAAACATACCAGTAGATTCGCTGTCGCTGAGCTCGGGCGAACGGACTGACGTATAGCGGACATCCGGGCATTCCGTCTCGAGGAAGTCCTCCATTTCTCCACTGTTGCGTAGTGTCTGTCCGAGAAGTAGGGGCTTCAAGACCCAGTTGACGATGAAAGGGTCAGCTGAATTGTCTGAGGAATGATTGACAAAATCAAATAATGTAGTAACTCGAACAGTGATTGCAAAATAGTTTAATTGCATTTTATTCCATTGTGGTACAAATGCTCTCATACAAACGAACATGTATAACACTATACATTGTTTCCGACTTGATAAAACAATCAATGTATTGTTTTATTTTACACAATTTGGCAGCAGCGATTTATAGGGGACACTATGTTAGGAGGATGTATCCGTCGAGACCGCATAATGCCACTGAATAGAAAGTAAATTCAAGTATCAAATATGTAAAACACTTTAACAAACATCAGTGCGTAAAAGGAAACACTCAACCCATGCTAATGTGCTGATATGGATTTGGAAAACAACAGTAGCTTGATACGGGAACTTTCAATACAGCGTGCTTTATTTTCGTTGATGAATATGGAAAAGGAAACTAATAGGCATATAGTTAAATCATTTCCAATGATTTCATGTTGTTATTACAATGTATTGCAATACGGTTTGTGGCACTTTGTTGCAACCCTATTATTTTTGAGTATTATAATATAGCCTTATTTATAATGGCCAGAAAATCACTCTGCAAGTATGTAATCAATTCAATTTAAAAAAAAGATTGATTTATTTGACAGTATTCTAGTTAAACAATTTTATTTCTGAATTTGTTTTTTACTGATCTTCCATTCGGTAATTAATGTTAATGGACTGCAAATGTTTAGAAATCAACTCATTATGTGAATATTAAATATTTGTGTTGATCATTCGCCAACTGTCGTGTTTTTCACAATACGGTTGCACCTATTTATTTCTGCTTGTGAAATATGGGGCTATTGATATATTTACCTGATAGACGCATCAGACTTCAGACTCTGTGTCATTCCTTTACCGATTGAAAAAGAAAGATGAATAGAAATTAAAGAAATAGAGGATATTTGTTTATTTCAGTGTAAGATCGTATTTTATTTCACGAATGTCATAGAAAAACATATTTTCACGAGTGGCGAAGCCACGAGTGAAAATGTAGTTTTTTTATGATCACGAGTGAAATTAAATACGATCTTACACTGAAATAAACAAATTTTCTGTTTCTTTTATGCTTATTTTCGGAGTTTTATTTGTTTGTTTTTTTATTTATTTCTGAATTACCCCCTTTTTGAAAAGGGTGGGCTTTACGCCGCTACCCGTGGGGCGCCCCTCATGCATAATTATAGCTGTCAACTTTTCTACTTTCGGTTTGCTGAGAAAAAGTTCTCTGCTATTCATTCTTATAGCTTAATATTCGCTCGTTTTTTATTGCAAAGCTTTATGAACAGTAAAAAATGAAGTATTATTAGTGCACAAATGTTCCAAAAAATAATGAAAACACTTTTTATTTTAACCAAATTACTACGCCGCTATCTATAGAATGAACATTTGGAAGGTCAAATGTGTTAGCAAAACAAATGTGGATACTCATTGGATTTTTACCATTCTTCTTAGTTTAAGACTGCATATACGCGTGTTTTTATAATAAGTTAATATTCAGTCATCTTACTGTCAGAGACCAGTCTGTTTCGCTTTAAAATGTTTGTTTTCCAGCAAAATAAATGCCACGTTAGTTTGTTGACACATTTTGAGATGTGGGTGGGGTAAAAAATATCGGATCTATCTGTAAATTGTTGTGTGAATTCTCCAGGAAGCTCATTTTACGTACTACAACGGTTAACAGTTCAAAATACATTTGAACGATGCTATAAATTTTTATTTATGTTGGAACAGTTGTTTTTGTCTGTAATTTGTTTGGAATGAAAGCAAATGTTCGAACATTCAGCTTCAAAGATCAGTAAAATGTTTGATAAACGGGATAACCGGTAATAAACGGTAAGTTGTTAATTTCCAATTATATATTTATTTAAATTTATAAAATATTTCTTTATTTTTTTTAACCTTTTTTGACATAATTTACTGAAGTCCAGTGTTCTGTTTTGACCAAGGCAAGTACATGTTACAACAAAGGAATTTAAAAGTAGTTCTGAAAATTGATATTTTCACTCCTTATTTTGCAGTGAAAATATCAAATTGATATTTTCACTGTTGTTATTTCACTGTTGAAACCCCATATTTCATCGTAAAGCATGAAAGAAAACGGCATATGTAACTTTTTCAAACATGCATACTGTTTATAAAATAATTTTCAGAAATGAAATGTGTGAAAATGATGAATAACCTAAGCAGATTTGTTGAAATTCTATGCAAAACTTTTAAAAACCCACCTTGTAACCTTTTGTCAACAATGTTTAGATACTTCCGTTTGTAAAAAATAACGCACTGTACATAAATAGATTTCCATATGACTCTTTCAACTGTTTATGCAGCTCTAAAGTGCAACTTGTATTTATTAAATTGACAACCATACAGATTGTTTAGTATATATTATTACTATTTAACAAGTTTATACACAAACTATGTTGCATGATATTGACATCAAAACACATACTATCACTAAGTGATGAAAAATAAAACAAAATAAAACTGTAAAAAATATCTTATAACTTATAACCGAAAAAAGCGAAGCTAACCTTTTGGTAATGTGTTATTTCTTTAGAACATACATTTTAAAAAGTAAAAAACGCGTTTGTATGTATTAGAAATAAGATTATATAAGAGAATTGGCTTAAGGAACTAAGCTTCTTAAGCCATCGGGGTCAGATGTTTATCACCTAAAGCGTTGTCCTAATTTGGTTGATTTACCATGCTTCACGAACCAGTAGGTTTTAAACGTACTGTTCTCAGCGACACCATTGTTGAACATTTAAGCTTTGTATTCATGAACTCGCTTGATCGCTTTCAAGCTATATAGTTTAAGTTAATATTTACTAACTCTTAAAAGCATTATCTGACATATATGTAGCTAAATATAATTCGGGGATCAATTAAGCTCCGTTTAAAGGGCAAGCAAGCATACATACTATTAGCCATGTTGCCAATATATGAACACAATATAACAACACCATTGTTTTTCATGTCTAAAGTCGATATTTTAAACAAGCTACAAATACACGTGATTTCACAAATACTGTCCGATCAAATCCAGTGATTTGATTTTTTTAATTATTTATGAATAAGACTTTGAATCTAACAACACTTAAAATAGACCAACTTACTGTAAAAGTACTTATATATGTATGTTTATTATTACGCACGCTTTGTGTACCATGACGACATAAAGACGAGACGGGTGACCTTGACTTTTCTTATTGCCTCGACGATCGGCTGGATCGAGTCGGTGAAGAATGTGATTTTCCGCATGCTGCAAAAGTTAGCATAAACATATTACAAAGTTTTTCATGACTTTGGATACAAATCAACAATACGGAAACCATATCTAAATGTGTTCAGAAGTATTAAAAGTATATTTATATTAGAAGTAAAGTTGTTTTATGGTTTTTACGCAAGTGAACAGGTCTTAAAGTGCAATTAAATATTATCATTTATTTTAAAATTAAAGATGACAATACTACATTTAAATGGGCCAAATGTAAAGTTACACTCTTTTAGACAATTCAGCAATTGTACATGTACATGAAATGCCCTATACCTTGATACATTATACAGGAAATAGTATACAACCTAAAGACGCTAGGTCCACAACCGAGACAGGATAGGACTGCATCCCGACCTTCGAAGTAGGAAACTAGCGAGTCGGGGTCGAAAATGTCCGCTGTTACAACCTGTCGAAAAATACAATTGCTGCTTTTGGACTCGTTCTAATACTCTTCTTGTATGTTTATGAAACAAACGATGAAACCATTCTAACTTCAAACATTTACAGGCCTTTTGCTTCTTTCTTTACAAACACACAACAATGACTATTTTAGTACGAAAGTTTCCAAATTTGTGGATTGTCGTGTTTGCTCGTAAGATGTATACGTTTTTTACCACGAATGTGATCACAGTCCAACACATCCTTTTTGACCTAGACCTCTAAGGGTCCCGTGGCCCCTTATACTGATAGCTTAATAACGTCGGTATTACCTGCAAGTTAACGTGTTTGTCGGGGCTTTTGGGAACCGCAGTGTTTGATGACCACAATACAGCGCCTCCCTTATTATTGAACCCCTAAGGGTGCACTGACCACTCATACCGCCAGCTTTCATTGTAATGTTAGTCTTACAAGAAGGTCCTTTAACCGCTAGTATCATAAAAGTGTCTTGAAATACATCTTACCTGGAGGTTGTCGTGTTTGTCAGTTAGTTTTTTCAGATTTCTGACCACCGCAGTGACCTCGTGACCTCTGGCTATCGCCTCCCTCACAACAATTTTCCCCGTGCGACCCGAGGCACCTAGCACCGCCAGCCGCATCACAGAATGTTACGTGGCCTTTTCGTGTTACGTAAGGTGAAACTGTTCGACACGTAACGCACTTTTCCTTACATATCTGTTATTGGAAATGATGTAATGTAATAATGTAATATTATTGCTGCAGCTATTGGTGTTCATTTGATACAACGTGTATATTTTAACGGTTTCTATTTAAGGTAATCATTCAATGATTAACACAAGCAAATGCTGCTTGTAAAATTTCCTTGAATTTTCAAAATGTTTAGTTAAAAAAGTATTTGAACTAAGAACCTTTTTATATAGATACTACATTATATAAGAAACACATTAATAAAATTGCTATATTATCATCGTATGTTGTTTTTTTCTTTTATAACATCCCTTTAAAATTTCATATCATAATAGGAGCGTCTGGTTTTATTCGAACATGTTGTCAATGCAAACATAATATAATAGTAAATCAATATAAATCAAACAGGGAAGTAATCCCGATGTCAACATCTTAAATGAACTAACTCATATTTGTATCCTATTGATGAATGGCTTACCTTAAAATGAAATCACAATCATGTAGTTTCCTTTAATTTCAATCCTTTTACAATGTGAATCAGAATCAATGCTTATTTTATATTGTTATCTTAAAGATTCCTTCCGTGCATTATGATAATGGGCTCAATGCCTCACGATGATCTCATACACACTATTAAATATATCAACCGGTTCACAAAAGATAACCGACCAAATATTTCTTTATCTGCGTACACTGTGCAACTTAAATCACCTATTTTAAGTCGTTTGATACATAGCTACACGATATCACCAACTATTATACAGCATAGTAGGGTTGGGGTATTAGCTGATGAGAAAGGCAAACAACGTCACTCGCATTTAAACCATACGCTCAAGTAATATTGAAATTAAAAATCGTGCAAAGAACAGGTTTTTAAACTATTTCATAATAATTGTATATCGAAGAACTGACTTAATGAAATACTGAATTTTTTAAAGCTACATTGGCGTTAGAAAGGACATCACAGTATGGGGTAGCTTTTTGTTTAAAGTGATTTCCCTTGGCTATTTAGCAGACGACACATTTTCAAGCCTATAATGAAGATACGTTGTAATGGTTAGAGACTACTCAATAAACTTTGATTTATTCAGTCGATTGTGGAACAGTGAAAATACCAGTTTGCACGCGAATCTACACATATTTGTTGTGTTCTACGACTCTCAACACCTTATTCTGGGAAGAAATCCACTTGTGTATTAAACATTGAACAACAAAAGTTTAAGGTTACGCTTCTGATCAGACAAAAATAGGTGCATTTAACTACGATAAATTAGAAAAAGAGCCGAGATCCCGCGTATGAGTATGAAACATGTTAACCAAAAAAGAAGATAAAGTAGATCTGGCATGTTAAGCAAAGTTTTGAAAACACATGCTATTCAGCTTAAAGATGCACACTTACTCGGAAATTAAATTTACCAAAATTAATTTAATTTTAAATATACCAAACAGGAAGAATAAATGTCGAAATCAATGGATTCTATGAAATAAACTGGGTTAAATTTGAAAGAAATGTGCAGAAAACACGGTATTTCTACCTTGTGAGACGATAGTAGAACGCAGTAAATATTTTAGCACTCACCAATCATTAAATAATTTTGCGTATTCAGCTATTTAATTATAATGCAATAAACCATATTAAAAATACCTGAACTATTCTAACTCAACCATTTAACCAATTCCATTTTTTTAATTTCTTTACACTAGTTTCTTCTCCTCAGACGCCATTTTTTAAATCGATTATGATGTGGATACAAACGACTAAGAATTTATTCATTTTTGGGACAAAAATTAAAACAGTTTTACGCTTGAACATGTTACTTTGGTTGTCATTTCATTTACACAAAAATTGTATCATTTTCTTTACTTTAATGAAGATGTAACTAATTGATGATGAGCCATGTGAAATGATAAACCTAAGATAATAATTTATTTCATAGACACTGTTCTGCATGGGAGCAGGACCTTTCAACACCTTTCTTGAAGAAGACTTTTCAACCCTTAGACTTTTAAACCACTATTTCAAAGACTTTTCAACGTGTTTTGACTTTTCAACCCCTAGTTTAATTATTTAAATAACTATATTAAAGACTTTTCAACCCCTAAATCAAATACTTTTTAACCACTTTTATTTGATTTTGAGCAGGTCAAGGTCAAACACCAATAAAAAAGCCTCGTATGCATTTTAGAATGACAACATTCATCATGTGCCCATTCTATGTTTTAGAAAAATATCGAACTGTATAAAAAATAAAGGTTATGTCATAGTGTCACTTTACTACACTGTAGTATATAAGCCAGTCATCCTACAAGATAGCAGAGAAGCAAAAACACACATATGTTGATTACTTGTATGTGAATCATCTTGTATATGTGAAAATGGAGTTGACAAATTTTCAGTAAAGAATTTGTACTTGTAAGCTAGCTGACGATTGTAAAAACACTTTGTCATTCTTAAAGGAACTCGCACCTTTTTGGCACCAAATACTTATTTTCCAGGTAATGTGTCTGAAATAATTAGTTAACTCTTTGATACCGAAATTGCAGAACAAAAGACAATAAAATTATGAAAATAAATTCGGGTTTTAATCAGAGGCGAACCTACGCTTGTTACGCTTGTTACGTCAAGGACAAAACAAAGCATGACCGCTCAGCAAATGGGCCTCGTACATAATTTATTGACGTTTTGTCATTTATACCTTGAAAGCAGCACCTGATAATGTCAATTAACAAATCACGATTCAGCCTTTTGCTGAACTGCGTTAGCAACGGTTTTTGAAAACTGTTCTCAGAATAAATACATTCTAGTCTCTTTGGACAAAAAACGCAACAGCGTTTTACAACTACCGAAAACACAGAACGACAGTGAAAGCCAGCTGAGGTCAGATGAAATATATTCAAGTCTCTGAGGACGAAGGAAGTGTAAAGATTTAACTCATTCTAGTCTGTGTTGATGAGAAAGGGGCGAATGTTAAGGCTATGACCTGAGATCCTGAGAATGTACGGCATTGAACGCCGGATGTACTCAGAGCAGTAGCATTGTTATGTCTGTGGACGAAAAACTGGGCGTATTACATGTACCACAAAGCACTGAACGGCAGTGAACGCCAGCTTATTCAAAGTAAACGAATAATAGTCTTGAGCCAGCACTTTATTTACCCAGTCTAGATGAAACGCCGTAAGCAATCGGAGCACCTTGGTCACTGACCTTTAAAAACACCCTCGAATGTATATGGCAGGTTTAAAATAAGAGAATTCTTTACATTTAACTACGCTGCAAGTAGATCGCGTAGTCATTTTAATTTAGCAAACCCTTAGGACTTTGTTTTAAAGGAATCTTAATGATTTATTCAATAATTATACACTTCGCTGGGAATCGATTTAGTTATAAAACATACACGTTAAAGCATTTAAGGAATTAATTTTATTATTATCAATTTAAGGAAATACTTTGACCACAGAACGGGCACACATCCGAGGTGAGTTGCATGGCGGAAATGGCCGAGATATTTTCCGATTAACTTCGTAAGTGCATGGTTCGTAGTATCAATGAGTACCAATCTTTCTAAGAACAATTACTAAAAATGCAATGGTTAATTTCAACCTTGTCTAAAGAGGATATGTAGGTCTTTGTAAAATTTGCTTTAACGTCTTCTGTGTCTTATGTTGAATGTGTTTTATTAACATTGCGCCTTTAAGCCGGATCTTGATGCATTTTTTTTAATTCTGGGCCGCCGTAGTTTGTTTTTTTTGTTTCGTTCATTTATGAAAGAGTTCAGGTTAATTTCACTGAATATATTATTCAACGAGTCAACAATAACCTAAAACCCTTCCTGATTCACCTGTAACGCTGATAAGCCGAAAATCAAAAAAGCTATGCAATTTCCCATGCTGCATACATAGCAGAATTGTATTAGTCGGAAATAGAATTCCAACCCCAACACTTCGTGTTTAACATAGTGAAGCCGATTGTGTCAAAACAACAACAACAACAACAAAAACCTTGCATAAGGCCCAATGCTAAAGCCTAAAAAACAATGAAACACACACACAAACGCACACACGCACGCGTATACGCACACGCACATACACACACAAAATATGCAATAACATATCTATACCTAATTAAGTTGAATATGTCGCTTTCTAAGGGACTGTGAAGCTGGAACTCACTGCGGATTTAAATTGTTTTATTTATACACAACCTCACATTCAAGAATAATTGCAAAAATAAAAATATAAGCCTTACTTGGTCCAGTATCATCATGAAGACAGTGAAGGCTAAGAGTAATTAAATGATGACAGCTTATATAGTCATTTTAGTACACAACGAAAACTCCCAGATCAATACTATATATCATGTGCATTTTCGGTCCTGGTTTTCAGTTTACAAACGTACCATTTTCGATCCGAACCGTAAGCACATGGTTGGCCTTTTTATGGCATATTTCAAATCTATTTGTGCAAAAAATGCCATAGGTAACGCATGTTCTGTACATTTTACCAAAACGCGCATAATACTTTGCTTACTGCATTCAGGACGGGTAGTGATTTAACATTTATCCATGTCCGGTGTGCCAGAAAGGTATTTTCGGTGAATTTTGCCGTATTAGAAAAGTCAGACGACAACATCGCGCCCCGCTATTATAATGTTTACTCTTTAGTTGATCGTGCTTACATTCTGTAATTTTAATTAGGAGTACATCAATAGATATTTATACATGATGATGATTTAATTAGAAATAAAAACACCGTCGCAAAATCGATTTAAATATAAAATGTTTGACGTCAACAATGATCTAAAATAAGAAGGCGTCGGCAAACTTCGTTGCTGGCTCACACAGTTGCCCTGGTTTGACTTTTTCATCCGAATCGGAAGCACATGATACATATTATGTGTCCGGTCAAACAGAAACATGCAAAACAAACAGCACAAAAACAAAATTTAGATATACATTATGTCAAATGTTCTTTGAGCTTTCATGGCTGAAAGTGAAAACAAAATGATTCCAACAACTTTCCAACAATCAATTACATGCACATAAAAGTTATTTTTAAAGATAATACAAATCTCACATAGGGAACATATCTTAAACACTATAATATATTATATTGACGCAAGAGTTAATAATTGACATTCAGGGAGAATGATGAATAAGAGTAAGAGCATCAAAAGGGGAATCCAACGTTTACTTCAGACGAAATTGTAATAAAGGTCATCGACATTTGTTGTTAATCCAAATTTCTCTTTCGCACGTTATACCCGAAGTGCCTCACGACTTGTTGATGTGATCTGGATCTCAATGTCGGAGGTGAACACGTTCCCGTTTATCTTGTTGTTACGTTCCTTTTCCCGCCGTTTCTCCCAGCGGTTTATTGCGCGAAGCGGGAAGGAGATGACACCGGAAAAAAGCAATTGTGATTCCAGCCAGATAAAATGCTCCTTTGTAGTCGCCCGCCTCGTCCGACAACGCGCCTGGAACATTGGAGTGGGCGATATAGAGGGGAATGTAGGGAGGGGCAGAGATGAGGGACAACCAACCACACCGAGGACTCGGTGTTCCCTTGGCCTCTTTAAACAGACACTTGTACTGCTTTAAACACAGGAAATCGTCTGGAGGTAGACGTGATTCATATCAACATTACGTTGCTAGTACAATTCGAACTTAAACTATTTCAACTTTCAAGCATACACTACACTTGAAGAGGACGGATTGAATAATGATACAATGTAATTACAGGGACAAGCCTAGTTGTCAAAAATAGAAAATAAATAAGTCCTGTTTAGCGGCACAAGGCAAGGTCTCAAACGTCAATGAACTATAGACACAAACATATTAACATCACATACACACAAACAAGTACAAAAACAAACTTTAAAAAAACTTTGGGGGGGGGGGGGTAATACGATCGAGTTTTAGACGGTATATGTTCGATATCTTGCTAATGGAATGTTCAGCTACTGCCCAGCGAACGTTAAAAACAGACACTAGATGATAGAAGGAAGTCACCACTTGTTTCGTCTGGGTTATTTTAATGGTCATGATAGTGGCTTATATAAACTACCTTAGTACCTGCTATGGGTGCTCCTATAATGGCTGATATCCCCTTGCACATTGTAAGGAGCCCGAAAGAAGACGTCAGTTTCTCTATACCCAGCAACTCAGCCAGGATAATAGATTGGTAAGATACTATCACCGCTGAAAAAAAAACACACCGACAAATATTAATACTTTTACTATTATAAGTTTAGGGTTTGATGACATTTTACTTTTCTTATATATGCTTTGGTTTTCGACTTTACCATAATTATTTTGCTTGTGGATTATTACAATATTTTTGTGAAAACAACAAAAACAAGCTCAGTACGCTTTTATTATAGGTTTAATTTATGTTTTTACGTGATTATATTTGGGTTCTTTTATCCCATATAAAGTTAAATGTTTCCTTTTTTATTTGCTTGCATTATTTGCTAGGTGGTGTTGGTAAAATAAGGGAAGTGTCAGTTTTGTTGTGTAAATGTTCGAACGAATGTCATTTTCTAAAATAAATACAGCAGCGTATTGTACCCTTTTTCAATAATTGACTATTTTGTGGTGACCGAAAATCAACCAAGGTGTGGCTGGTTATCTCTACCCCTCCCTACATTCAGGGTGGAGCTGCTGAAAGTTATTGTTTTTCTTTCTTATCTTCCTTAAAATTACAATTTTATAATAATACGTCCTCCAATGATGAAGAAAATTGCATAAGACAGAGGGCAGTACAATGAAAATGGTATTTATTAAGCATGAAAACACTTGCAAACATATTCAGTGATTTTTTTAAGCCTGAATTGCCTTAGCACCAATTGATATTTAACTTAAAGGGTAAGACTTCGTATATCCTTAAACCAGTTTTGGTGTTACATTTGTTTAAATGAAAGTTTCAAAATGGTGCATAATTCTGTATTATAACCGAAAGAACAGTTCTGACCCGCCCCCGATGTCCGCTAGTTCTTACCAACACCGATCCCGAAAACGACGGCGTAAGTCACCATTCCGCTGAAAACAGTATACATGGGTGCGAACATGGTGGCAACACAAGAGCAACACCTTTGATTATGATAGCGTCGGCCCAGGGTCGGTCCGCCAACCAGCCGACAAACACACGAACCACCGTGTTAGTTATGCCGATTATGGCAATGATCATCGCACCTTGCAATGACGTCATACCTTTGTCGTTCAGTAGATCCGGAATGTATATAAACGGTATGAAAGATCCTGAAATGATAATTAACAAGGTATTCAATTAGCCACCCACTTGGAGAGAACAAGTATAAAACTTAGACATGCAAATACAAACCTTCAGTACATATTCTGACATACCGACAAACATGTACATATGCTCGGACATACATGTACATACGCTGGGATATACATGTACATACGCAAGGACATACATGTACATATCCATAGAAAAACATGTACATACGCTCGGACAAACATGTACATACGCTCGGACATACATGTACAAATACTCAGACATACAAATACAAACCTTCAGACGTACATATACGTAGATATGCTCGGATATACATGTACATACGCACGGGCGTATGTACATGTATGCCCGAACGTATTTACATTATTTACATGTATGTCCAGGCGTATATATATATATATATATATATATATATATATATATATATATATATATATATATATATATATATATTTATATATATAAACGCTCGGACATACATGATCAAACGCTCGGACATACAAGTTATACGCTCCGACATCTATGGTCATAGACTCGATCATACATCAATATACTCTCGGGCATACACGTGCAATAGTTTATAAAAAACGGCATTTATACTCACCAAGAGTATCAATAAAGGATGACATTCCAAATACAAGAAATGTTGGGCTTTTAAGTAACTCGAAATTGAACGTGGACGAGATATCAAAGTCACAACACTTCTTTGCAGGCGATGATTTATTTCTCACACTATCCTGCATTCGCTTAGAGTAAGAACGCGAGTCCTCGAGGGGTCGTAGGAGGGCGGCTATAGGTACCAAGTTGAGCACAATGGCAGACATGATCATCATGGCACCCTTCCACGTGTATTTCTTTATAAGGAACTCGCTTAGCGGCGCAAATCCGAAGGCGCCGATGCCACTTCCGCATACGGCAATTCCGGTGGCGAGGGCACGCTTTTTCTTGAAATAGTGGCCAACGGAAACGATTGCCGGGAGGTACACCAGCCCCAGACCCGCACCTGGAACACGGAAATGAAAGTTTTGGTGTTGTTTAATAGATTTTGTTTACACAGTTTATGATAATTACAATAGTTTTGTTTTTTTCCCTCTGATGACGTTTTTTTTTGCATTGTTACAAGCTTTTTAAGGGGAACTCTTAGTTCCACCAGCGTTGTAACGTATTAAAGTAAGGATTATCAGAGATAAAAAAAAACTGAGTATAAAACTATGATAAAGTCTCAAATAATATCGGATAAAATCCTAAGGTCGACGATGCTTTATTTAAAAGAAATGTTTGGGAAATAAAAAAAAGGGTAAAACCCATACAGTTCCTATGGAAAAGGCCATGTTTATGTTTGCTTAGATAACTTTTTCTCCCACCTCAGATAAGTAGATCCATTAATTTAACCATGGTAGAAATTCTTATCTTGCCCACGGGCGAAGATAAAATGCCCGTATGTAACTTCTTTTAATGGTCACCACATTGTAACTACCTCCCTTGTTGAAGACTGCCGTCTGTAGCGCATCATGGAAACCTTGTCTTGTGGCAATATTTAGAACGCTAGTTAATTATTTCTCGCTTCAAATGTCACCAGAAAACAGTTTTCACGCACCTTTCAAGAAATAATGCTTCACTCTTCTTTGAACTATTTAAAGACCGATCAGACCATTTACATACTCTGAATCACTGCGCGAATATCCATGACAACCACGAATTATCGCATATCCGTACGCAATTATTTTCACTAAGCACAAACCAGTTCCAGCAAAAAAATACTTTTTTACTTAATTTTGTTTAACTGCGGTGGGTAAGAAAAAGCATCTACCATAGCCGCTCGTGTAAGATAGGTTCATCCCGACCCTCGCGCAGGGTGTTTTGCGGAAACTCGGTAAACCTCGTTTCCGCAAAACACCCTACGCTCGGGTCGGAATAAATCTATCTTACACTCTCGGCCATGGAAGATACTTATAATCCAGTGTACGGTTATTCACCGTGTGGATAAGGAGTAGGAAATAACTAGAGGAATACTGAACATTTTCAAATGAAAATTCTCATGCAGATAATTAAGCTACAGAGATGCAAGTATCTTTGAATGAAAATTTATCAAAGTTCTTTAGTGTTTTCGAAGAGAGATCCTCGCACATGTTTTTGTAAATTGCACATTTTTGTGTATGACGAATTAAAATGTGGCATCAGGAGTGTTGAAACTAAAATACCAAAAGCTGGAATCCTTCTGCAAATGTTGATATTTGCTCGGATATCGTCGTTGAAGACCAACAGTTTCATGTTAGCCTTAACATCTATTTACAGCTTTGATGTTGCGTGATTGGTTGATTGACATTATCAAGTGATGTTATAGATATATGGATGAATGTTAAGGAGTCAAATTATCGTCCACTGATGTAAATGTCCTTGCGGGGTAGTGATCCAGGCGTATATTCTGTAATTTATTTCTGACTTTACCGGCGTGGGTTTGCACTCCACAAAATACTTTCTTATGTTATAACTGTAATTTTTGTTCAATTTCGATATGATAGAGAAAAATAATGACAAAATAAGCCTTTTCAGATTATTTTGAAGATATATACATATAAACCAAACACTTCTAAGTTAAAAGATAAAAATCATTAAACATAGACATGTGCCAGAGAGGTAGATTTTTTTCTCCAAAAAAACCCAGAGAGGTAGATTTTACCGAATGCGCGTACTCGGCAATTTCTTCAGTTTTTGTGTCATTTAAGTACTCTTCAAAGGGTATTTTGACTTATATTTTGTCTTTGCACTTCCTTTAAGGTATCTACTGATTGAAAACACTAGCTCTTATCTTGTGTCTTGTTTTAATTTTCCATTTAGTCATATTTTAATAAATAATATGAATTTGTATCATATATTAAAAAAGCAATTCTGAAAAATAGATTCATTATCAATAAAAAAAGTCTTAATTGATTTAATGTGTCCTTTTCGGATTGTCACTAAATTCTTGTTATAAAATGCATTAAGTCAGCTTAGCATTTAAAAACAAATAGTATAGAAAAGTATAGAAATTTTCAGAAGTATTCAGAAAGTCATGCGATATGCAAATTTCGTAATGACATTGTGCGCGCTAAAAAGATTATTCCTTCTGGTTTGTTGAATTTTGTTATTGCGATAAATGCATTTTATATCATTCTCGGAGTTAGAAAATGTCAAATTAACTATTAAAGCCTAGTATTAAATGATTGCCCATCTGCAATTGCATAGCCTTACAATGTAGGTTGTATTATAAATTGTATTCCAACCAAAGACTTGGTCATTCAAGACGTGGACGAATAACTTCTGTTTTACCAAGGGAAAAGGATAAAAGACCCGTAAAGGTAGGTGACTATTTTCGGCCGACCGTTGTCGCAAATAGGTCTTTAAGCATTGAACATTAGTGAACTTATATATATAAACACTGTGTAAACAAAATATGGAATGATCCTTAAGTTCATTTAATATTATTTGCACTTGCGAAACCTTGTATAAAATTAAAGGTGTATAACCTTTTAGATTCATATTACTATTTTGATAGCAATAGGTCTATGATAGGTAATGCTATACTAAGCAATGGCGGTATTTAGCGTTTTTATTAAAAGTGTCCAATATTATTAGTTGCACTTTAAGAAGCTGGGTTGGAGCGGTACTGGATACGCGGAACTCGAGCTTGATATGACACCGAGGGGATGTATATCCAATACAAACCTCCCAGCGACTATTCGTTTTACGAATAAATATATCAAAGTATACTTTTATCTAGTACAATGTGCACTTTTAAGCGAAAACAACTTTACTTTTTCACCTCTACAGCTCTTGTTTCAAAATAAACAAAATTGATGGGATTGTTTATACGCTTTGTGTGATTTTATTCAACATTTACCCTATTCCATATACAGGATGTTGAGATTGGGAGAAGTAAAAATATCTTAAACTAAAGTTTCAAAATACATCGAATTATAAAGCCGCTATTTTGTTTTGTTTCACAGATTGATCCACGTTTTATGGTAAAAAGTATAAGAAAAATGGCACTTTATAATTGTATGATCAGAAACGAATGTGATGAATCGATTATGACATATAATTAATCATCCCTAAATAAAATTTTACTATTGTGTTTTACATGCACATAACATGGGGGAACCATTGTCGAGATTATTTTGTGGCATATCCTTTTATTTTGAAGAACGCACATGCATATAATTATCTTTGGACTCAAATTTCTGGTTGAATTAAACACGTACTAACAATTCTCATGCCAGATGTTTCACGAGCAACATTGCACCACCTTTTATTATTTTACGTGTAAGATAAAAAAACGTATGGTATTTAAGCACTATCAAATGTATAATAAGACATGTCTTTTAATTTAAAAAAAAAAATAGTAATCGGGAAAAATCGCGATATTTACAGGAACTATTTGACAACAACATTGATATAAAAAAAATACGACATTACGTCAAAAAACTATGTCACAAACGCTCATGGTTAAGGAAATGCGAAGCCTACAAGAATTTGTACACACATATACCATATCAGGTATGTTAGAAAAAAACGTATATAATATATTGATTAATTTGGTTAATTATCGAAATGCATAATATTTTATCGAAAGCCTTTACTCATCCAAGTAGGAAATTTGTGAAAAGTTTTAAAATAAACCGATTTATATTTCAGTTTTATTACAAATCTCTAACATAATTCTTTAATTAATTGAATCTGCACTAATAAGATTTTATTATACAAAACTTTATACCTCCCAGTAGGCCATATACGAGGATCATGATGCGAACGTTGGGGGAAAACGTACACAGGAAGAATGAGACGGAAGCAAGGCAGGCTCCGAAGATGGCCACGGTTCGGTATCCATACACTGCCACCAGGATACTCGCTATAGGATCTTTGAAAAGGTGAAGAAAAGGAAACTATATATATATGTGACATCATCTGCAAAACTTAGTCCTGTTGATGAAAAAGGCAAAACCATTTTTTGCGATAAAAGTGAGCCTCTTTAGCAAGCAGTCAACAGCTTCTTTGAAAAAATATATATAACATCTTGAACATAATACGTAGGATATGAGAGCATACGCGTCGCGGAAAAAATGAAAAATGCGGACGATGATGCAGAAGAACACGAAAAGGCTATGAAACATCGACGGAGTCTGCAATATCAAGAAATATGGAAACAAAAGCATAATGCACATCTCATAATAAAATAATTATACTAACAGTTTGCTATAGAAATTCGTTTCCGCAAGAATGATTATCTTTTCCATCTGTGAGGGCGGTTATGGCATAATTGCCTCACGACGACGAAAACGTGCAATTTGACGTATTTTTCACGATATTTATATGGACGGTGGATACCTGGAAGCTATAACAATTAAAAGGCAGCATTTAAGAAGACGGAACAATCGGTCAAAAGAAAAGAGAAATTAGTTTTACTGTTAATGACACGTTCCCTGTTAAGCAACAAGTACTTCCGGGTAAAATCAATGAAGGAAAACGAATGAGACAACAGAGTGCTTTATTGAAAAGTTTCGTTTTGTTTTTCTGGTTTTTCTGCTGATGAATGGAAACTTTTCCACCGAAAGACAAGGGTTATTCAAGTCCAGATTCTAATATTGAAATGAACGTCAAAACCAGCTGATGTAAAATTGGAGGTGTTTGAAAAATGGTAATATTGCCATCAAATTTCAAAAACATGTGAGAAAAGTTTTGCTTGTTCAATTTTAATAGCTCTTTAGTTCTAATAGATTATATCATTCAAACCATTTTTTTCTGTCTCATTATTTACTTCTGCATTTCAGACAGCATGCTTATCAAATCATATATTATTCCACAACATAATTTTCAAAACCGGTTCAAAATATGGATAAAATGACAAAACAAATCCCATGGGCAATTATCATTACAACTCTTTAAAGAACAATTTTTGAAAACATACTACGAACATACTACGACATAATAATGAAGTGGTCAACTTAACTGATAGGGTAAAGTTGTTAAGTTTGTATCAAGCAGCCGATTTCATTAGTCGCATCAGAAAGAAAAATAAAATATCTCATTTTTCTTGCAAGCACTGTATTCCAGCAAATAGTTGGTTCTGTTTTTATCACCATGACTTTACACTCACACTGGGGCATTGGATTTCAATTGCCTGGTGACCTGATACTACTTGGTATCATTTGAAAGGGCTTTGTGTGAAAAAAAAAACAAATTATAAAACTTAAAAAGGACCCGTATGCCTTCAAATATCATAAAAAGTATGTACATTTTCATCCATTATGTTAAAATAAAGAGCAGATTGTGTTAACTTTATGTCCGTATGATGCACTTTCTTTGGGTCGGATTTCTTTAGAGAAAGAGATATGACTTGGCTTTTTTTCGAAGGGAGTAACAAGGAAGCAATCTTACTAGGGCATGAAAAGGTAGAACATTTAAACTCGGGTACCCAATCGTCAATTACCCAAGGGTACACAATACTCGTTTATACATTTCAAGCCACAGAATAAGAACACCATTGAATATAATCCACGACATATGATACAAAACCAAGACCAGTTTGAGGGTTTGTTAATTAGAGGTTAATGAATTGCGAAACCAGCCTGTTGCGTGATAATTAGCCCGAGTTCCCAATAACGGCCCTACACGTTGACGTATATACCTACCTCATTGTAAGGTGTGTTGGACTCATGCTGCAGCTGCTTTTTAAAATATCGTTAGAAAATATATGTATACATCCATTATTTTACCTCGGATGTTTGATAGATATTTAAAGCATCACTGGAGCTCCGTTTTGGTTAATTTAATTTTATGAATAACGATCTCACTTTCGATTTATTTTATTTGATTCATATTCTGATTAAAATGATTTTTCTATGTTCTAAATTCAAGAATTTTCTGCATTAATTTCCTCTACCCCCTTCTCCGAAAAGGAACAAATGCTTGGCAGAACTCTAGTGTCAACCAAATCAATTGCAGTGACCAGATAAACGTCGGCGTTGCTTATAAAAAAAATTGGAACGGTATAGAGGAACAATAACGTCGGCTGAAACATATCGAATCAACAATTAAACTTAGAAAGCTCTCACAAAAAGAATACTTTTTGAAAACCTTTCATAGATAACCAATTACAGTAAAACATATTGTAAAAGACCTTCAACTTACTTAAAGATGTTGGAGTATAATATTCCGAAAATATCCCAACTGGATCCACTCACCTATACCAAGGTAGGTTCCATTTAGCACAGAGATTATTAAGGAAGTGAGACTCTTGCTCTCCTGGAAGTGTTGAAGCAGCTCAATGTAGAAAATTCCGAACGAGTACGAGATCCCGTCCAAAATCACGCCCACCATAAACGCTGCAAAAGTCACTACCCATCCCCATCCTCCGTCCGGTGCGTTTTCATAGCAATAACGTTCCTGTCCCATAGCTCCGGCGCTTTGAAAAGAATGGATTTGATCTACAACAAATCTTTTAAATGCTTTACTCAATGAAATTTAACTGAATATTCTCCATTAAATACCATGTGAATAAATCACTGCCGCTATTACTGTCAGAATGAGATTGTTTCTCTATAAGGTCTATAGTTAGTTCTGCGCCGTCGTCTTTCGGTTTGTCTGTTGAAGGTCCTATCTCCCCATTTGGCCTAAATACGGACAGTTGAACTGTTATAAACTTACATTGATATCCTGCTTCATCATGTTTAATAAGCTATATTTGTTTCATTAAAGAAATTCAAATCTTGTTTGCAATATACACCTGGCTAAAATATGCACCAGGTTGCAACCTAACCCACGTTGCATGCCAACGTATCAATGATATCTTAATAAAAAGATGAGATACATGTTTTATTATGTACGGTTATCTCAAAACTATGCACTTTGAATTCATTTTAATATCAAAATGGAACATTACCAATATCAACAACGCCATTACTATTTTTCCATCATTTTAATTCAATAGACATAATATTAATAAAATAACTGAACAGTTTTTATCTTATCTCTTTCCTCATATCAAGATCAAGTTGATCATTTAATGTCCTAGTTTTTGTGCATTCAGTGCTAAACAAGCCACATATAAACTATTTTTGTCAGTTTCATTTAAGCCCATCCAGACGAAAGTTTCAAGTGTTAAGTCCATACAGTATTTTTGCAGTCTGATGTGTTAACATTCTATTAATAACCAACCACAAAACATTTGTAAGTATTTTAAGTATTAAGAAAGCCGAGACTTTCTTTCAAATCGTATCTTGTAGCGCAGTAGGTCCTCATCAGCCCTCCCGTTTTTTGTGAAACAAATACCACAGCAGCATATCGATCGGCATTCTTAACCGAAGAAGTATTCTATAAATACTCTTCTATGGTCTAATAATTCCTCTTTTTTCTAGCATATTCATAAATAAACAAACCTCAGAAGGTCTATTTTCAAGTCAGTCGAGTTCTCTATCATTTTAATCGTTACTATAATAAAGCACATTCAGAGCCCGAAACACACATGTAGCTCTAATTCACTAATTTTGGCAACAATGAAGCCTTTTTAGAGCAAAAGAAACTATGTATTCCAAGAAAGCTTTTAAGTTCCAAAATACTTGTTAACCATATGCCCCCACCGAGGGAGCATGGCAAACCCATTTGCTGCTCTAATTAAACACAATTAGTACCAAAACAATTACATTGTGGCAACCATATGGCCCATACAGAGACCAAAACCACACAAATTCAGCTTACATATTAAGCCTACTCAATTGCTAACATACAACATATTTGCCTATATCAAGTTATTTTCAAGCCCCAAAATTCATATACAGCATTTATATCATATAGATTTCATTAAACCTGATATGTGTCAAAAATACAACAGTTGTTTGAAACCTTAAACCTGTTCAGAGCTTAGGAATATGAAATGCATTTCTAGTTCAAATAATTCACTCAAAGCGACATAAACTCCAGTAATTCTCACATAAGGCCTTAAAAATTACAAATATCTCACATATTTGCAACCATAAATCCAACCAGACTCATTTACAGCCATATAATTTTGCATAGTGTACATTCCCCGTGATGGCCATATTAAAATTGATTGGCATATTGTATTTATCCTTAGAAAGCCCTTAGCAATGAAATATTTATTTCATTTCATTTATGTCATACCAACTTTGTTATACACAAATTTTCATGAGCATCAAGTACAAATACGAATATACAAAAATCACATATTTTGTGGCATCTTCATACTTTGGCCTTGAAATGCATTGACCTTGACCTTTTGGTAGTCAATGCAGCATGTTAATATAAAGTAATTTCGGAACATGAGCAATAAACATCGAACTTTATATCCTTATCTATATGTGCCATATAAAGTGATAAAAAAATAACCGAGACGACCGTCTTAAACGCCATATATAGGTTACAAAACACATAGCTAAAACAACTTCTGCTATTCTACACCATATATTAAAAGGATGTTAATTATCAAACATTGCATGCTTATAAGCATCAACTTTTGAAGAAATAGGGTTTCTTGCCATTAAAATCGATAAATTCATCGGTTTCAAGTACACTTGAAATGACAACTTGTTTTTGAGAAAAAGTTTTTTACTTAAAACTTCGTTACCATCAGTAAGCACCACGATACTAGGCATTTATTTATGCCATAGTAAGTACAGCGACTGTATATTAAAGATATCTTAAAATGGCGGCTTACCTTATATCAGATGAATCCAAAGTGGGTCCTGAGCTAGTTTCAATCACATTAATATTTCTGCGTGTTCATAAAATGTATCAACATAGTAATTCAATGTGCAAATGTTAATCACAATATCACCCGACTGTTAGTTACTTTTGCGCCGAGAATAGTTTTGACTTATTTGCTAACTGTACTTGTACCGTAATTGCACATATTTCTTGGTCATAAGACAGATACCACGCACGTAAGACTCGTTCTCGTTGAAAAGGGCAAAGGGATCATATAGACCTATGTCATGGTGTAGCCTAGACCTGGCCCTACATGATGAAAAAAGATTGCCATGGATTTTATTTTATTATTATTTAGTCATGAATAATTTGGCTCCATGGGCTTTTTATCAAATGGTGCGTACACCAAATGGTTAGTAAATTGACCAACGACAGATTTCCCGTACTTGAAAAGTATTCTCGCAAAAGGCTACTAGTATTGTTAAGTGGAATTTAATTTGGCTCCCGTCAGTCATACAAGTACATACACTCAGACATACAAGCACCTACACTCAGACATCCAAGCACATTCGCTCAGCCATACAATCACATACGCTCAGACATATAAGCACATACACTCAGACAAACAAGCACATACGCTCAGTCATACAAGTACACACACCCAGACATAGAAGCACATACGCTCAACCATACAAGCACATACACTCAGACATACAAGCACATAGACTCAGTCATACAAGCACATACACTCAGTCATACAAGCACATACACTCAGTCATACAAGCACATACACTCAGTCATACAAGCACATACACTCAGTCATACAAGCACATACACTCAGTCATACAAGCACATACACTCAGACATACAAGCACATACACTCAGTCATACAAGCACATACACTCAGTCATACAAGCACATACACTCAGTCATACAAGCACATACACTCAGTCATACAAGCACATACACTCAGTCATACAAGCACATACACTCAGTCATACAAGCACATACACTCAGTCATACAAGCACATACACTCAGACATACAAGCACATACACTCAGTCATACAAGCACATACACTCAGTCATACAAGCACATACACTCAGTCATACAAGCACATACACTCAGTCATACAAGCACATACACTCAGTCATACAAGCACATACACTCAGTCATACAAGCACATACACTCAGTCATACAAGCACATACACTCAGTCATACAAGCACATACGCTCAGTCATGCAAGCACATACACCCAGACATACAAGCACATACACCCAGACATACAAGCACATACACCCAAACATTCAAGCACATACACCCAGACATTCAAGCACATACACCCAGACATACAAGCACATACACCCAGACATACAAGCACATACACCCAGACATTCAAGCACATACACCCAGACATACAAGCACATACACCCAAACATTCAAGCACATACACCCAGACATTCAAGCACATACACCCAGACATACAAGCAAATACACCCAGACATACAAGCACATACACCCAGACATTCAAGCACATACACCCAGATATTCAAGCACATACACCCAGACATACAAGCACATACACCCAGACATACAAGCACATACACCCAGACATACAAGAACATACGCTCAGTCATACAAGCACATACACTCAGTCATACAAGCATATACACTCAGTGATACAAGCACATACACTCAGTCATACAAACACATACACTCAGTCAAGACGAATAGATAGTTCCGATTTTCAATAAAACAGAGAAGGACATTTCTCTTCACTAAGGAAATAACAGTTCGGTATGCATTGAAAACGCGTATTCTGTTGTAATGCCAATGGGTCAAAAAATAGACATGAGCGATGAGCATGGTCTCTTTTTTTCTTTTCATAGGTTAAAACAAGTCAATTTGAAAACTCGTTGGTGCCAATTAACCCTTGCGCATGATTTCTACAATCGATAACCGGATTTCTGCTATAAACTGTGTACTAATTCGGTGTGTATCAAAATTCATAGATACTCCCTAGGTTAAATGCCATACACTTCTATCTTTTGAAAGCAAAACCCAAAACGGATATTTTTAATTAAGGAGAAATAAAAGAACACACATATTTCGGTATACAGGTAGGTAACCCGATTAAAATTTGGTATGGAACCATCTCTCCTTCCCCTATACCCCCTTTATTTCAAGACTGTCATAAAAAAGCGCTCTTTCACGAGTGACAATATAAAAAAAAGATTCACCAATTCACTAATTTATCCGTAGCAATGGCTATTTCTTTTCCTTGGCTGTCTGTGTAAAAAAATCAATATTATTATAAACCTGATTATAAACGCGTCGTACTTCCCAGGAGGCCATACACGAGGATCATGATGCGAACATTAGGGGAAAACGTACACAGGAAGAACGAGACGGAGGCAAGGGACGCTCCGAAGATTGCTACGGGTCGGCATCCAAACACCGTCACTAGAATACTCGCAATAGGAGACTTGAAAAGTAAATGATGTAAAAAGAGTCAATCAAAAATATAAAAGAGCCAGGTGGACGTCTAGAGACAGCTCCGAACAAAATAATACCAAAGATGCCCAAAACAATGCAGTTTTAGTTCACGTCTCCATTTTAACATTTAACATATGCAATGATAAGAGAGAATACCATTTCAATAAAACATATGAATACACACAGGGTTTTTTTATGATTAAAAACTACCCTGTTATGATATATAAAATACATAAAATATATGAAGGGAAACACTAACCGAATATTCTCTATATACATTTCGTGACATAGAATAGTAAATTTTTCATCTGAAAAAAGCAAGTATTGTAATGCATTGAGTTGAACGTTTGTTGAATATAGGAACGCTGCTTTTGTTCATAAAAGGTATTCGAGTAGGAAGGAAAACGTAAGCAATGAGATGAAGCACCTTATTCATTCATTTCTTCAAGCACCAGGTGAGCTTAAGCAGCACCCCAAAAGCACCAAATTAAAATGGAAGTGCTGGGTACTATGTGCTTAAATTGTACGGCATTTTGTATCAGTGGTTAAAAATTCAAATAAACATATTTGATTAGAAAAAATTATAGGCACTGTCACTATGGAAAGGAATCTGATGCGTTCCAAGAATAAGTTCAAGGTCATCTACCAAGTTATTTCTAGATGGGCTCCTTGGGTCTTGACTAACTTTATCAGAATTTTTTAAATGATTGGTGGTACCCTAAACTTCGTCCTCATCTAGGTCAGTTGATTTTGAGAACATTTGCATTAATGTTGAAATCTTGAAATATTTTATGTATCTCCCACGTCTGAGAGTGTGAAATTGATTGATCTTAAAACGAGATTTACCGAGTAACGGCAGAACAACCTGCGCGATGGTTGGATTGAATCTTACAAGAGCGCCCAGGGTAGAGGAGTAAGGAGTACCACTGCAGCCAAATATTTGATTTTCTTATTTTGGTTGGAAGTAATATTTATTCAACAGTTTTATCAAAAGGCATAGCATTTTAAAACCATCACCAAAGAACTCATTAAAGTATCAAATACTGCTTTTAACCCTCAACATATCACAGGAGTTGTCGAAATAATTTTGTTTGACAATATTCGAACGTGATGCACTCACCTTATGCCGAGGAAGGTTCCGTTTAGCACGGAGATAATCAAGGAAGTGAGACTCTTACTCTCTTGAAAGTGTAGCAGGAGCTCTTTGTAGAAAATCCCGAACGAAAACGAGATTCCGTCAATTATCAAGACCAACATGCAATAGTCACAATCCACCCCCATCCACCGTCCGGCACATTGTCATTGCACCTTTGTTCCAGTTCCATAGCCCTAGCGGTTTGACAAGATTGTCTTTGATCTACCGGCGCTCTTTCAAATGTTTCACTATTTAACAAATCACTGACTTTTCTCCTTATGATACCACCTAAACTTGTCAAATCACTACCACCATTACTGTTATCATAAGATTTTTCCTCTATTAGGTCCCTTGTTTTCTCTGCTCCATCTTCTTCCGGTTTGCTGTCTTCTGGTCCCCTTTCCTCATTTTGCGATATTGATGTCAACAAAGACTGGATTAAGAGAAGAAAGACCTGAACAGTTTACCAACCGACTTGGATAATTATCCACTTGTTATAGTTTAAATAAATATGACGCATATGCTTTCAACGCAAAATGCTAAACTTTCAAATAAAATTAACCAAGGCGTGAAGTTTAAATGTTCTATTCAGGTATTGATATATTATGCTATTATTATAAGCGTTATCATTAAGCGTTATAATTTGCTCAGCAATATATTTTTTTAAAGAAATTTGATCCTCTCAGCTACCATATAATTGCATCTAAAATATACCCAACGTGCCTGTTTACCGACACGGCATTCAAATGCAAGATGTAAACTAATAAACATACTGTATTATAATATTTTGTGAATTTCATGCCTGTAAACCAGAAATTTCAAGTTTCAAATTTTAATATTTGATTTTTTTTCCAATTGCTGATTTTTCCCCCGTTTAGGCTCATATGGAAAATTGGAGTTTGCCAAAACCCCGCGGGGGATCTAAAATCCAATGGGTGGCCTACGGAGAAATCAATTTTTGAATTAAAATGTTCATACTTCTAAAAGCTTATTTTAATTTTACTTAAAATATTTCGTATTTAATGCGCAAACTTTATATGTGTCGCTTTTGAAGTTGATATCTAAGATAATAAAAAATAAGTTTACAAATTAACCGGATTTTCAAACTTATACCGGATGCTGTTCATAATAAAACATATAAATCATTTATTTATTAAGATTTCTTTCTTGCGTTTGAAAAACACGTGGGTAGTGTTACACCTGGTGCATATTTTAGCTAGGTTTATATGGTAATCAACAATTGACTTTTTTTAATAAAACGAATATAGCTTACCAAACATGATGAAGCTTATATTTTTGACCCAGGATATCAATCTCCGTCTGTAATATCACAACTGCCCGTATTTACTCAACATGGGGAGGGGGGACAAGGAATGGACAAACCGAAAGACGACGGCGCAGATATAACTAGAGACCTTATAGACAAACAATCTCATTCTGACAGTGATAGCGGCGGTGATTTGTTGTGGTAGATCAAAGTCATTATTTACAAAGCGCCGGGGCTATGGAACAGAATCATAAATGCTATGACAACGCACCGGACGGAGGATGGGGATGGGTAGTGACTTTTGCAGCGTTTATGGTGGGCCTAATTTTGGACGGGATCACTCACTTGTTCGGGATTTTCTACAGGGAGCTCCTTCAATATTTTCAGGAGAGCAAGAGTCTCACTTACTGGATTTTCTCTGTGCTAAATGGAACTTACCTTGGTATAGGTGAGTGGATATTTCCGGAAAATTAAATTCCGACATCGTTTAGCAAGTTAAAGGTCTATAAATATATTTGTAACTGTTAGCGGTTCACATTGAATTGTTTTCAAATCATATTCCATTTGTTAGAACTTTCGAAGTTCAACTGTTGATTCAATATATTTTCACCCGACAGTATTGTTCTTCTGTAACGTTCCTTTCTGTGGTCATGCGACTGCCACTCTATTTGTTGACACCGCCGACGTTTATCTGGGCACTGCCATCGTTTTGGTTGACACTAGAGTTACTACAAGCATTTGGTTATTTTCCGAGAAGGGGGAATTAATGCACTAACTTCCTGAATTTTATTTCATAGAATTAACGTTTTAATCAGATTGTAAATCAAATAGAATTAATTGATAGTGAGGTCGTTATTTATAAAATAAATTTGAAATTCACAAAAACGCAGCTCCAAAGACGCTTTAAATATTTATCAAACATTTGAAGTGGCCTTTGTTTTCGAGTAAATATTGATGCCGAGGTATTAAAAAGTTTACATATATTTTGCTCAACTTACAATGATGTAGTTAACTACTTGCTGTTTGCATTTCTCAGCAGAATAAGCAAAAACAGACTTTTCAACAAAGCGCTCTCTTGTCTGATTTGTTTTCATTCATTGATTGTAAACTTCCGGAACTGCGTTTCCCGGTAGTCATCGTTACTAAAACAGGGAACGTGCCATTACCGGTAGAACTAATTGCACTTTCATTGAACCAACCGATCATTTTGTTTAAATCCCCTTAAATGATGTGCGTGTGTATTTGTTGGCCTTCCAGGTATCCTTCGGCCATTTTAACGACATCGTGAAACAGTGGAAACACATATTTTTGCTGGAATGAATTTCTATAGTAAAATGTTACTAAATATATTATATGATAACATGTGCATTATGTTTTCGTTTCCGTACTTAATTATATTGCAGACTCCGTCGATGCTTCATAGCCTTTTCTTGTCCGTCTATATTATCGTCCGCATTTTTAATTTTTGTCCGTAACACATATGTTCTTATATCTTACGTAATATGTACAAGATGTTACAGATTGTTTTCAAAAGCATTTCGAAGAAGCTGTTGACTGGTTGCAAAGAGCCTCATTTGTATCACAAAAATAGAAAGCTTAGCATTTTTCATCAACAAAACTAATTTTCACATATACATGTTTTTATTTTTATTTCTTTGCATTTTCATAGGTCCTATAGCGAGTATCCTTGTACCGGTGTATGGGTACCGACCCGTAGCCATCTTCGGGGCGTCCCTTGTATCCGTCTCGTTCTTCTTGAGTATGTTTTCCCCCAACATTCGCATCATGATCCTCGTTTATGACCTACTGTGAGGAATGAAGCGTTTTGTTTAATAAAATCTGAGTGCAGATTTAATTCATTTAAGAGGTTTGTAATAAAAATGAAATAAATTTCTGTTCATTTAAAAGCATTAAACAATTTTTCTACTTTGATTGATAAAGACTTCTAATAAGTTGTTATGCATTTCGATTATTAACAAATTAAATACGTAATTAAATTATAGCTGTGGTTTCTTACATAACTTTCATTGTCCATTTGTAAACAAATTTACGGAGGCATCGCATTTTCTTTTCATTTCACAAAAACACACTTGTGACATTGTTTCTGTCGTCATGTCGTGAATAAAATTTATATCAATTTAGTCGTCAAATAGTTCCTCTAAAAATCGCGTCTTTTGCCGATTACTTAATTTTATAATTAAAAGACGTGTCTAATTATATATTTAATTGTTCTTAATTCAAATATCATATGTTATTCACTTAAACGTAAAGAAATAAAAAGTGGCGCGATGTTGCACGAGACTCATCTGACATGGGAAATGCTAGCACGGTTTAATTTAGGTCCAAAGATAATTGTTAACATGCGTATTGTAGGAAATAAACGGATGTGCCACAAACATATCCTCGAACATGGTTCCTTCATCTTATGTGCATGTAGCACACAGTGGTAACATTTCATTTAGGGGTGATTTATTATATGACATTATTGATTTATCATATTCGTTTCAGTCGCTTGAGTCGCCTAGTAAATGTCTGTGTTTAGTCCTAACAACTCGGATGTATAGTTACAATACGTTTTTTTATAATGAATTTCGGCAATATAACTGTTTTCGGCAAAAGCTGCAAAGCCATCTTTAGCTAATATCCAAGAAATTTGTGGAAAAACAGTAACCAATGTTATAAAATTATATGTAGTTTCAACATTTATACCATTTTCAAAGTTTTGTAAAGAGCCACGGTTTAAGAAACATGTTTTTTTCGTTGAAAAAAATACTTCTCTCGTATTCTACATCACGAAATATTAGGATCATGGGATCATTTGGAATAAAGTCAAAAATATTCAGGTCACGAAGTTAAAACATCCTGACAAAAACATCGAAATATCATGATAATTGCGCCTAATATTTTCAAAATGACCAAACAAATATAAAGAGCCATTTTTCTCGTATTTTTCCACTAATACGGCGGCCGAATTATCAGATTTCTTTTGAAACTTCAGATTATGATATTTCAGTCCTCCGAATCTCAACATCCTTTATTTGGAATAGGGTAAACGTTGAATTCAATCACTTACAAAATAAAGCTTAATTACAAGTCCATGTATTTTGTTAATATTGAAACAAAAACTGTAGAGTTTAATAAGTCAAGTTTGGTTCACTTAGAAGTGTGCATTTTACTAATTAAAGGTATGCGGTGAACACTTCTAATAAATACGCTAAAAAATGCCATTATTAAGTATAGCATTACCTATCATAGATATTTTGCCATCACAATTGAAATGGAAATGAATTCACCTTTAATTTTTATGGAAGGGATTATCCGCCAGTTAATACATGCTGCTTTATGACATTTCTAATTTTAAATTGCAAGTGCATTCGTCTAAATGGCAGGTGTCTTCGTGCAATTGCTTCGTGCCTATTTGTTATTGACATACACATTTGTCTATGTTTACAACTTTAAGTTGCCTTTACTTTATTGCTTAGTGTTTACGTCTAAACGACATATGACATGTATCAAGTTCTTACATTTAAATAACTTAATAACTAGGTTGTGTACAAAACTACAACTTTACTATAAATACTAAATAACTAATAGTAATTATAATCTGCAATAAGACCATTGAAATCTAAATTAATATTCATCAATAGCAGTATGCATTTGTCAATAAGCGTATAGACCACAGACGAATGCATCTACACGAACGCAACTAAACGAATGGAATTAGAAGGGTACCAGTAAGTATTGGTATCCTGCGACAGCAACAATATATGGGAATGGAAACCCTAGGCTGGTACGCTTCTTATCCACGGGAGAGCAATCTCGCGACTTTTTACGGGAGCAGTTAACAGTATTCGTGCAGGAGCTGTCAAAATTATATCTAGAAGAGGTAATGTCTGACATTATCTGACCCTAAAAATTCAATACTTCTAGATGCTATTTACTGCTGATTATTTTTTTCCTGGATGTTTTTATTCGGTACTGAGTTAGACACAAATCCAAATTCTAATCTGCGTTTTTGCCTGAATTTGAAATGTGTTGTCTGCTAGGCCGTGAGATTTTGACAAATTTTGGATGGATAACATGCATGTTTTGAAATATCTGAGGCCATCAAACAAACTCCATGTATGAGCATAGTGCTAACATTCGCAAGAAAATATGTACGCCTTGCATTTTTTGGTTTAATGTGTTGACAGGGGTGTTTGGGGGTACTCCCCATGATAATTTTAATAATTTCTAGTCCGTGCATTTTTTGCGCATTTTATTACTATTTGTCTCCGATATTGAAAGAAAAAGTTAACTTGGACGATTTATAGGATTCAAACGTTATACCGTTATATTCCTTTAAGTATTTGTCTCCTTCGATTATGCAATGCTTTAACGCACCAACGAACCTATATTTAGACCATACACGACATTTCCGGAATTTCCATGTCGGAAATGAGGTCATAAACTAATCACATTGATGATTTAGTGCATTTTCTTGAACAATCAACAAAAATCGGCAATTGAATACATTATTTATGAACTAAAGTACTTTCCTGAAAAAAGCTATTACTGAATAGTAAAGTTATATGGTAAAATAATGAATGAAACAAATGCCTATTAAAGTAGCACTCAACACATACTACTATGCTGATTTGGGTCTGGAAAACGACAGTAGCATGATACGGTTTCTTCAATACGGCGTGCTGTATTGTCACAGTGTGATATGAAAAAGGAAATGGACAGGGATATAATAAACTTAAATATATCGTTCCATATTATGTGTACACAGTGTTTGTTTATGTACGTGCACTAATGATCTATGCCACAAGACGAATTTGTGACAACTGTCTGCCCAAAATACTCCCCTACATACGGGTCTGTGATTTTCCCTTGGTGAAATATAAGTTTATCGTCTACGTCTTAAATGACCGGCAATCCAGGTCTGGGGTGGGTGGAAAAACTGTCTTAGAATACAATCTACATTGTCAGTGTATGAAATTGCAGATTTGCAATCCTTCAGTACCAGATTTAATCATTTAGAGTTTGAACATTTATTGATGTTTAAAGGTCCGCCTACTACCACTAATCCGAAACACAACCCCTGCGTCAGATTTTACTTTGACAATTTGTAAGCCATAGAAGTTGTATTCGAAGTCAGTTAGATGACCTGAAGTAGTATCTTAATATATTGATTTCGAAAAAGACTTGTTCGCTACGCTTACAACGCCAATTCGTAATCATTAAAATATTTATACATGTCATCAACTGTCTCTTGGTATCTTTGACCTTTGTATCTGAATGCATGTCCCTAAGTGATTTTATTTTCAATTGATTGTTTTTTAGTTTTGCGTACATTGTTTGATTACATTAGAAAGGTAATTGGAGAGGACGTTATCGCGTTCGATAAATACACTAATGCGCCGTTTTAGGATGCATATATGGAGAGGATAATTGGTTATTTCAGTGTAGGATTGCTATATATTTCACTAAGTTGACACCAAGAGTAATATTCACTTTTTGATGTTCTTCGTTGTTGTTGTTTATTCCTAAGAAAAGCGCGCCAAATTCCATGCGAATGCAACGTAATTTCGGTAAAGACGTCGTTGAAATTGTGTCCCAGCCCTTTGTGCTCTGACAATAGATTTGAAATTGAGAGCGGGCTAAAATTAAAAAAAAAAAAAAAAACTATCAAAATATTATGTAAGTTTTAATTTACGTTTTTAAACAACCTGAAAACATATGCTATACATCATTGATATTATTTAAGTATTTTAAATGGATATTTTTTAATCTAGAAAGGAAAGCGTTTTTACAGTTAGGATAGTCCTAAAGCAGCTTATCTAACAAAACATGTAGAGGGAGGGTTGAACATAAAGATTACTAACAGCGAGTGATTCCCGACAAGCGGGATTTTTACAGACCCCGTGCGAACGCTACCCGTGAAAAAGATTTGACCGAATGTTTTTAATTTGATATGTGGTGCCTTGAACATAATATCCTATCCATGCTTTTTACTACCGAAGTGGTATTTGGAAAACACTTTATGCATTTTGTCTTAATGCACTGATTATTTACTCCTCCTGGAGTGTATGTATATGTTTCCCTTAAGTAACTTTAAAACCTTATAACGCAAGGAGCTAAAATATCATTTAAAACAGTTGCTTGTAACAGAAGTAAATCCTTTCTTGATGCTGCCAGTTTCTGTTTGATCGAATAACGAAACAAAATAACTATATCAACATACCTTTTTAGAAAAAGAAAATGTTGTAATTACGTTATATGTGTGAAAAATAAACAGCACCATTAATTTCTTTTCCTAGTTCCAGGCGCGGGACTTGGTTTACTGGCCATCGTCTTCGTTGGCCACTATTTCAAGAAAAAGCGAGCCCTCGCCACCGGCATTGCTGCATGCGGAAGAGGACTCGGCGGTTTCGTATTTGGGCCGCTTAGCGAGTTCCTTATAGAGAAATACACGTTGAAGGGTGTAATGCTAATCATTTCTGCCATTGTGCTCAACTTAGTCCCTATATCCACCCTCCTGCGACCGCTTGAAGGCTCGAATTCTTACTCTGAGCGGAAGCGGCGTAGCGCGAGCGCCGTCCTAGCTCTGAATGGGAAAAGGTTAGAAGGCGCCTCCGTTGATATATCATCGGATGAAAAGTCTTCAAAGAAGTGTTGTGACTTTGATATCTCATCAGTTTTCACTTTAAATTTGATCTACATTTCTTGTATATGGAATTTCTGCATTTATTGGTACTTTTGGTGAGTATTAAATCCGTTTTAATTCGATATATTGCTATTATGTCCGACCGCTAGCACTGGATGCCTAAGCATGTATTATTGTATGCCTGAGCAAGTAAACGTGTATATCGGAGCGTATGTCTATAATAATTTATCTTGTATGTCCGAGGATATGTACATGCATGTCCGCACGTATATATTTTTATGTTCGAGCGTTTTTTCTTGTTTATCAAATCGATTATACTTGTATGTCCGAGCGTTTGATATTTTATGTTTTAGAGTTTGATTTTTGTATGTAAAGGTGTATACCCGAGCGTATGTACTTGCATGATTGAGCGTATGTATTTGTAAGTTCGAGCGTTTACAGGCGCGTAGCCAGGCATACTCTCATACTCCCGGGAGTACTTCGATTTTGAAAAATGAAAATTCTAAATGGCCTAAATCCGGTGTAAAACTTGAACCCTAAGGGGGTACAGGCGAATTTGAAACAAATCCAGCAATATCAGTCCCATATGATAGTGAATTCAAATTCAACCTGCTGACCAAACACTGGGATGAGGCTCCAAGTTTCAAGTTTCCAACAAGGTAAACTATTATTTATAAAAATACAAACGCTTCTGTAGACTTGAAAAGTAACACTTAACTGAAATACTAATTAATTCTGTAAGAGGAAATTTAAATGAATAAATAGTATAATAGCATGTGTTTTTGTTAATTTGGTGACATTTTCAGAGCAAGAATTTATAAACATATAATACAATTTGATAGACATATTCGGCAATAACTCGTTTGAAAAGTTATTAAAGACTTTTCATAAGTCCCTGTGGCGTAACGGTTAGCGTCGAGGACTCGTAAACCAACACTTCGAGTTCGAATTATCTTTAATTTTAGGTATGCTCAAGGACGGTTTCAAACCCTTCAACCAAAGTATTTCGTGTCATATCCATGGCTACGCTATTCTGATGGTGTCTACTGCGCCCAATGCCATCCGATTGCTGGCCCTGATGCTCGCGTGAAAACATTAGTCACCACAGTATTGAGAGATTGGAGCAAAATATCCAAGGTAGTTTTGAGCCACATGAAATCAGACGCCCACATGTCTAACTGTGATTCAGCAGATAATTTCTTAGCAATAATGAAGTGCGAAAAAAATACATACTATCATGTCATCCCAATACAATGTGGTCGTTGAAAAGAACAGAAAGATCCTTGGACTACAACATCCCCAGCTGAGTATCCAGACCAGGAAACATCTTTGTGAGTGGCCACTGAGGCATCATATCCAAACATAAGACTTTGCATGATGGTGTTGATGTGCATGCCCGTTTCCATAGCTACGGCAGAGCGGTCCTTCCACACGATGAGGAGAGTCAAGACGTACCTCCGCAACACGATGACCACCGAGAGGCATCCAGGGCTTGGGCTTTTTAACATTTATCAAGAGCGAGATATCAACGCTGAGCACTTATATAGTGGATGTTTCTGCACGTAGAAAAGACCGTCGGCTGGCGTTAGTGTTCAAAGTTTAAACGCGTGTTGTTGTGTAAAACTGTTTCAGAATGGGGAAAAATCCATAAGATAAACTATGTATACATTTGTGTATTATTTGATTGTGATGTTTTCCATGTTTAAATCAAACTATACTGTATGTGATAATTGTCCTCAATGCAACTAGTTCATCTGTATATGCTATATACTCGAAGGGAGGCATTTCCACCAAGTATAAATATGTTTTGAATATTTATTGCTCGATCTTGCCGTTTTCTTTTTTTGCTTCAGTTATTATTAACTTAAAACTCACATTTCAAGTTACCAGATATGCGTCAAATGCCACCAAATCGCACGAGTAAACAAAAAAATCAGGGGGAGGACCCCCCGCTAAAAATGGGAGTACTTCAATTCGGGTTCCAGCTACGCCCCTGGTTTATACTTGAATGTAAACGTTTTTTGTATTTAACATTATTAAATGTATGTTCTTCTTTACCATTTCACTTTCATACCAATCATTACAATAACACTATGCCCACGTGATGTTTATCTACAGTCAGTTGGTTATGTGACCGCGAAAACCAATCTTTACCTATGAGATGTGAAAGCTACAATAAAGGAATGTTACAGTGCCATTGCCCCATCCCGACATGAAATCAAACGATGAATGAACATTGCAGATGCTTCTGCTTGGTTGATGTATCATGTCATTTCACTGCGTGTTATTCGCTTACCATGCATCGTTTGTTGCCCTTTTCGATACCATTACCAATAACTATTGTAAAAAGGGAGAAACCATATTGGCCTCTGACATCAGCACAAAGCGGATCAAACTTCAGGCTGTATAACTAGCAAGTTTCAAGACGATATGATCAAGCATTCTGGTATATAGAGTTAAAAACATTTTCTTAGAAAAGGTCACCATAATATTGCACTTTAATTACTCAATATCAGCCTTTGTTGAAGAAAATTGAAGCCACACTGTTTGAACAACTGTATGTGTGATCAATGCGAAACTTCAAAACAAACTTCCAAATAACAAAAGACATAAAATATTTGCATGTTTCAAATACCTTAAATGCAAATTGAAAGAAAATAGTAACAGAAGTTCTGCAGAGTTACAACTTACAGGAGAGCAACTACACTTTTAAATGGACTAGGCATTAAAGTGTCCAAAACTCGGATGTAAAGTATTTTCTTAAAACAAGCATAGATTTGTCAATGCGAGCTAGTATAAGGCCGATAATACATCATTTTACATTATTAAAGAAAAAAACGCTACAATCATGTTGCTGGATCATATGTGTTCCCCCGTTAAAATAATGCATAATGGTTTCCCAGTTTAAATCATTTCTGGTTGATGGTTGATGTAATTAAGTAGTTACATCTGACATAACTTATTATAGGATTGCCATAGGGTTATTTAACAAACGACTCTGAAACGTCTTCAAATGGAGGACTTCCAAAGTACGCTTAATCAGTTTATGCCCATTTACAGTCATTCTAGCTAGCATTCGCTATATGTGACGTTTTTGTTTTTGTTTTTTAAAAATGTTACGAGTCTTTCTGATAACCCTTAATATAATGTTATCTTAAATTATTCCATATTTCATAGCATTGACAGTTTTCAAAATATGCATTGAATGTACATATGCTATATTATTTTGGATCGTTCGATTACGGCATAGATCTTTCTTGTTTAGTTTTTTAACATATTTATGCCAATACTATTGATTTTGTCAGGTGCTGAAGAATCAAACCCTGGACCGGACTCCGATAATTGCTTTTCAATTTAACACCAAAATATTCAAAGTATCAGATCCAAAATAGACTTTATAAAAAGCAAGTTTATTGGCTTTGACGTTTAGTGTTTTACCGAACCACATCTATCAAATGAAGTCAGTGAAAATATTCTGCATATTGATAATCAAGAATTCATATTAAGAAAAGGTTACTCGACCCATTCTGTGTTTTTTTGATATATGTCACGACATAGTTAAGACCGATACGCTTGAACGATTTAGAAAATTATCTACCCGAATCATTTTGGGTCGAATTGAAATACAAAAACATTTATATAGGAACGCTATATCACAATCCTCACTTAACAGTCAATTTTTGGGATAGAGCTAATGTTTGCCTTGATAAGGCACATGATTTATGTAACAATATTATATTTGTTTGATATATAAAGGAGGATAAACTAAATCCACCAAATCTGAGGTTTTCTGATTTTATGGCATTCAGTAACTTACTAAATGTTATCTTTTCCCACACTTGAATAAAAAACTTTACACGGACCTTGTTAGACCTGATTGCAGTTTCACAGCACATTAACGTTTTAAATTCAGGCATATTTGAAACGCATCAACTTATAACTGATCGTTGTTGTGATCATTCTTTTATTAAAAGCAGTTTTCTTTGCTACCAATAGCATCACTAGAAAGGTATGGAACTGTAAACGAGCATATTCTAACGAAATAAATGAATATATTGAAATTACCGACTGGACTGTTTTGAATAACGGAAATAACGACGAAGATACGAATTGTTTTACTAAATCATTTATAATATTGCTGAGTTATGCATACCTACTAATTGTGCAATTTGTAATTCGGATAAGCCATAGTATGACTCTGAAATTAGAAAATTATCTAACAAACATGATAAACTAAACATAAAAGCTACGCCATCAGGAAATTCGTGTGATTGGGCCAATTATAAAAGAAGTAAATAATAAAATATCAACTATTAGCAAACATGCAAAATAACAATTTCTAGTAACTTAGAGGGTAAACTAATCGAGTTTAATTTATGCAATCCACGTCTTTATTTGAAAACTGTTAGATTGATTGTAAAACAAAACAGCAGCAAAGACAATGCAATATATTAACTGCAAAAATTGAAGTATTCTCATTCATTTACTGGTTCGTACAAAAATGACATTTATTTTCCGATGAGTAAATGGTCGTAATAAATACGTAACGGGGTTAGTAGGTGACCCGATATGGTTGTCTTTGCCCACATTTATTCCATATCATGTCACTTACAACGTATCTTAATATATGGTCGTGTATTAAGCGTGTATGTATTGTAATAATACAATGTATAATAGAGGAAAAACGATTAGCAGCCAATAATTAATAATGATAAATTACCATGTTAAGAGACACAAAGTCATGACTCAATCACGCTGAACAAATGATTTAGAGCGTACAATCACAGCAGAATAATATGAAGTATAATATAATATCAGCGGTATGTTGATGTTAAAACCCAATGCAAAAGGTGTCATCAATCGGTTGAACCAAATTATAATAATGTTGTTCTACATTATTTTGGGACTTTGCGGTAAATCGTTATACCGCCATACAAATAAATATTATATGTTATATTCAAGTTACTATTTGAAGCTTAACTATGTCATCTTGTTAACAAAGAACAACTAAGCTACACGATACAGATGATATATACTGCAAAGTATGTTTTAGCCAAAACTTGAAAGGTTAAACTAAGTCACTCGGAAAAAAAAAGATTAATACTTTGATGTTATAAACAATCTCCAAAAGTGGTGAATTCAGAAGGTTACGTATCCATCCGATTCATCCGATAAATGGCAAAATCGAAGAAATGTATTAATGAAATTCATATATACAACTGTATTTAACTAAAATAAATATTTGTGCAATAAATGACCTGATACCCTCCCCCCCCTCCTGTTTACTTTGCCGTGTGGTAGACGGGTACTCTCTTAGTTGCACCTAGCCAATGTGCGCTCCTACTTATTATGACTAATGCCACATCATGAAACGGCTACTGAACACGATCAGTGACTTTCATATCAGCAATATTATATATGAAACACACATTTAAACCAATAAGCAATTTAATAGCATAAATGAGTACTTGGTTGCTGTTAGGCTATGAATGTCAATTAAGGGGACAAAGTGCATACGCTGTTATACAACAAATATTAATATCTTGTTCAGACACCCCTTTCCACGAAATCGCGATACGCATATCTGGGCGATCAACCTAATCTGAAATGTGACCAGCGCGATAAATAATAACCTAAATTAATTGACAAATTGGTGAATGACCTTATACAATAATGCTTCAAACTGTCCTACTTATACAGCTTTGATTTGGTTTACGTGTATTGTTACCTTTTTATAAAAGAATACCTTTGCGACTGAACTCAAATTAACAGAGACGGCGAATCGTCTTTGTTTTAACAAAAATGTTCATCAATATTTAAAACCGTACTTGCTTTTATATCGTACGAAAATGGTTTTATTTCTATGTCGTGTGTTTTGTAACGTTAAATGTATAAACAAGTACCGGGTATCCTCGGTTAATTGATGACCGGGTCCCAGGGTTAAATATGTCTTCCTTTCCATGCCATATTTACATTTCTTCTTGTTTGCTTCGAATGCCAAATTTATTTGTGTTTTTTTTTTCTCAAAAACTCCGACCTTTAAATATGCTGGAGCCCTGATATGTTAATAACCTTTATGTAAATGTTCACGCCTGGTGACCCTAAATAATTTTGATATCATTTCAAAAAAGATAACCAGTGAAGAGCTTATGAATTTGGTATACAACAGGCTGTGGGTAAAGTGTTAAGTAGTGTGTGCATCGCGCTACGTGACGCAACATGAAGATGGAACAAGTGAACAACAAGGTGGACAAACCGGAAGTAGACAGAACAGAGATTATCAGGGATCTCATAGAAGAACAATCGCATGCTTATAGTAATCTCGGCAGTGATTTGACAAGTTCAGAAAAGTGTGATGATATTTTAAAGAAAACGGCCATTGATGTTTTAAAACGTGGAGCGCTTGATAAGGCGGTGGTAGATCAAAGCAATTTTTATAAAAACGCCGGGACTACGGAACTAGAACCGAGTTTTTATGACAACGCGCCGGACGGTGGATGGGGATGGGCGGTGACTTTTGCAGCGTTCATGGTGGGCGTGATTTTGGACGGAATCTCGTTTTCGTTCGGGATTTTCTACAGGGAGCTGCTTCAATATTTTGAGGAGAGCAAGAGTCTCACTTCCTGGATTATCTCCGTGTTAAACGGAACCTACATCGGCATAGGTGAGTGAGTCACGTTCGGTTATTTTTTGAAAATTATATTCCGACAATTCCTATGTCAATTTTAAAGTTAAAAAAATATTTCATACTTTTATCAGTTCTCTTTCTATGGTTTCATAATGTTTTTCTATATGATAGATACCTTTTTAGCCGACATACTTTTTTCCTGTATCGTTTATTTTGAAAGGCACGTGACGTTCATTTCAGTAACGTTTTACTAAGAATATGACACCAAATAATTTGAAATAAAAAGTGTGTTTATACTTTGTTGCAGTTGTGTCATTTGAAATGTTATATTTTTATCTACGGCGTCCAACACAACTCCCGATACTGCTTCTGTTATTGCTATCACTAGTATCACTATCTACACTAAATTTAATTCTACAACTGCTGCTGCAACCACTTCTTCCTTAACAAACAAAACGACCTCCACAACCACCACTTCAAGTATATTAAAATTGGCCATACTGAAATACCTTTGTGAATCTTATATGATTTGTTTGTTTTAAACAGCTTTATTTTAAAGCCGAACATTTTAAAGGGTTCATTATAGGACAAAGCGATAATAACGTTTTGTTCCAACCAAACCATATCAGTTTGGATTATGGAGTACAAAATAAATAAAACTTCGAAAAAGGTCTGAGAAATAATGTTCAGAATCTCATCTCATTGACCTGCATCGTTCGCCTGAGAAATTAGTCCTTTTCAGGGGTCATGTCAAATCAAACTATCTCCATTTATTTTCTCTTTAAACGTGGAATGAGTGACTACAAAATTGACCTCTGACATCAAAATCAATAAGGGTCATTTGTTTATTATAAGTATTTCTAATGGGTTTTAGCATTGTATGATAAAGCGTCCGTAAATCGTTTGTTTACAAAATGGGAGAAAACACATTGACCATTGACCTCAAGACAAACAGGAGTAAGTTACAGGTTATGAAATGTATTACTAGCAAGTTTCAAGATATTATGATCAAGCATTCTGGTTATATAGAGTTCAAAAACAATTCCTTAGAAAAGGTCATCATAACATTACACTTTAAATGCTCAATATTAGCCGTTCTTGAAGAAAAATGAAAGCCGCACTGTTTGAACAACTGTATTTATGATCAATGTGAAACTTAGGGTATTTCAAATACCGAAAGTGAAAAAAAAAATGTAAATTGAAAGAAATGAAAAACAGAAAGTGCTGCAGAGTTGCAACGCTTTTTATAGAGCAACAGGAGAGCAACTGCACTTTTAAAGGGACTAGGAATCAAATTGTCCAACACTTGAAAAATACAGTATTCTCTTAACACAAGCCTAGATTTGTCAATGCGAGCTAGTAGGAGGCCGATAATACAACATTTAACATGATTAAAGTAATAAACGCAACAGTCATGTTGCTTGCTGTATCATAACTTACTGGAACCCCATTTTATCTCGAATCGGGAAAACGCAAACACGCATCTAGAATGATCCACAAAATTATACGTTATATTACAAGTATAGATTCCTCGGCAAATTTACGTTCCTTTTGCCACTTTTAAAGGTTCTTAAAGTTCACAGTATCTTGCTTCTGCAAATTAATGGTTTCAATTTTATGCACTTCTTCTGACGTCTTTTTTCTATCAATTCTATTCTTCTATAAGCTCCTGTTCACTGTTTAACGTTTCAGTTTGTCCACATCCCTATGGCAACCGAGTTTTATTGTTGATGTAATTAAGTAGTTACATATGACATAACTTATAGGATTGCCATAGGGTTAACGCACGTCCCTGTAGAACTTCAAAAATATGCTCAATTAGTTTAAACCCATTACCAGTCATTACCGCTAGCATTCGCTGTATGTAACGTTTAAACATGTTACGAGTCTCTCTGACATTTAATATAATGTTATCTTATATGAGAACATATTTCATAGCTTTGACTAAATATGCATTGCATGTACATATGATATATTGTATGGATATTTCTTGTTCGTTTAGATATTGATGCCAATACTATTGATTTTGTCAGGTGATGTAGAATCAAACCCTGGACCGGACTCCGATAATTGCTTTTTAATTTTACAACAAAATATTCTGAGTATCAGATCCAAAGAGCAAGTTTATTGACTTTGATTTTTTTTATGTTTTACAGAACCACATTTATCAAATGAAGTCAGCGAAGATTTTCTGCTTATTGAAAATCAAGAATGAATGTTTAGAAAAGGTTACTCGACCCATTCTGGTGGGGTTTCTTAATGTATGTCACGACATACTTCTGTCCAATACAATTGAAAAATTAGAAAATTATCTACCCGAATCATTTTGGGTGTTGAAGTACAAAAATGAAACTTTTTTAGTAATAACGTTTTATCAAAATCCTCACTCAACAATCGAATTTTGGGATAGAGTTAATGTGTCCCTTGATAAGTATGTAACAATATTATATTTGTTGGAGATAAAAATGAGGATCAACTCAATCCACTAAATCGGAAGTTTTCTGATTTTATGTCATTCAGTAACTTACTAAATGTTATCTTTTCCCCAACAAGAATAACGAACTTTACGCGGACCTAGTAAGACCCGATTGCAGTTTCACATCACATTTACGTTTTAAATTTAGGCAACTCGTTATCGTGGTCATGTTTTCATTAAAAGCAGTTTTCTTTTACCAAAAGCATCACTAGAAAGGTATGGAACTGTAAACGAGCAGTTTTTAACAAAATGAAATATCTTATTAGAATTACCGACTGGAATGTTTCAAATAACGGAAATATCGACAAATTTACAAATTGTTTTACTAAATGATTTAATAATATCGCTGAGTTATGCATACCTACTCCTTATGCAATTCGTAATTCAACAAAGCCATGGTATGACTCTGAAATTAGAAAATTATCTAACAAACGTGACAAACTAGAAATAAAAGCTACGCCATCAGGAAATTCGTGTGATTGTGTCAACTCTAAAAAAGTAAAAAAAATAAAAAAAAATCAAATATGACTAAATATGCAAAAGAACACTTTTTATGAACTCAGTGGGTGAACAGATCGAGTTTATTTCATCCAATCCGCGCCTTTTTTGGAAAATTGTTAGAATGCTTGTAAATCAAAACAGCAGTAAAGGCAATGCAATACCTCTACTACAAAACTTGGATAATTCTTATTTATTTACTGATTCGAACCAAAATGGCATTTATTTTCCGATCCCGATAAATAAATGATTGTCGACGTGTTAAATACGTAACGGGGTTAGTAGGTGACCCGATATGGTTGTCTTTGCCCCCATTTATTCCATATCGGATCACCTACTAACAACGTGCCTTAATATATGTTCGTATATTAAGCGTGTATGTATTGTAATAATACAAAGTATAATAGAGGAAACGATTAGCAGCCAATTATTAATAATGATAAATTACCATGTTAAGAAACACAAAGTCATGACTCAATTACGCTGAACAAATGATTTAGAGCGTACAATCACAACAGAATAACTTTAAGAAAGTGGAAGAAACTGAGCTACACGATTGAAAAGATATATACTGCAAAGAATGTTTTAGCCAAAACCTGAAAGGTTAAACTATGTCGCTCTAAAAAAAAAAAATATGATATGATAAAAAAACTCCAAAACTGGTGAATTCAAAAGGTTACGTATCCATCCGATAAATGACAATATCAAACAAATATATCAATGAAATAAATAGATACAACTGTATTTCACTAAAAGAAATATTTGTTTATTAAAGAACCTGATACCCACTCCATCTCCTTTTACTTTCCGGTTGTATAGACAAAAAGGGTATTCTCTTAGTTGCACCCACCCAATGTGCGCTCCTATTTACTATGACCAATGTCACATCATGAAACGGCTACTAAACACAATCAGGGACTTTCATCTCAGTAAAATGTTGTATGGAACAAAAACATTAAACCAATAAGCAATTTAATAGCATAAATGGGTTATATTACTTTGTTGCTGTTAGGCTATGAAGGTCAATTAAAGATGCACTCTTACTCCCAAATATGATTTGAAACAATCTAAAATATTGTTTAAATATTCCAAAAAGAATGAATTAATGTCGAAACCAATGGTTCTTATGAAATAAACCATGTTTAGTTTGAAAGAAATGAGCATAAAACACGGTATTTTTAATTTATGAGACTATAGAAGACCTCAGTAAAGCTTTTAGAATTCACCAATCATTTATTATTTTTGCGCTTTCTGCTATTAAATACACGGTAACACTCTTGTTATCATTATTTGATATTAACACTAATGGCATTATTAAGTAAGTAGTATTAGGTTGATCAGTCAAAATTGATGTTTTTATACATGTGTATGTACTGATTTTGAGTAATAAAAGTCACTTTAAGGGGACAAAGGGCATAAACGGTTATACAACAGATTATATCTTGTTCAGACACCCCTTTTCCACGAAATCTCGATAAACATATCTGGGCGATCAACCTAATCTAAAATGTGACCTGCGCGATAAATAATGACCTAAATTAATTGACAAATTTGTGAATGACCGTATACATGAATGGGTAAAACTGTCCTACTTTTAAAATTTGATTTGGTAGCATTATATTAAAGAATTATTTTTTTTACTCAAACCTTAACCTGAAACCACTAAAATTGCTAGTAAGGGAAAAGGGAAAGGTTAACTTACATTGTTAAGACCAGCCTTGACTGTCAAAAACGTTATTCTTCAATCGACCTTTAACACTTCTTCGCCTTTTCAAAGGTCCTATAGCGAGTATCCTGGTGACAGTGTCTGGATGCCGACCAGTGGCCATCTTCGGAGCGTTCCTTGCCGCCGTCTCGTTTTTCCTGTGTACGTTTTTCCCTAACGTTCGCATCATGATCCTCGTATTTGTCCTACTTGGAGGTATGTAGTGTTTTGTTTGGGTCATTTAACAGCTTTTCAAAGACTGCTATGGATAAATAAAAAGTCATGTTTTACAGATAAGTGTATATTTCATTTATTATTGAGATGACAAGGATATTTGTTTATCCCAGTATAGCATCGTATTTTATTTCACTCATTATCATAGAACTTCGCCACTAGTAAAAGTGCATTTTTTTCTATTACACTCGTGAAATAAAATACGATATTACACTGAAAATAATAAATATCCCCTGAGGCTATAATATCTCGGATCAGGTACATATAATCAAGTTAGTTATTTATTATTGTTAAATGTGCAATTCAAACTGCACATAAAAACAACATAATTATATACTAGGTATGTAATTCAGCAAAGCTAAGAACAGTTCGCTTATATATAAGCATTACAGACTGTATCATCAACACAGAGTTTGTACAAATTATTACCATTTTTAACGAATTTGACACTTTGAAAAAATATTGCTTGGTCTTATTAAAGATACAAAAACAGTAAACTTATAGAGAGAGTTTTTGAGGATATGATATATCAGAACATATAACAATTCATATCTTGGCCGACTTGCACAAAATTTTGTACAAGAAAAATGCAGTATACCAAAGGCTCTTATATTTAAACTGTTTTTTGAATTCGTTGAATAAACTTATATTATAAGACGACTTGTGACAGAGACTTCATTAAAAGTACGGGGTGAGTAGGTGACCCGATAGGCGCAGGAAACATTACCGGGTTCGAGCGATATCGTTTCGAAATAAATGGGGTAATCTTTTGACCAGTCAAGAAGCATTTACCTTTTGCTTTTTATCTTTTTTAGGATTGTTGGGATAGGAGTGAGGTTTGTGCATTTAAACTGGTTAAAGTCCCCAGTAAAGATACGTTTTACTGACCGTTCCAAGGCGGTACCTAACAATCCTTGATAAATGTACCCAGTTTTTTATACATATTACGTATGCACTGTGCTGCTTGTGGAGTTTTGTGTTTTTCTTCCATGTCTCTTGTTTGTGATTTTATGATCTATGTCTTTGGCGTTAACCCAGTGCCATTAAACCGGGTTTATGTTTAGAATATTTGCTACTAAGCTTGTTTCTATATCTTTTCGAATAAATAACTATGGAACGTGTTCAGTAGAAGTTAATATATAGATATGTTGCCCGTTTGTAAAAACAGAATAAAGAAAAAACAACATTATAATAAAGTTTGAAAAAAAACCCTAATGAAGTTAGTGTACATGGTATCTTTTAGACAGCACTAATATTTTTTTCTTGTTTTAGGGGCGGGTCTTGGGTTGCTGTTTCTCCCGGCCATTGTCTCCGTTGGCCACTATTTCACAAAAAAAGCGCGCCCTCGCTACCGGCATTGCTGTCTGTGGAAGTGGCATAGGCAGCATCGTGTTTGCGCCGCTAAGCGAGTTCCTAATAGAGAAATACACTTGGAAGGGTGCAATGATGATTATCTCCGCTATTGTGCTTAACGGGATCCCTATAGCCGCCCTCCTGCGACCTCTCAAGGGCTCACAAACTTACTCTGAACGGAAGCGAAAGAGTGAGTGCGCCGCCCGCGCTTTGAAAGGGAAAGGGTTAGACAGTGCCTCTGGTGAAAAACCTTCGGATAAAAAGTCTGCGAAAAAGTGTTGTAACTTTGATATCTCGTCAACGTTCGATTTTGAGCTCCTGAAAAGCCCGACATTTATTGTATATGGAATGTCCACCTTTCCATGTACGCTTGGTGAGTAGAAAGGCCTTTTTGTAATGAAATGTTACGAATCCGTTAATCAGCGTTCAATGTTTTCATTTGTTAGAAGAGACATGTCACTCTGTCGTCCCGCACTAGTGCTCATGTACAACTATTTTATAGGGATATGATACAGGCAAATATATATATATTGTTTCTTGTAATGCATTATTATGTTTGAGTCACTTGACTTTATTGACAAACAAAACAAATCATGAGTTGTGTACAGATAAGATAACTATTAGATACAATTTTCCGTTTTTAACTAGACACATTGTGGCCACGTAGCAATTAATTGAACAAAAAAAACATTCAAACAACATAATAATTTTTTGTCTGTTTATAAATCAAATGTCGTTTTTCATTCTGATCATTAAAGTAAAAAGAATAATTAACATACATTAACTTTTTATATGCGTTGCTTCAAACTATTGTGAGCCTTTAAGATAATTTGCTGACAATACAAAAGCCAAATCTTCTCAATCGTTTGTATGTCTGAGCGTATGCATTTTATGTCTGAGCGTATGCAATGTATGTCTGAGCGCATGCATTTTAAGTCTGATAGTATGCATTGTATTACTGAGCGTATGCATTGTATGTCTGAGCGTATGCATTGTATGTGTGAGCGTGTGTACTTTTATGTCTGAGCGTTTGTACTTGCATGTCTGAGCGTGTGTACTTGTATGTCTTAGCGTATATACTTGAATGTCTGAGCGTGTGTACTTGTATGTCTTAGCGTATGTATTTGTATGTCTGAGCGTGTGTACTTGTATGTCAGAGCGTGTGTACTTGTATGTCTTAGCGTGTGTACTTGTATGTCTGAGCGTGTGTACTTGTATGTCAGAGCGTGTGTACTTGAATGTCTGAGCGTGTGTACTTGTATGTCTGAGCGTGTGTACTTGTATGTCTGAGCGTTTGTACTTGTATGTCTGAGCTTATGTACTTGTATGTCAGAGCGTGTGTACTTGTATGTCTGAGCGTTTGTACTTGTATGTCTGAGCGTGTGTACTTGTATGTCTGAGCGTATGTACTTGTATGTCTGAGCGTATGTACTTGTATGTCAGAGCGTGTGTACTTGTTTGTCTGAGTGTATGTGCTTGAATGTCTGAGCGTGTGTACTTTTTTGCCCCAGTGTATGTACTTGTTTGTCTGAGTGTATGCGCTTGAATGTCTGAGCGTATGTACTTTAATGTCTGAGCGTGTGTACTTGTATGTCTTAGCGTATGTACTTAAATGTCTGATTGTATGTGCTTGTATGTCTGAGCGTATGTGCTTGTATGTCTGAGCGTGTGTACTTGTATGTCTGAGCTTGTGTACTTGTATGTCAGAGCGTGTGAACTTGTATGTCTTAACGTATGTACTTGAATGTCTGAGCGTGTGTACTTGTATGTCTTAGCGTATGTACTTGTTTGTCTGAGCGTATGTACTTGTATGTCTGAGCGTGTGTACTTGTATGCCTTAGCGTATGTACTTGTATGTCTGAGCGTATTACTTTTATATCCCAGTATATGTATCGATATATGTCTAAGAAATGGAATGGCTAATACAAACATGTGAACGACACATTTTGTAGCACGTTGTGCATTGCTCTAGTCTATATGTTTAATAAGGCCTTGTTCCATGGCAGTACACTATTAAGCACCCTGTAAATTACAATTTCAGGATTTTTCATTCCGCTCACATACATTCCTGATCTAGTGAACGACTTGGGTATGACGTCAAAGCAAGGCGCCATGATTATATCCACAATCGGCATAACCAACACGGTGGTGCGCGTGTTTATCGGCTGGTTAGCGGACCGACCCTGGGCCGACGCTATTTTAATCAATAGTGTTACCCTGGTGATTGGGGGCGTTACCACCATGTTCGTACCAATGTATGCTGTATTCAGCGGAATGGCGACCTACGCCATCGTTTTCGGGATAAGTATATGTATGTGCTAGCCAAATTAGAGTGTGGAGCAGAACTGCTGTGTTACGATAGTTTTATAAAATACAAGAATTCGCCATTTTAAAACAAGCTTTGAACATGTTACATCCCATGTTTTTCACCATATTGTTTTTATAATATACTCAAATTCTCTTTTCAGACTAAAGATAACAGTAACGCTTCAAAATACCGTTTCTTTCGAGTGTTAAAGTTCCCTGCAACCCTTTTGTACACACTAATGAAGCAATATCATGTCAGATGACGTGTACTAATGTTTCACCGCGAAAAAAATAATACCAAGTTATATAGGTCTCTAATTGTATGAGATGTTGTATAGACGTATATCAATAGTAACGCTTCAAACGCCATTGTTTTCCGAATGTTAACGTCGGTTGCCTGTTGTCTCTTCAACGATACACTGCTACGTATTTTGGACCCGTTTTAACATTTTACTTGCGAGAAACCCCTAATATGTTCCAGCAAGTGTTGTATCTATTTTTATTTTTCTGAGTCAGCATCTAGACTCAGATTTGAGTCTGTTCGTAATGATGGTACATGTACTTGCACTGATAGTATTTTTAATATAAGCATGATTTGTAAATTGCAAACGAATTTAACTCTTACAAGTTAAATTACATCAAAAACATTGGAGGAATATCCCAATGTTCAGTATATGTTCAAAATTTCCGAATAGTGATTTCTAAAATTGAATATTGCTGAATAAAGTATGTAGAAATGTTGGTAACATTTCGCTTAAAAAATGAGTATGGCCAAAAACAAAACAAAAACACAAACTGATATGATTATAAGAAAAGAAAACAGTATAATCCGAACGCATACATTAATATTAATCATGAAGGACAATAAAACACCCTTGAAAAAATGAATGTTTGTATGTTGTTTTATTTCTTCAGCCGTGTTCGTATCTTACCGGTCTATTATCATGGCTGAATTGTTGGGTATAGAGAAACTGACGTCCTCTTTTGGCTCGTGACCATGTGCCAGGGTGTATCAGCATTCATAGGAGCACCAATAGCAGGTCAAATGCGGTCGATTCTACTTATTCATGGTTTCTATCCATCCCGTCCTCTTTAAGTAAACTTAAAACTTAGATATACGTACTATTTTAGCTCGGCTTGTACTACCAGCTGAAAGTTGATATAAATAGCACCACTCTCGGTGTTTGTTTATAGAGGCCAACAGAACGACGTGTCCCCGAGTTGGCTGATTTTCCCCACTCTCTACCCTCCCTCCGTTACCCTCTTCAACATTCACTTATACGTTACAGGCGCGTTGTCGGACGAGGTAGGCGACTACAAAGGAGCATTTTATCTGGCAGGAATCACAATCGCTCTTTCCGGTGTAATCTGCTTCCCACTGCGATCAATCAACCGTTGGGAGAAACGGCGGGAAAAGGCACGTTGCTACAAGATGAACGGGAACGTGTTCAATTCCGACATTGAGATCCAGATCACATCAATAAGTCATGAGACAGTTCGCTTATGACACGTTCAAGTGAACTTTGGATTTTCAACGTCCAAACCGAATTTAAACTAAAGAACACGTGGGGTGGCGCCAAATGAAGAAGGACGTACAATTTGTGAAACCTGTGAACAATACATTTGTTTCAATATATGTATAAAAAGGATTGAAGAATTGTTGCTACTTAATTTTAGAGGACTAATAGACTTTACACAAGAATTACAAAGTTGAAAATAAATATGAAGTGCGCCTCATTTTCCATCCCTTTAGTTCCTAATAAAGAAATCCAGTTTACAATTTTCCAAGACAAGTTCTTTTTGATAGCAATGCATTCTCAGTCTTATGCCACTTCTATTTTTGAACAAGCTGTAAACAATTTTAGAAGGTTATTACTTGTGAATTGGAAACTAACTAAGTATTAATACATCTGTAAAAATATGTACCTGGCCGGGACTGAACCTGAGCATGCACTATATAAATTCGGAATACCGGTGGAGGTCCGTCTAGAAAGCACTTGGCAAAACTATATTGGCCGTAGCGAAACCGACGTTGTACTGCCGATGTGATACCGTTGTACTGTTGTCCTAACGATATAAGAGTCGATAATCTACCGAATACCACCTTTCTGTAACTTTGTTATATCGAGGCACCTCGTTGTCCCACCGGTGTGCCACCGTTAACCGGAGCTAACTTTACTTCCCGGCCGTTACTTTTTTCGCCGATGTTCTGACGGTGTCCTGACGATGTAGTACCTTTCTTAACGATTTAATACCTTTGCGCTGCCGTTCAAGTACCGATCCCAGATATCTTCAAATGTGTACTCCGGTTAAGCCACGCCGAGCCAAATCTCGAGGTGTGACAGACCCTTAAAACAAGCTAATGGCGGATAACAGTTATTTGTATCTGGACGAGATCTCTCCTCCTTTATCACAAAGCGTTCAGTATATAGTTTGGACAGATCTAAAGTGAGAAATAAAAATCTGTTTAATTTGTCAAGAAAAGGCACCGTTGGGAGAAATCAAAAATATTTTGTGCTTCATTTAATTTCATTCTTTGAAATTTGTTTTCCTTAGTGTTCAATCCCAAGCATACTTGTTCACATTTAAGTGCAAGAAAAGTCACTAAATTATGATCTGAATAAATTCTTATACTAATGTTAGGTCACATAAAAGATATTCAATGTATTGTGCTTTTTAAAAATAACAGTTTTTCATCTGTTTTATTTAATGCTGTGCATTGAAATTTGATTATGAGTTTAAACTATGACAGGAGTAATTCAAGGGAATTTTTTTTTGCGATTTCTAGCATTAAAATTGTCTGAATCGCATAAAAATTTATAAATTACGTAAGGTTTTCTCAAATTGGTCACACTTTTGTACTTTGTACTGTCTTCTTTTTGTTTGTCTCAAATTTAATACAGCATTGGCTTCACTTGTTGTTTATTAAAGGGACTGTACACCAGATTGGCACCAAAAAAGTTGTTTTTTTCTTTAACGAATCTAAGGACAATTTTTTAATAAACTATTTTACTCTTTGATATCGTTATTGTAAATAAAATACCAAAATTGTAAAAAAAATGCAGTGCAGTGTCGAATCCACTATGCTATGAAGACTTACTCTTACTGGGTGGAATTTCCAGATATATACCTAACTCGCTTAAATCACGTAATAACGACAGATTACGCATAAGGAATGAATTCTACTCGGTAGAAATACAATGTACCTAGTAATCTTTTTTTAATAGAAAAACACGAAATAACTGCTATTAATAAATCATTTGTGAATTATGTGGATCATCAGTTAGTAAGTTTCAATGCATTAATTGTACACATCGATACCAAGTTAATGTCATGTTTCTATAAAGAAAAGTTTTTTTCTTTTTCATTATTTACTGAGTACAGCCCATTTAAAATGTACCTTTAAATGTCTGTGACTTATCAAATATTTAATAGTAATGGTCTGCAACCAAGATTTGTTTGAATTATCAAGGTTTCGAACTGAATTGTGTATGCGATTGGAAAGCTAATCTAAGTAATTTGTTAATTTGTCAACTGCGCACCAAAACCCTGAATCTGAATGTATACGCAAGCTTATGCATTAGTCAATAGTAACCATACACCGCCCCCCCCCCTGGTCCAGGGAATAGCGGGGACTTTTACTTTCGGTCCAGCAAACCCAAGCTAAAATCCCCGCCCTGCGGGGATGATCTGATGGCAAGGTCCCCACCAAATACCCCCCCAGCACCCAAGGGACATTAGGTTAAGCCACATCCACACTGTACTTTCCACAAAGAGCCGGCACTGCGGGGCCACCTGAAAAGGTAAAAACACGGCCCATTTCCCCGGTATACCCCCGGATGTGGGGGCCCTGGTTACAATTGACTGGTGCATACTGATCCATAGTGATCCAATCTCATTCCAAGACGATTTCTGGTCTGACATCGCCAGGTAAGTTCTTCTTAAGCATAAAAAAAGCATGGAAAGCATTTGAGAAAGACTGTTGTGAGGTTAAATCTTCATTACTTCACTATGCCACAATATTGGATGTTAAGGGAACTTTATTGAATATGTTGATTTTCATTTTGTTCCCTAAATGCCACAAGCCAAATGATTTATAATTCAAGTTCAATTCTTTTTCCACAATTTTCAGCACTGCATTATTAAAAAACCCTCAAAAGTTACATTTGTAAATTATTTAACCAAATACCTTTCCCTCAAATATTTCTCAAATTTATATTGATCTCTCAACAATGCATCACCATACTGTATCTCTGACTGATTTTCATTCTTGGCTAGGAAACAAAAAGTGAGCTCAAAGCGTCTTCAGAAAAAGAACTTGTAATTTATGCACCAGTCAAATGTAACCACACACCCCCCCCCACTCCAGGTCTGGGGAATACTTTGACTTTCAGTCCAACCAATCCCCTATAAAATCCCTGCCCTGCCCTGCCCTGCGGGAACGAACTGGTGGTAAAATCCCTGCCAAATAACATCGCACCCAAAGGATCTTAGGTAAGGGTAATTCCCCGCTATATTTTGCGGGAAGACAAAACCACCGCAATCATCAGGCACTGCGAGGACACCTGAAATGTGAAAACACTGCCCTTTTCCCTAGTATACCCCAAGGGGGGTGGTAACAATTGACTGGTGCATTATAAGAGTGGAAATCAAAAGTGAGCAGGCAAGATTTTTTTTACAAATGGCGATGGTTTATCACAATGTCATTGAACAAAATGTATTTACACTGAGAATGGCTCCAAGACATTTTTGCGCACATAGGTAAACACTCATCATATTCATAAGCCAGATGCTGTGCACATATTCATACATTTGGCTTCATTTAGAATGAAACTTCATAAATAAGTATGCGCATATTTGATATTTCTTTATGATTTATCTCCATTTTGCATAATTGAAATCACATGATTTTATCAAACGAACTTGCTTGAAATTCTACGTGTCAAATTAAACATGCTACCCACGGTAAGATGACAATAAATCCGTTTGATGGTGGTAATCATTCAATGGCGACTTTATTGATGAATTTCTTCAATAAAGCACGTATAAAATTCACATCATCAGCATCCGGCAGTAGTGATAACATGTACATGTGTGAAGCATTCGGCCGCTCTGATCAGAGTGAATGAGTCAATACAGTAGACTGGTACCCGAATTTACTTTTCCTCAAAAACACAAGTTATAACGTTATACAGGTACGCGGCATATGGTTTTTATTTTACATTAATAAGTTACATAGTATTTAAACAATCAATACCAAAAATCATGCTGCATTTAAAAAAGTGCTGAGTGCCATGCAATGATTAGTTAAAAAATAAACTTTGTATTTGAAAAGAAAATGTCACGGAAACATGCAAATTATGTCGAAACAAAGAACAGCCCTGTTAATAAAGGATAACAATACCTTTTTTAAAACCAAATATCCTGGTTGTTTACTCCTTAGACCGTACACTTGATTCGGTTTACGTACCCACAAGACATTTCGAATGCGCGACGGGCACCGTGGTTAGCTGATACTGGTCTCTTTTCGGATAAAAGAGAAAGCGGCTACCAGTCTATCAATAAAGAGCATTGAACGGAAAAATGTCGATGCGTATTCTTCCAATATGTTCATATTCTTATTGCATTTAATCTGACCGTATGCAAGAACATTCATGTAGTTAACCCGATTAACTGATTACGCTACGTATCCATTTTTTGTGCTTTATTAAAAGAACATACAATTAGCTTGTCTTGTTAGGAGAACTATTTTTATTGGATGTTTTCATTGTAATCAGTTCCGGTACTACTTTGATTATTCAAATTCGCTAACGGCAATCCAATCAAAATACAGCGCATGAATACATTACGTCAGTGAACCCCCAGATGCGGCTTGAGAATGCAGATTTACGCGTTTACGGCTATGAACTAGGCCACAATAGCCCTAGTCCAATAAGGTTATAAGCTTCCAAAACTTGGACAATTTGACAAATTACCCTAGTCCTTATCCTCTGTTTTTGCCGAAGTTTCAATCGATTCGATTCTCATGACTAAGTGTAAGTGTTCAGAAGAACTACTAGAACTATTTTGTTCAGAAAACAGGCTTATATTAGAAATCGTTTGGCAAGTTAATAGATAAAATTATTTTTCAAACCTACTGTTAAAAGTACGATATTTAGATAAAACTTACTTCATAATGTCCAGCCACCATTTTGTTTGTTTGGGTAAAGAGCAATTGATTCTCTTCCCTGAGTCCAGTGCTTCCAGCAATGGAATAGGAAGACAGACTAGTTGTCGACATGTTCGAAACATTTTCAACATAACTCCAAAATTGTCACACAGTCATTTAATGCGAAGTTAGTTCTTGGCTTCCATTTGGGTGTTGGGGGATACATTTTTATTTAAGTTTTAACATGTTTCTGACAACATGGCGCTCTCTTGATTTAAAATGTTTACCATGGTATATCAGTTCATGGAGTCCCTACCTTTTTCAAGCACTTATTAGAATATATGAACACAGTTTTAAACCTTCAATTTACCTAAGTTATGTCGTAGAGTTGTTTTAATTTTGTTTACTAAATCGAACCTTTAAGGAAATTTCGCTATTGCTATTTCTGGATTTAATCCTTTGCAAGTGATGTGTTTTTTTCTAAACGGACAAAAAAAGAATAGCATGCGTTGCCGGTTTTTAGATTAGTGTTGATGTCAAAGAATTCCTCTACAAATCGCGTTTTGACGATTTGTTTAAGTTTTGAATAAACTCTTGTATAATTATAAAGTTAATTGCGCTTAATTGAAATGACATTATTTAATTTCCATAAACCATAGAGTAAAATAAATAAGAGATTGCCCGATGATTCTCGTGACCCGGCTGACATTCTATTACTGTTAGTTTCGGCGGAAATGCCTTTCTTGCAAACTGGACAGGCCAATTTAAAAATGCCAACGTCAGAAAGTTACGTCTTATGAGGTTTGGGTGAAAGTTACCAAAGAAATGCAATTTCTATGTCAATATAACGCATATGGATAATTTAAGGTATGCAAGAAAAAGACAAACCATGTGTTTCTGGTTCGGATCGAAAATTCCAAACCGAGGGCACCTGCGTAGACCAGTAACGAGGACTGGAAACACATGATAGATACTATTCAGGTGGTCGTTTTATTCTGAAGTTACTATATCAGAGTTTATTATTTGCTTTACTTGATTCGTTTTCACTGTCTTCAAGATGATACTGACTCCGATTGGGCTTGTATTTTCATTTGTGCAATCAATAATAACTATTTAAACAAATGTTTTGTGCAGATACTATTGTTTATATTCGCAGTGAGCCCCTGTTTCACCGACAAAGGAGGCGGTGAAAATTTAACGTGTATAAGTAAAGACATGTTGATTCATGTGTGGACTGTCTGTTATGTTAGTACGTTGTTTGTGTATCGTCCGTTGTTTGTTTAGTAGTGTGCCTCATTAGCAGGGTATGTGTTGCTGTGTTATTTGACCCATTACTTGCTTTCTCTTATAATTTACACTTCCATTAAAATTTATATTATCCTTTTTATGAAACTAAGAACACGTTTAAACCTATAAAGACACATATTTTCGTCGTTTGTTATTATTTTGATATTTCAATTCTTACCCTCACATGTTTCTGTAATTACCAAAATTAATGCTGTGTTCTATATATTTCTTTTATTTGTTTCACTTCCATCTAATTATCGATTACTTATTTTATATGTTTGTACTAACGCCTGCTTGTATCAATACAATCGTATGTTGTTTTTTTTGTAATCAATAAAACAACAATACAGCTTGATTTTGCTTTCAAGCTTTTTTTTTAATAAAATAAGAACAGGATCCACTGTGCTTTATCTTTTTTTTTATTCCGAATTAAACCTCTGTTAAATACAATTTACTTGAGCCCATGACTTTAGTCTTTAATTCACAATGTCAGTGAATAATTTTGCAAAACTGCTTGTTAATGTTTTCCCTCTCTAATTATCCCGATTTGATTGGCTGATTCAAGAAATGGAATATAACACCAGGAGACCAGGAACGTGAAACAATACTTATAGTTCAAAATGTAAATGAAACAGGAACTTAATTGTCCATTTAAATGTGACACAGATACCTCACAATATTCGTCGAACTCATCGTCTATGGTTGATACCTTATTCGGCCCTATCTGTCCGATTGCTTTCGAAATTTCCTCATTTGAAAGAGCGAAAAGATGATAGTGTTATACCAGATGAGTTAAAATGTAATTGTCAAAGATTTATGGAAAGTATAACTATAAAATAAATGTATTTATTCCGGACTTTATGAAATAATGGTATCTACTGTGGACTATATGCCATTGCTATTATAATATCTTATTGTGTTTGTAAACTGTTATGTTTCCTATTAATATTCGATTCCAACAAGTAACGATCTCGTGTATTCCAATACATAGCAAATAAATGTATTCAAATTGACAGGTAAGAAAATTGTCTAACAGTATAATACATTATTGCATTTGTAAACTTCTGGAGAGTATGGTCTTTGTAAATGAATTTAACAGAAACGGTCTGAGTCAAATATTGTTCAAATATCGATTAAGTATGTACTGACATACTGACATACGTTACCTATTATTTTTGTTTAATAAATATTTCGGTCTTTCGAATTAAAAATAATCTAATGAATAGTCTACATTTCTTAACTTTATGTGTCATTATGTTTTTCATTTGTTATCAATGGCACTTCATAAAACCTAAAGTTTGTTTGTTTAATTAACTGATGGCAGTTTACTCCACACTAAAGGTCCATGAACAACTCTTCCCTGAACTAGTATGTCTATATTTGCTGCCTTTACTCTTAATTAAATATTGGCAGCATTTTTCCTATTCTGTATGTCTATATTGGCTGCCAAAATCGTTTTATACCATCCCGTGTAAGTTTGATGCAAAATGATATTCGTCAGACATTTTTAAGACATTTCTATGTCATTGAATGTGTGTATTCCAAGTTTCAACAAAATTGGACGAGAAATGACAAATATATTATATTTAAGTCTCAAGAAGTGGTCGTTTCTTGAGAAATTTATTAATTTTTATAGGTCATGACATATAAAAAATATTTCATACAAAAAATGTTATAGATTTCGTTACAATCACTAAGAATTAGTTGCAATCAACATTGGTTGTCCGGTTAGCGCAGTGGTAAGCGCACTCGCTTCTCACCTAGGCGACCCGGGTTCGATTCCTGGCCTGGGCGCATGTGAGTTTGGTTTGTGGTCACCAAGCCGGACAAGTGGGTTTCCTCCGGGTTCTCCGGTTTCCCCCACAACACAAGACCACACTCTCGCGTAAAATCGTGCCAACGAGAGTGATTAATATAATGTTGTAATAACTTGTTTCACAATCGTTGTAAAATAAATATGTTTATACTATACTAATTAATTACTTGTTTTTACAAGATCGGACATGGTTAAACATAGTTCAATGAACTTAAAAATATCTTTAAAGTAGTTTAGATATTTTAGTCAATGTTATTTGGTGTGTAACTAAGTGTGAACTAGTTCCAATCAATCAATATATATTCAAAGTTTCAACAAGATTGGACAAGCTATGACAAATATTTTATATTTTATGTCTCAAAAAGTGGTCGTTTCTTGAGAAATTCATAATGACTTTATGACAGATGAAAATTATTTCATAATTAATCATGTTTTTTTATGTTTTTGATTGTGTTACTTGTAGTAAGAATTTATTCCAAACAACATGTATTCCATCTTTTTAGGTTGGACATGATTAAACAAACCTTTTTTGAGTGCTAAGATATACCGATTGGACAAAAACATTTATGAATTGTCATAGCATTGCCAAGTTAAACATGATTTTTTAAGACTTATCTATGTCATTTGTTGTGTTACTTTTAGTATTGTAACAGTATGAGCCAATATATAGTGGTTTTACAAAATATATCAAATAGACCAAAAATTATTGATTCTAAGTTAATCAATAAACCACTTTAAGTTTACACCTTGTGCTTTTTATATGAATAACTAGTTTTAGCATTATATATTATGCAGACTAGATCAGAAATTACACTAAGATTGGTTAGCGTTTTTAAGTGTTAAAATTGCTATATTTTGAAAATAAAACGCGTGCCTACCACCCTCACTTTTGGCAACTTTTTAATATATAATTTTAAGTACTTTTCACATGTTTTTTAACTTAGCAAAAATAATTTGATAATGGTTACTTTGGTATTTCCAGTTGTTGAAACATAAACATCACTTTACATATTGTTTTGCAGAAGATTGAAATTGAATTTCTTTCATTATGTGTTGATATTCAAAATATTTGTGAGAAATCAAGGTTTTTAGTTATGAAATACTTTGTCAAACTCTTCTTTATTACTTCACAATAAGCATACTGTTAAACATCTCATAGTTTTTTTACAACTATAATCGGAAATGAACTTGTGGTTGTCTGGAGGTTCCTGATTCCCATCAGTTCGCAAAATGCATTACAATTAAATGGTTAAATCAATCTTAAAATTAAATTTAAAATCAAAATTGGAAGGTAACAGCATCTACTTTTCTATATCATCTCGGCCAGAACTATTTTGTCTATAGTTTGAATTTATATTCATCATAATAGCTGGACAAAAATTAATCTATGTCATTTGGTAGGCCTAAGCAACTCGTGGTAAGAGTTTAAATAAATAAAACCTACTAGGGTAAATAATTATTTAAATACAATACGATGGTTAGTTGTTTGAGACAATGAATGTATACAATTCGATAATCAATGCACACTGTTTAAACTCTGGGTCGATTCTAGTATAATGTCTATCAGACTTATAATTTCAATATCTAGTGAAATAGATAAAATAATAATTGTGCCAAATGTAAATCTAGAATGCAACTGGATTTCGGAGGCAAACATAATAAGAGCAATGGAAAATTATAATTTAATATCTTTAACGATACTCCACGCTCATATGCACACCGATATTGAAATTTATCAAATACACTGTAATTCTGTATTGCAAAAAAGAAGGAAGAAACTTTTAAAGGTTCAATGAACTGACAATCATGGCTTACACCGCTTCACAATTTCTTTATCCTTTATTCTGTCATCACGCGAAAGACTATAACCATATGCTTAATTCTGGCCAAAGATAAATAACACGTTTAAGAGTTGTAATGTACATAAACGCATGTAAAGCCTGGAATATCTACATAATTAAACAAACACAATGCAAATCATGAACAAATTTCTTCGCTCGTGATTCGTTTTCTAGATTGAAACTGATCAGAGTTTGACAAGTCCTCTTCCAATTTCTCAGCTCTTTCTTCCGCTTGTTTTTGTATTTTGTTTTGTTTCTATCTTCATAAAATACTTTAACTCGTTAGTTCCATTTACCATTGTACCTCAAGTTTTACATCTACGAAATTTCTTTTGAACTTTTCTTTGTATATTGTGATAACTATAATCTAAGGCACATCATATGTAGTCATGTAGCTAAGACAGTCACTAAAAAGGTGAACATAGTTAATACACATATTTGAGGTCGTTACCAAATGTCGATTCCTGCTTTATTGCAAGCTAGCCTCAACTCAAAACAAATCCTTTATTACCTCCTTTACTGAAGATATTCTATCAACTATTCTAGACAACGATTCCTCAAACGACGAAATTCTGAAACCAGATGTACTTGCAATCATCTCTAACCTAAGCACGGAAATTTTAAAGATCTCAAAGCAGCAATTAATTGACTCGGCGTTGCTAACATCTATCCGAACCGACGTTACAGACATTGCAAACACTTATAAAGTAATGAATGGAACCCTTATGCGCATATTGGCTAGACTCCCGGAAATCACAGCCAATTCCCACCTAAGTAAACTTAAAAAAGTACAAGGTCTCGGTTCAGCTTTTGCCACGGTAAACTAGCGACTGGTTGAGGTTAGCGAAACTCCGACTCCACAGCCAGAAAGGTCATGCTCTGAAATCGTGAAAGACCATGACAAAAACAGTAACCATTCAAATGATCGTAGGACTAGTGACCCTACACCAATGACTACATAGATAATGACTGGCTTCGACCGCGCCGAACTGATCAATGAAGCGGGAAATGCATATTGGGAGTGGCAACATCACACTTTTCTCCAACACCGACCGACCGAAGACCGGACGTTAGAACCTCCACCCACCTCAACCGGCGACCACCTCAACAAGCATCCATTGATCCCCTTACACAGATCGACAAATTTGTAAATGCAGAATTAAAGCAATTAGCGAATAAGAAAGATAATGACCTATCAAAAGAAATAACTAATACTATACAGCACAGTGAAGTTGAAAGTGCAATAAAATGTCTTAAACTGAGGAAAAGCCCCGGAGTCGATGCTATTCTTAAAGAACATGTAAAAAATGGTGGGAAAGTTAATATCAGAGCTCTGACATTCTATTTTATTCCATATTATACAATGAGAGGAAGCCAAGCGAATGGAACATTAGTTTGCAAATTCCAATTTACAAAGGAAAGACGAAAGTGCAGACCGATCCTAGCAGTTACAGACCAATATCTCTAAGCCCATGTTTCAGCAAAATCTTTGAAAAAGTATTTTTGAACAGACTTGATAACTCAATAAAAAATAGACACATCGCGTTTCCATGAAAACAGCAGCAAGGATTTCGCAAAAAAGCTAAAGCTTAGTTGTGTTAGAATGGTGTTCAACCTGCAGGGTACTATATCAACAAATAAACCATAACAGCAACGTATTCGTAGGCATGCTTGACCAAAAGGTTGTTTTTGACTCTGTATGGCACGAAGGTCTCTTTCTTAAGATGGGACGATCTGGCTTAGTTGAAAACGCATTACGAACATTAATGTCTTCATATCGTGACTTGAAATGTATAGCGAAAATGAACGGTTATACCTCAAAGAACATTGCTATACGGAAATTAGTCCGCCAAGGGGGCGTTCTTTGCACGTTTAATTATTTACTATACGTGGATCAAACACTAAAAGATCTAGAAAACAGTAACCATGGCTGCACCATACAATCAACAAAGGCTGGCAACCCTTCATACTCAGACGACATAGTTTTGATAGCATTGTCACCCCTCAACCTACAGCGAATGATGAATATTGTATATACATATTGTCTGTCATGGAGAATCGATATCAACGTGAACAAATCGGAAATAATTGGTTACAGCAAGAATCATGAACTCATAATGTCGCGATTATGTTTGGAAGCAAAATTATCAAACAGACTTATTCGGTAACTCACCTGGGTGTTATGCAAACTTCCAACTTGAAATGTTAACTGTCAATAGAAACTAGATGTCAGAAAGCTAAAAATGCATTTTACGCAATGACAGATCAAGGAGCCCATTCACATGGTTTAAATCTACTAGTGTCTGTGTACCTGTATATCAATATAATTATGCCAGTTGTTCTATATTGTAGCGAGTTGTGGAATAATATTACAGCTAGTGACATTACAACAATCAATCGACTCCAACACTTTATTGATAAAATAATTTCCAAGGATTTCACTTTACAACTAGATCCGATATGTGTAAGTCCCTACTAGGACAAGTTATATTCGTCGGTAATAATCAGGAAATTGTTGTTTTGACATTTACTTCTATGTCTTGACTCTACATGTGCTAGTATAAGTAATTTTAAGACGATATTTCCAGTACGTCAAAGATGAGAATGTACCTTTAGGGTTTATACCTGACATCTGTAAAATTATATGTGTCTTTGGACTTCAAAACTCTATTCACAAAACTTTAATACACCCTGAACAAATACAATCAAGACTCCAATGGAAAACTACTATAAACTAACTCGTGCATTCTAAAGAAACTTTGCTGTGGACATATAGAACTACGTCTGGCGAAGATTTTAGACTTTTCAAAGTGTTACACCCAAATGTTTCCAAAGCAACAGTGTATTATGTTTTTGACACGAACTACTCCAAACACATCCGAATTTTAACTTCAAACCTTGGTGCAACGAACAGTCTTCAACGATGCTACAACTGTGGTAAAGACGTTAATAACGTAGATGTACACAGCGTATATTAATGCAGTGAACGTGAACGGGATAGGTGGTGTTTCATCGCTGACGTCACAGAACTTCACGTCAACCTTGCCCAAGAACTAGCATTTATGGACGGAGAAACATTTTTCCTCGCACTTCTTGGCGAAGATCTCATAGTTCCTGACTATGTTGAGTTAAGGTAATCGCATCTTTTTTTATTGATCATCTCGGCCAGAACTATTTTGTCCTTAGTTTGAATTTAGACTAATCATAATCATTATCAGGACACACAATAAAACTCTTTTTATCTTTTTATAGGCCTTTTAAGCATTTTATGATTTGAAGAATCAGTGATGTTTTGACATCATCGTATTATTGTCATTAATACTGACGTCATCATATGCTGAGCTCGAGCATCGATCGCTGATAGGTGTACCTTTCACGTATTGTATTTGAAGTTATAAGGTATGTGTTATTGATATGGTGTAAGGAGTTCAATGTTTAAAGGTGCATTATTAATACCACTTCGTTTTCAATAGAAATCGCATGCACAACACATCACGCCCAAATTCAGATATTACCGTTTTTGCAATATTAGGATGGTCGACCACATTCATGCATCCTAGCTCAAGGTATCATTCCTGCATTCGCTGTGAATGATACAGGCGAACTGCCTCGAGTTGCAGCGCATCGGTTTTCCCAAGCAGAATGAATTTCTAACAAATAAAAGTAACACTTGATTAATGGTTTATGTGTCTGAAAGCCTTATCGGTAAATATCTAAACCAGAAATGTGACCTGTGATTTTTTATTACTTTGTTATTCCTCTTGTAATATATGCATTGGAATTCGCAGAAGTTTTTCTAGTTTCGTTTTGAGACATAAACATGTACGAAAACACTTTTGTTTGCATTTACGTTCTAGGTAGTTTTTAGTTTTCGATCTTTCGTTTTAGTCTGAGCTTATATCAACACTCATTTATTTGCTAATCGCAAAAATACACGAGCTATAGTTGATATATTTATTTATGTTATGCATCGTAGCCTACAAGATACCTGTTTATAAATTATCATGCCAAGAGAACAACTATGGGACACAACTGTGATAAATGCGCTTTGATAATGATACGGAAAATGAAACGCAATTGAATAAAGAGTACGATTTGAGCATATCAATGTCATTATCCTAGTTTACTTGCGAGGTTTAGACATGTCAATATAATGTCATAACGACTGGTACAAAGTTTGACATTCACTTTATCAGAATCGATGTACTTTGAAAACGGGTATGATAATCTGAAAGCAATTGCTCTGCTATGAATAAGCTTTTTAACGAATCTAATTGCGATGATATCCTTTTAAAGCGGATGAATAACTTATGATGGACAAACCGCCATCAACAACTAATCCGAACGAGTTGATGCCTCATGGTCGGCTATGAATAAAAACAGCGAAACTTATGAGGAGCAAAGCTTTATTACAAAACATCATCACAGCATAGATAGAACGTCAATAGAGATACATACATCACTTCAAATACAATAAGATTATTTTATATACACAGTAGAGGATTTTGTATTAGTGTTTATCATTTTTAGAAGCATGCATTCCTACTTTTGCTCTAAATTAAGTAACCCGATCGTCAATTACGGTATATTTCGATATGAATACAATGTGACGACAAGAACAAACGATTAAAAATACTTCAAACTGTAAGTAGTCGTGAAAGTTGACATACTTTCGCCTTTTCATGTATCTGTTTTTGAAGTACTTGGTTAGAAAACAACAGCAAACTGTCGTCGATATATATATAGTATTATATTCCGCCCAAATAAAATAAAAGTTAAACATAGTTTACTAACAATACAAAATATTATCGAATGATGTTATCAACATGTTTCTTGTACATGTATTAACATAAGGCACACAGAGTTATAGATACCATAATGATTAATCAAGATACAAATGGCTAAAAGTAAATAAAGCACACAGTGGTTAATGAGACAGTAAAAGAATGTAATACATCAACCAAAAACACCACGAGTCGACAAAGCTAGGTTATAAGTAATTAAGACTACAGGGACAAGCTCAATTATAAAAAAAAAACATTAATAAAAACATAGGTTGTGCCATCAGGAAATTAGGCAAACTTCAGTTTTCGATATTCTTATACAAGTAATTATCTTATATTCATTCATTCTTATCAACTAAAACTGTATCTAAATCAGTCATTTTGCATCATTCTTAATATTCAATGTAAAACCGACCTTGATTAAAATGACTTAAAATCAACGTCTACCATGTTTATCACAATAACTTTTTCTGAACTCAAACTATTGAGCAGAAACGAGTGTTTTAAGTTTATCGAAACCTCTATCACTTCATGATCTTGCGATAAAGTAACTCGATCATAATACATCATTTCTCACCCCAAAAGTACATATCCACATATGTTTGCCGAACGTCAAAGCATGTTTGTTATTACTAACTTAACTGAATATATTAAGCAGAGTCCTTTGAATAGCTTCACTTGTCTGGTCTTGACCCTTATATGCATATGTTTTTTTATTCCAATCAAAGTGTAATTTTGAGAGGAACCTCCAATATACTAAGTTTCATTACCGCAGGCTATTCTTTACTTAAGTTATTGAATTATGTTTTTATCAATAGCCTCTTAACCCGTATTCATAGTTTCAGATGATTAAACACCATATGATCAAGACCTATCCCACACCACACCATATTAACAGAAACAAGCAAAACAAAGCTTTGTCCCATCTACATCACTCCTGATTTAAAGTTAATGAAAAGGATGATACTTTTAACAAGAACAAACATTGATTCCAAAAACAGCAACATTGCATCGTGGTGTGAAGTATGTTGGTATCTATAAGATCAAAGTGAGGTTACACATAAAAATGGCAAAATAATCCAAATAACAAAACAATACACCGAGAGCAGAGTAATGCTACATTTTTAACATATAAAGCCTCCGAACCTACGACAATTACTACCATCAACACATCTAGACAACACTACAGCCAACAAGTGTCTATATAATATATTCCCATTATACATCAACAGCAACGATTAATTTTTAGAACAAGTTAAGAGATAAACATTGTTTCAATTGATAAAAAAATGAAATTGAATATTATTGTTTATATGTTTTGGGCGCAAAAACAGATGTGAATCCACTAAACATTTTATTTAACATCTTGATTTGAGTTATTTTGTCAAGTGATTTTAATATTCACTTAATATTGATCATGTTATGTTAACTGAATTTAACATAGAATATGCAATTTGAAAGCATAAATTAGAAACATTAAATATTATGTAAACTGAAATATAAATTTATACTATTTTTATATCAAAAAGACACGGAATCTGCTCGATAAAAATTTCATCTCATACAAATATTGTTTTATGTGTTTTATCTCCGTTATTACTTCTTTCATATGTTTTTACTGAATTGTCATCTTGTTGCCTTAAGTGATTCAGTAGTTCAGTATTTGCAACAGTTATGCGTCTTTTTCGTCGGTTATGTCTTCAACCTGAGGGTAAACCTGGTCGATCTCTTCCTTCAGCTCACGTAATACAGCTTCCTTTCTATTCTTTCTTTCTTCAGCAGACAAGTGGTCAAGTGGTTTTGACAGGTACTCGTACAGGAAATCTATCTCCTTGTCCGTCTCCACAACATAAGCGCCGCAAAGTTGCCCGAAAAATCCCCAGTTCTAGATGAGAAGAAATCAAACATTTTGAAGTGAACATAACATCTTGAATATGAGTTAGTCATTTAACGGAGTCGTCACCTGTATCATTATTGACTGTACTTGCACAAACATGTTCAGAAATTTAATTTACATAAATATTAATAATAATCATAAATAATGAATACATCAAATATAAGATAAAATGTGCCTTCATAAAAAAAACAATTTTAACCTGTTCAGCTCTTTCTATGGACTTCAGAAAACGTGTCTGGTACCGTTCGTCTTCTATCTTTTTAAGGTAAACTTCTCCGGCTTTGGTGTCATCTTTCAGGTACTTTGTTGCCGCTGCCATATCTTCCCAAAACTTAATTATCTTTGTAAAAAGCTTGTCCACATCACCCAAGTGGGTTGCCGCTTCCTTAAGGGTTTGCACGTCACCAAGGCCAACTGTAACAAGGTGAATATAGGTTGTCAAAATTGTATGGATTAACTCCTTGAAAGGCATTGCTTTTTTATTTTACTTACAAATCATAACTCGGTTGACCTGTCCTCTCTATTCAGTAGTTTATAGTGTTCTTTTTTCAACTTTATCTTTGAAAAAAAAACAACAGGAAAGATTGATAGTAATCTAGCATTCAAGAAAAATAACAAACGTGATTCATTTGTGAGAACAATGGGTTCTTAATTACCTGACTTTGCCTCCTCCTTTAGTTTTCATGACTGTTGTATTGCGTTCGTCAACTTCTCCAAGGTTTTTCTGAACCTTTCCTTGTATCTGATAATAACTACAATATATAGGCAAAAAATGTAGTAGTGAAGCAAAGGCAGTCTCTATAAGACAGGATAGTGTACATTCACCTATTTAAGATTGGAAACAACGGCATAATCCCGAGAAGTGACATGTCAAGGATCTAAACATTTGATAATGTGCAAAATGCAAAATGTGTGTCACTATTATTGTATCGAGCAGACTATAGGTGCCGCTGGAATGTGTAAAACCATTTGATTATGAAAGGAAATTTACATATAATTAATTTGAATTCAAATGACATCATAATATTTCGTGAAGCGTCTGTCAGGTCAAAAACAAAACATATCGAAGTCATGTTTTAAATTAAAGGACTTGCACAACCTTAACATTTAAAGTTCGAATGGTTAGCTCATCGCAATTTAAAATGAACTGTTGGATGTGAATGTTATAAGTAGTCCTTCACGAAGTTTGACTATGATAGATCATTCTCATACTCAACAGGTTTTAAAGAAATAATTCAACAGTCGAAAGATTTTCATCCGTATGTCAGTAAACAGTATACATGTGTAAAACAATAAAAAACGACAAATAACGGCAAGTGAGTAAAATAGCACACGTTTTATATCGGTAATGCCTGGTTTTGCTTGAAAACAAATTCCTACACACCGAAGACGAAAAATTTATGCTTTGATTAGAAATATATAATTGTTTACAAAAAGCATGCAGATTGTTGAGTATATATGGCGGTACCTTGCTTTTGTCCTTTCAGATTCTTTCTTCATATCCTCGGCAAGATCGAGTATTTGCCCAAATGTGTCCCTGACTATGTCAGCGTCCTTGTGATAAAAATATGTCATTATCAATTAATCACAGGCAATAATCAATGTGCGAAACTTATTTTGTAAACAACAGCTTTAATGACACAAGGAGTTAGATAGTCGAACGTTTATGCTTTGGGAATACGAACCGTAAATTTTAACAACAACTTCAGTAATGTTCTTACCTGCAGTTCGACGCCGTCACGAATCATTGGCAACAACGTTTGAACAACATGTTTTGACGTCATGGTAAACTTCTTCATTAAGCCTGACGTCATCAAATGCTGTGCTCGAGCATCGTAAGCTGTTAGGCGAACCTTAAATGTATTTCGATTATTATGGTTAAATGATATGTATGATTGATAAAATATTTTTAAAATATTCTTTCAATTGTATGTACATTTCAGAGTTCACCTCTTTTGCAATATCAGGATGGTCGATCAAATTCAGGTAGCCTAGTTCAAGGTATCGAGCCACCTCCCTTTGGGAATGGTATAGGCGAACTGCGGTGAGCTGCAGCGTCTCATCTTTCTCAAGCAACACCGATTTCTACAAATATAAGTAGGAATCGACTTTTTATTACTGGTGTCTGAATCTTAACCACTTAGCTTTAACAAATCTGCATTTAGTTTAATATCTTAAATATGTAAATATTAAGATATTTCAAACCAGCCCGAAATACCAAAATGCCACCTGCCGAATATTGCTCTTTGCAATTACTTTGAATGAATGTAATCCAAACATTAAGTATATATTGGTTTTAATGCAGAATGTCTCATGAACAATGGGGTGGTGGATTGCAGGACCATTTAAGAAATAGGAACAGTTAAAAAAAATCCTAGAACACATGTCTTCCTATAAGTTAGCGAACATATTACTTCCGGTCTAGCTTTGACCAAAAGCTTTTCGTTACACCACTTTGAGATTCCATTCCGTCGATATCAAAACGTGAAAACAATGCATGTGCTCTTTTGCTAAATAAATGTTTACACACACGCACATATATAGTCATTTTTTAAATTCCAATTTATATTAAAGAAGTTCTTAAATACTAACTTATAACGTTATTAACAAAATGACATAATGTTAACTTAACAAGTTTATGGAACTGAGTGTTCTTACTGGATGTTTCTCAAATCTCACATATGGTATCTGTTAACCTGGTTACTGTGGTTCCTACCGTAAACAATTGTGAACATAGCGAAACACATGCAAAGGGTACTATATAAAGGGCTGCTATCGTGATATACTGTGATCGAAAGAACTTTATACGTATACGTAAGAGGCTATTACATTATGTAAGATCACACTTATAGTCTGTTCATTTATCCAATATGGGGGATTTGTTTTATGCTTATGAATAATATGCTGGTATTTTTATAAGTAGTAATGTTCGTATCTGCTGATTATGTACTAATATAATACCTCAACAAGACCAATACTTCAACAAGGAATATTTTTTGTGAATATCATCAAAATTTGAAAAAACAACAACATAAGATACCTCTTTAGCCAGCAATTATACCAGGTGGAAAATAAGATCAATTCCTGGTAAAACTATATGGTTTGCATAGTGTAAGAATCGCACTTTTTCACAAGTTTGCTTTTGACCGTGTTTGTAAGGAATTCTGATCTGAATAGCAACGAATAAAATTTGTTCATTGTTGGAAACCTATTTCAGTCCTATTGGCCATTGTTGGACAATTGTTTCAGGGTTATCGGCCGTGAACTGTTGGACAACTACTTTTGCGTTATCTGCCGTCAATTGTTAGACTATTATTTCAGCATTATCGGCCGTATATTGTTGGGCACGTTCTTCAACGTTATCGGCCATAAATTGTTGGACAATTACTTCAGTGTTATCGGTCGTGTATTGTTTGACAATTACTTCAGCGTTATCGGCCGTGAATTATTAGACTATCATTTCAGCGTTATCGGTCGTAAATTGTTGGACGCGTACTTCAGCGTTATCGGTCGTGAATTGTTGGACGCGTACTTCAGCGTTATCGGCCGGGAATTAATACGCAATTACTTCGGCGTTATCGGCCGTGAATTGTTGGACAATTACTTCAACGTTATCGGCCGTGCATTTTTAAACAATTACTTCAGCCTTATCGGCCGTGAATTGTTGGACAATCACTTCAGCGTTATCGGTCGTAAATTGTTGGATAGTCACTTCAGTGTTTTGTCGGCCGTGAATTGTTAGTGAAATACTTCAACGTTCTAGCCATTGAATTGCAAAAGTACACATAGGTTTGCCAAATCCCATGCCTTATATCTACATATAACTATGTACATTTTACAGGACCTTCCAATTTACTTATTTTTCGCCAATAACCTTGAACCTGACCCCATATTTATAGCATATGATAATAGTATATCATTTATAAGATCTTACACTTGTCTATCCACACCATGTTTAACAAAATACAACATCCGAAAACAAAGCTATATCCAATTAACACAAAACCTTATTTAAAGTAAAAATAATGATGATACTTTTTAAACGACAAACGTTGAATCAAACAATAGAAAAATGACATCGAGGTGTGAAACATGTTAGTATTTAAAAGAAAAGAGTGACTTTACACATAAAAGTGGCAAATTTTAAAAATCAAAGCAATTGCAAGGAAACATCATATGTGGTCCCTATCGAGCTATTATACATAAATATATTACGACTGCAAGACACAGGAACTCACATTAAGCCTAAGGCACATAGAAATGGTACATTAACAACAAATAAAGTAGTGTTTGAAAATCGGACTCCATTTGCTATTGATAATCGAATCGAATCGGACTCAGCATTTCGATTTACTATCGGACAATAATCGAAAGTTCATAATATCAGTAAGGAATACACTCTTTATACATATCACCATGATCTTTTAAATGGTTAAACCTGGAATCAGTACGTGTGATGCTATAGTCATGCTTTTTGCTACAGTAAGTATATTTCCATATTTTTTTTCTGCCTTTAATAACTTAAAGAAAAAATATAACAACACAACACATACTTAATAATTGCACATTCGTTGCAAAATGATGCACACCGCATCAAGTAAGTTATCTTAGCATTTTATCCATGTAAAAGCATATTGAATATTTGTGAACCAGCTTATCATTCAATAAACTGTTACATTGAACATTTCATTAGAATATCATAATTTCATAAAAGTTTCACAAAAAATATAAACAATTAAATTTAATTTGTAATTTTGGAAGAAATTAAAAGTTTTTAAGGCAGTGTTTACATTCACGGCATTTGTGTAAGGGAGTGAACTCCCTTGTTAAATGAGCTCAACGAGAATTTACCGGAAAAAAAACTGACAGTTACTCGACTTTTACTACAAAAAAATACGTAGTTACCGGAAGTAACATTAGCGACATCGATTTTGGACAACCACTATCGATTGTCGCCGACATAGCATTGTCAGCGACGATTTATCGATTGTACTCGATAACCGTTTCATCACTAAAATAAAGCGTCCGAACCTACGACAAATACCACCATCAACACATCTAGACAAATGCAGCCAACACTTGTCTACATATATATTCCCATTATACATAAAAACCAACGATGACCTTATAGAACATGTTAAGAGAGATAACAAAGTTAGTTTGATTAATTATTTGATAAACATATATACCCAAATCTTGATATAATGATTAAAGAATTGAAGTTTAATATTAATATATTTATGTTGTGGCGCACAGATGGATGCACGTCAACTTAAAATTTAATTTAACATTTTGATTTGAGTTATTTTTATCATGTGCTTTCAACATTACTGAATATTTATCACATAATGTTGACAGAATTTACTATTAAATATGCAAATTGAAAGCATATAGAAGAAACATTAGAGGATTTATTCCATCAAATATTATTATTAAAAGAAGAATATAGCTCTAAAAGCTTCGTAGGATATGTCAAAATCTGATTTAAAGAATACTTTACTAACATGGCTGTTTGCCCCAAGGTGGATATATAAATATATACTATTGAATATATCTAAAATTCACAAAATCTGCACGATTAAAATATCATCTCCGTTATTGCTTCGTTATTTTTGTAGCCTTCAATTCTTCAGTAGTTCAGTCTTTGTATCATTTATTTGTCTATTTCGTCAGTTATGTCTCCAATATGTGGGTAAACCTGGTTGATCTCTTTCTTCAGCTCACTTATTACCGCTTCCTGTCTGTTTATTATTTCTTCAGCAGCAGACAAGTGGTCGAGGGTTTTCGACAGGTACTCGTACAGGAAATATATTTCCATGTCCGTCTCCACATCATAGGCGCCTCATAGTTGCCCAAAAATCCCCAGTTCTTTATGAAAACAAATCAAGCGACTTGAAGTGAAACAAACATATATTGAATATGAGTAAGTCATTAAAGAGAACATTGTGTCATCATCTGTATTATTATTGACCGTACTTAAACAAACACATTTAAAAAGGAACTGTTATTTTCATTAATGTTAATGGTTACCAAGATAAATGAATCTATCACATATAACATAAACTGTGCCGTCATAAATGAAACAATAATTTAACCTGTTCAGCTCTTTCTACGGACTTCAGAAAACGTGTCTGGTACCGTTCGTCTTTTATCTTTTTAAGGTATACTTCTCCGGCGTTTGTGTCATCTTAAGGTTTTGCTCGTCACCAAAGCCAACTGTAACAAAGTGAAACTATGCTGTCTAAATTTTATAGATAGACCCATTGAAAAACATTGACTTTAGCTACTGATCTAAATGTTTTGGCCTTAAAACTTTAACGTAGTTCCCAAGTCAATCAGGGGCCATGCATTGATAAGTTTGATAGGATAATATGGAGTTATGTAACCTCATTGTGTGATGGTCCTAAACAACTATGTGAAGTATTAAGTCAATTGAATAAGGGTATAGAAGTTATTAATAAATATCACAACCTGCCCTAAAACTGTAACCTAAGTTCCATAGTAAATCAGGGGCTATAATTTGTATAAAGGATAATATGGAGTACTCATAATGTGATGGCCCTGAACAACTGTGTTAAGTATTTAGCAAAATGAATGAAGGGTATTGGACTAATAAGTGAAAATCCCATCTTGCCTAAAACTTTACCCGGACGCCCTCCATATTCTTCGAAAAGTCGAGCTTAATATTCGAAACTCACAGACAACAAATTAATTTTAAGAAAAAAGTTATACAACTCTTGTTTAAAATAATATCATATTAAAATTATCACCCTGTGTAAAAAACATCAGTGCGCGATTACATTATCTTCTACTAAATAAATATTGGTTTCATATGATGACTTTGACTGTAAAGCAGAATAGGTTCACAACTGGCGGGACTATAAGTTGTTAAATTGTTTTGCTGTTCAGTAATGACACATTTTTTTAAACTTTCATTTTATAAAATTCATTTATGTAATATCTACTTGATGTATCGACTTTAAATTTGAACATATGTACCTTGTAGGTACCTCGATTCGGCAGGTCTTATCAATTATGTAAATTAATAAATAAATTCCGCTATAATGTTTGAAATGATATTGAAAGTGTACTGTTTAAACGAATGACGCATTATAATCAATAAATTTCAGGTTGTGCGGCCGTTTAATAGGCGAAACTGAAGTATACGTCAATTGTGGGAGAAATTTAGAAGAACCGAAACTGACATGCACCGGAGGCCCAAATGTAGAGAAACAACTCGCCACCAAGAAAGATATATTGTTCTTTCTCACCTACGCAACCGTTTCACTCCGGCTACGTCAACAGCAAGCAGACCGTTGGCACGCACATCTGTCCAATTAGCCCACAGACCGTCCGCAACCGGCTCCGGGCCGTAGGAGTTCGTGCCCGTCGACCATGAAAAGTGCATGTCCTTACTGCGGGTCACAGCGCACCACGGCTAGCATGGGCGAGACGAAATCTACGGTTGATTAGAGCTGACTGAGCTAATGTATTTCTGTGGATGAAACTAGCTCGAAGGTCCGTGGGTCAGATGGGCGCGTCCGCATTTACCGACGGAGGCGGGAGCGAAACAGGTGGTGTTGTTTGATTGACTCAGACCAGTTCGGCGTTGGTTTCATGATGGTTTTGGCAGGAATTTACATGCACACAAAGACTCCCATTTACCCTATCCATGGTAATTTAAACGCAATGAGGCATCAGAACGACATTATTAAACATGTATTGATACCGCACATTCAAGCTAATTGATACATGATATTGTTTCAAGACAATGCGCCTTGGCATCTATGCTGACAACAACAATATTTTTGTTTAGATTTTCCGGAGAAAGCCCAGATCTCAATCCAAGGAAAATTTGTGGGACTTGCTAAAGAGGTAATTTAGGGCTTTGCCCCAACAACACAATGCCGACGAACTCAGGCGAGATATTCGTCGGATGTGAGACATTATCCAACATCTAGAGACATGTGGTTTCAATGAGGTCAAGAAGGTACAAAGCAGTAATTATCGCAAATGGTGGTCATACAAGCTACTAAACTTTTTCCTGGACAGTACTTTGAGGCTTTCGATTTAATAGATGACTAACTTAAACACTGTTATTTCAAATTAATTAATTGTAATAATGAGCGGAATATTTTATTAAAATGATTGCAATAAAATGCGTAAAGAATGTGTATTAAACAAGTTTGTGATTTTGTTATATTATTCTCATATTTCAATAAAAAACATAGTGGACGTGTCAACATTTTGTTTAGTGCATTTAAACCAATATCCTCGTCGATATTTTGAAACCTCGAGAGTACAGACCTTCTTTAAAGTGATACATTGATTCGCAACACTATTGATACAGTACACAGATCGACAAAAAACTAAACGTTTCTATTTTCATGATCGACACCAAACACCTCGGCTTATTATCAATTTTGGACAGAGGTTTAGGAGCTTTTTTGATGGTATAATTGCCTATTTCAATTTGACACCTATAGAACGTATTTCGTTATCCGCTAAATGTAATCAAATCTTACAGCGGTATTAGATAAAACTTGATTGTTGGATTTGTTGACATTTCAAAGGTTAATTTTTATAACGATTTATGTTAATTTAAATTAAGAAAAATCATGAATTTAAAAATGCCAAACTCATCTCAAATTACATCTGGGTGTTTTTACTTTTATTATTTGCCGACACAGTAATGAAAATACCATTAAATACCTATCCTGGCTGGTTTACAAGTGATTTAATATTTTACATAATTTACATTCTTAACTTAATGAGACACGAACGTTAGTAAAATATGTATACGAATATCACTCGTGTTGACGATAATTCGCCTTCATAAAGTAATGTAAAGAAAGACAACTCCAAATTTATTACATGTAAAATAGTCTTAAGATTTAGCTCCCATACCATTTTCCCGAATGTTAACTCCCTTATACATTACTATCCTGTTATCGTAGATTTAAGGAGCAGTATTTATTAAACTACGACACTGAAAAGCTCGGGAAAATTATTCATATCAAGATCTAGATATAATTCGACCTGTTAATTTGTGAGAATGCTTTAATTGACATTTTCCCAACTTGTGACAATCAGTTTGTTTTCTACTGTTATTACAGATACATATCCATTGTAAAACAACAAAAATAATATGAATATTTATTATTATAACACAGTCTTCAATCCTGTCTCAAGCGTCATAATACGTATATTCTAAATGGTGTGTGCAACGAAATGGATCGCCAAACAGCAAAAACACAAACACTCGTCTGTTATATTTTACGTAAAGGGTTCAACTCTATATAGTGAAGAATATGAGTATATAATGGAAATCGAAAGTGTCAGACAGCTTAGGCATTCCATAATAACATTTCTCATTACTACATAAAGTCACTAAATTTGGCACTGACCATGTCATGAGGACGTCACCTGAATGTCAGTGGAAATAACATTTAGTCTTTACATTTAATATTGCCCTCAAATTTAATATTTCTAATTTTCTTATGTTGAATTTTTTGAATCATTAGAGGTATTTGTTGAATTATGTGGAAGATCGTATTTTATTTCACTCGTGGTCACAGAAAAATAATAGTTTCACTCGTGGCTACGCCAGTCGTGAAGACTGTTTGTTTATGAAACGTTAAAGTGAACTTAGGATTTTCAACGTCCGAACCGAATTTAAACTAAAGAACACGTGAGATTGGTGCCAAATGTAGAAGGGCGTACTATTTGTGAAACCTGTGATCAATAACATTTATTTCAATATATATATATATATATAGAATTGAAGAATTGTTGCTACTTAATTTCAGAGAACTAACAGACTTAACAGATGTTTTACAAAGTTGAAAATAAATCATATGAACTAAGGCGCTGCCTCTACGGGTTTGAAGTGTTATTGACGGACACTTAAAGTTTACTTAATGACTAAGTATAACATACAAGGAGTAAAAGGGAAACGTTTTTGTATATGTTAATAAAACGTTTAAAATAACAAGTAGTTCTGTTGCTAATAGCAATTTATTTAGTATATACACAATAATCTTCAATAATAGTGTATACATTATATATAATGCATTACTATTTATTTTATATGAAGTTTAGAGTTATTCTTCTTAATTAACTTAAATAAAGCTACTATGCATTTATAATCAAATTCACAAACGCATTTGAGGAAAATTTTACAAACAGAAAATAAATAAAAACAAGAGCTGTCACAGAAACAGTGCGCTCGATTATTCCGCCGATTTTCGGTGTATGGACTGAAAAGTTTTGGCGAAACATGCAATGATCACTGTTATTTTAGATTTCAATGCAATACATGATGTGCTGAGATATTTACATAAATTGAGTTGGAAAATATTTGAGGTGATACGCAAACTTTAATGTAAATTCTAAGTGAAAAAAGCGGCATAATTCTGTCAAACGGCTCGATACAGTGACCTCCTCATGTGCACAAGTTGGGGGCATGATGGTGAACAAGCGTGCGAAGTTTCAAAGCCGGATGTCAATTGACTTTGAAAATATTTGAGGTGGTACTCAAACTTCAACGTAAATTCTAAGTCAAAATGGGGCAAAAATCTGTCAACATGCTTGATAGAGTCACCTCCTCCTATGTACAGGTTGGCGGCATGATTATTGAACAAGCGTGCTAAGTTTCAAAGCCATATGTCAATGGACTTTGAAAATATTTGAGGTGTTACGCAAACTTTAACGTAAATTCTAAGTCGAAAAAGGGGCATACTTTTGTCAAAATGCTTGATAGAGTTACCTCCTACAGTGTAGAGGTTGGCGGCATGATGGTGAACAAGTGTGAAAAGTTTCAAAGCCATATGTCAATGGACTTTGAAAATATTTGAGGTGGTACGCACACTTTAGTGTAAATTCTAAGTAGAAAAAGAGGCATAATTTTGTCAAAATGCTTGATAGAATTACCTCCTCCTGTGTTCAGGTTGGGGGCATGATGGTGAACAAGTGTGCAAAGTTTCAAAGCCATATGTCAATGGACTTTGAAAATATTTGAGGTGTTCGCAAACTTTAACATAAGTGGCGACGCTGACGCCGACGCTCGGGTGACTAGGATAGCTCTCCTTATTCTTCGAATAGTCGAGCTACAAATGATTACATACCAATAATGTTGCACTGAAGTGAATTACAAGCTGGAGTAATTATAATTTTAACTAGAATTGAATGGGCAAAAATCTATTTAAATATGATGGTAAAACATGGCAAAACATTTAATCAATTACTAATAATTATGATTGAATATGAACAATATGACGCCAAGCAGCTCTGGCAAATTGTCTGCAAAATATCTCAGTGAGAATACAGAATATATTCTTATTTGTTTGTTACAAAAAAATACACCCCAACCCCCAACCCCGCAAAAAGTTGCAAAATGTGAATTATGAACAAATGTGTTGTTTAGATTTTAAGGGCAAATACAAATCTGCTTTAATTACAGAATTATCTAAACGATGCTTTCAATAAACTTGACAAATCTGACAAACATCAAGTCTAATGATCAAAATTATCTAAGTTTCAATTAATGAATATTGTAAAGAGCTTTGCTAAAATCAGGTATAAACTAGAAGACCTGTGACAGTTAAATATGCAGCAACACATGTATTTTTTACAGATCACCAACAGTGACCTTTTTGTCTTGCTTTTTGATAAAAAGGTTGTTGTTTTTTACATCTGGTGGGAAATAAAACTGTATGAATAAATTGTTAATATTTTCTAGACTTTTAAAGGACCAATATGTTTTGACCTCTTATGAGGTTTATTATAAATAAAGCATGACAATAATCAAAAACAATTGTTAATATCATGGGACTTTCTCAAAGACCCAGTATATTAAAGTTTAAACTTATCAAGGTGTAATTACAAACAAATGACTTCTAACCCTCACATAATGTTTAACCCACAGGGTGATCTAAAAAGAAATGATAAATTGCAATTACAATCAACATTCAACAGAGTTGAAAAGATATTCTAAATTTAGCACCTATATAGAATATACAATAAAAGTAATCAAGTCAGAGATATTGTTGGAACACACCCAAATAAGAACCCAGTGAAAAACTGTCAGCGGAGCTCACTTAGCACTATTTCATATAATTTTTATATTTCTTGAGTGCACCAGCCAATAGAGCAAGACCAAATTTCAGTTCCGAAACCATTTATATATGAAAACAATTGAAACAATTAAAATTATTATATTATATAATGTATACAGAATGACATCATGAGGCTATTAAATTATTCACATATGTTAATATGCACAAATTAAGGCATGTCTTCATTCATTAATGTTATCTTCTATTAATATATAAATATATTTATTTGAAAAAAATGCTTGCAATATGTACAGTTTCAAATTATGATGATAAAATTCAGTGTTCTCAAAAGCACATTCAATGTTTTCTGTACTGACAGCTGGATCTTAAATGTTTAACATATCAGTTCAACAACATACAGTGATTTTGGATTCATTGACAGTTAAAACACCATAACTACTATATACCGAAATGATTTCTTCTTGAAAAAATCATGAATAAAAGAAACCGAACAAACCAGCAAAAACTGAAAGTATCTGGTTTTAAATGCTAAATATGGCACAAAATTAACAGAACAGAGTTTTGCATTTGTCTATATGTTGCTCAATTATTACATATATGCTGTAAATGTCACATTTTTTATTATTTACACATAAACAAGTTGACAGGGGTGACATCTGCATTCTCTTGAAATATGGGATTCTGTGCTGCATCTAGTTTCAAATTAATTGAACCCTTCAGGCTGCTGGCACATAAGAATCTGCAAATAACATAAATGCAGTGTTTTTAACAAAATAAAAGTACTAACTACTATTGTGAAGGTATACCAGTTAACAATCATTTGAGGCATACACAATTCTATATGTAGTCATAAATTTGATATAGACACATAGTCATAGTGTAATTTGACGGATTCAAAGATCAAGACAAAATAGATGAAATATATTATGTTTGAATATTTTGCAATGAGTATTAATCAACTCCAAGGTAATTGGCTACAAAGAAGCATTTTGGAGGAGTCAGAAATGCACTTGCTTAGAATCTCTTCTCACTTGAAGACATTTTCCATTCTCTGGAAGTGGTATGGAATTCCAGACAGAACTATCTTGAACAGGATTTTTTGTCCATAAAGGTCCTCTAGAGCATCAGCAACCAGGTGGCTATAAAAAAGAACCAATACATTTGTGCTTTTACAGAATGTTGAAATGTATTAAGAAGTATTGCGGGATAAGTCAAAAACCTGAAATTTATAAAAGAGCAAACAAAATAGTTTTACAAAATTGACAAACACGCAGAGGTTGTTTTTCATTAGAAAATGATATAATATCATGGCTGTGACCGGAAATAATTTACAACCAGCATGAAACAAAATTATTTAGGAATGAAACAAACAGAAAAGATAAACTTAAAAGATTCAAACCCGCTACTGTTTGGATACATTTTCATAAAGTGATTGTGAAATACTAATGAATTACCGCATGATGTCTACTCCAATTTAAGTTCGGCTGGCTGGTCTGTCATCATCCCCATCTCCAACCTGTTGCAAACAATAAACAAACAAGAATAAGTTATTAAGGAATTGGATTACTAAAATGTGCACTATACCTGGTTTATGTAATTACTAAAATCTTATTTTCATTAGGACATTCACTAAAGGCTTCGAGTTGGGTTGGTGAAGCTGGCGTTTAAACACCAGACAATTGAAACCGCCCCCCCCCCAGGTCCGGGGAATAGCGAGGACTTTGACTTTCGGTCAAGCCAACCCCGACTAAAATCCCCGCCCTGCGGGAACGAACAAATGGTAAAATCCCTGCCAAATTCCCCCGCACCCCAGGGACAGTTGGTAAGGCCCATTCCCCGCTATATTTTGCGCGAAGACAAAACCACCGCATTCATCCGGCACTGCGGGGCCACCTGAAAACATGCGGTTATAGTACTTTGATTACATACAATCCATGCAGGATATGACTAATAATACGTGTTTCCCTTTGAAACCGTATAATTTAACGTAATTGCATAATAAAAAATCGAAACTTTTTACTTAACTTGCTAGTCTAAACAATGATTACTTTATTTTACAGGGTAAATGTGTTGTTTTTTTTGTCTTAATTAATTAAATGGTTGACCTTAACACGGTTAATTGCTGATGATAGATTGTTATAAGCTCGTCGATAAGATCGGTGCCAGAACAGTTTGGTATGCGTTGAAAGTCGTCTAACGTGTTTTCCGTTGTAATACCAATGGGTTGAACAATAGACTTAAACGGTGAGTATGGTCTCTTATTTTCTTTTCAGAGTTTTATGCGATTCAATTTAAAAACTCGAAGAATACAGTTCCAAATAGAATTGTGTTTTGTTAAAAGTAAAAATTATGAATTTAAATACAATTCTGATCGTCTAAGATCTACATACCTTGCTAAGCCTTAATGTTGACAAGGTAAAATCTGAACTTTCATAAAAACTGTAATCGTTCCGTATGTTTCATAAATTTCCTTACATATATGTGTAGAAATTTGACAGAATGTTGCCTCGTTACAAATTTTAAAACTTCAAAAGGTTGTGAGTGCCAATGGACAATTGTTTATGATTTCTAGAACACCCGATATCCGGATATCTGTTATATAATGTGTACGAATTCGGTGTGTATCAACATTAACAAATACTCGCTAGGATTAAATGTAATACACTGCTATTATTTCAAATAAAAAACAAAAACTGCTATATTCAATTAAGAAGAAATGAAAATAACACATATTTTGGTATATAGGCTGGTAACCCAATTAAAATTTGGTACGGAATCATTTCTCCCCCCCCCCTCTATACCCCTTGATTCACGACTGTTATAAAAAACGCGCACTTTAACAAGTGACAAGGTTTGTCTACGATTACGACGGAAATAAAAACCGAGAGTACACTGAAATCATCATGTATCCTCTATATCTAAAATAAAATTAAATATTCACCAATTTATCTGTAGCAATGGCTTTTTACTTTTCCTTGGCTGTATTTGTAAAATGACTTGAATATTATTCTTTATAATTTCAAACATAAACCTGAACTAAGAGTACATTAAACAAAACACTTCATACCTCCTAGTAGGCCATAGACGAGGATCATGATACGAACATTGGGGAAAACGTACACAGGAAGAACGAGACGGAGGCAACGGACGCTGCGAAGATTGCTACGGGTCGGCATCCACACACCGTCACCAAGATACTCGCTATAGGATATATGAAAAGGTAAAGAAATGTTGAAAGTCAATTGAAAAATATAAAAGAGCCACGTGGACGTCCAGAGACACCTTCCATCAATTCGATGCTAAAGGTGCCCCAAAATATGTCAAATTTAGGTAATGTCTCCATTTTAACATTTAAAACATGAAGTAATGAGAGAGTTTACCATTTCAATAAAACAGATAAATTGAACACAGGGAATGAAAAAGGGAAACGTCAGGAATGAATAGGGTGTCGGTCACTCGACCGCCAAAACGGAACGTTACACAATAGCATAAATGTCATCGGCTGAAAATATTTCATGTATCTTCCACGTCCGAGGGTGTAAAACAGATTGATCCAAAAACGACCTTACCGAGTTATTTTGCAGAATACCCTGCGCGATGGTTTGATTGAAACCTTACACGAACGGCCAGGGTGGATGCACTTTCTACCACTTCAGTTATTAAAAAAAAATGAAAAAATGTATTTTAATTTAATTTTTGCCAACAGGTATTTCTTAATCTTCGGCCATGGGCGAAATAAGGATTAGCACCGTGGCCAAATGTTTTGATCTATATATTTGCATTGGTAGAAATATCAATTCAACGGTTTTATCAAATGGCATAGCATTTTAAAACAATAGACAATGAACCAATGAAATTATCGAATATTGTTTTTAACCTTCAACTTGACAACTAAGTTGTCGTGATTTGTTTTTCAGAAAATATCCGAACTTGAACTACTCACCTATGCTAAGGCAGGCTCCGTTAAGCACGGAGATAATCAAGGAAGTGAGACTTTTGCTCCCCTGAAAGTGTTGAAGGAGCTCCCTGTAGAAAATTCCGAACGATAACGAGATTCCGCTCGAGTTAAGAGTTTTCCGTACCCCCACCCCAGCTACTTAAATTGTAACTTATAATTTAGAACACTTTAAATAGCTAAATACCGCTATTATCAAGGGTAACATTGCCTATCATAGATCTATCGCCATCAAAATGGAAATATGAATCTAAAAAATAATAAAATAGCCTTTAATTTTCTACAAAGTTTCACAAATGCAATTTATATCAAACAAATAGGGGATATTATGACAGGACATATTTTCTGGCGATCTGTATCACGTCGAGTTCGTTGTGTAAACGCGTATCCGTCGAAACGCGTACAAAACGTGCTACAGGCCGTCAGAAAAGCGTCATGTCGTAATATTCCTTTTAGTTGCTGTCGCCATCGATTATTTCCATGTTTTAAAGCACCGCTTTTAGTTCAATCCAACGAAACTGTGTTTAGACAATACACGACCTTTCCGGGAATTTCTATGTCGAAAATGACGTCATAAATTAATCACAATGACGATTTAGTGCATTTTCTTGAAAAATAAGCAAAAATCAGCAATTGAATACATTATTTAAGAAAAAAAGTAATTTCCACAAACAATTTATAACAGAACAGTAAATTTATATGGTAAAACATTGAATCAAACATATGTCTATTAAAAGTAGCACTCAACACATGCTACAATGCTGATACGGGTTTGGTAAAAGACAGTAGTATGATACGGATTTTTTAATACGGCGTGCTGTAGTGTCACAGTGTGATATGAAAATGGAAATGAATAGACATAAAATAAACTTTAATATCGTTTCATATGATGTGTACACAGTGTTTGTATATGTACGTCCACTAATTATCCATGCTACAAGACGAATTTGTGACAACTCTCTGCCCAAAGTACTCCCCTACCTACGGGTCTTTGATCTTTTTGCCTTGGTAAAATTTAAGTTTATCGTCTACGTCTTGAATGACCGGCTATCCAGGTCTGGGGTAGGTGGAAAACACTGTCTTAGAATACAATCTACATTGTCAGCAAAATATATTTAATCATTTAGAGTTTGAACATATTCGGGTGTTCAAAGGTCCGCCTACTACCACTAATCCGAAACACACGCCCTTCGTCAGATTTTGCTTCGACAATATGTAAGCCAATGCAGTTGTATTCGAAGTCAATGAGATGACCTGATGTAATATCTTAATATATTGATTACGAAAAAGACTTGTTCGCTACGCTCGTAACGCCAATTCTTAATCATTACAATCGCTTTGATCGTCGAACAACAGGTAAGTCCCTAACATCTGGCTGAGCATCTGATTATATCGCTCAAAACAGACCATTATCCATTGTATGATATGGTGTGGTCTTTGATTGGTCCATTACTGCTATTTGGCACAACTAGGCAATAATATCTAAAACAAAGGTTGGCCCTTACGGTATGAGTATGCTCTCGGAGACCATAGTGAATCAAATATTTCACTCAGTGTATGCGCGCAGTGGTCCTACCTGTCTAGTTGGTGGCTGAGAAAGCCCGAACATACCTTTTAAAGCGGTCAGTGATTACAAGGAGTGTATTATATCAACTTTTGTGACGCTATTTTAATCAGCGTCTTCTGGCAAATGCTTCGATTATAACAGCTGACGCCTGAATAGTGAAGCGGTCCGGTCTCTCCCTTGGTGACCTACATCATAATGCATTGTCTTTAACACCATATACCGCAATGGAGACGGCAACAGAGGCTTATCGTATTGGTCATCCGAATACATACCTTGCCGGTACAAAACACCGTTGTTCAGAACAAGGTTATCTCAATCTCGTGAGTACTTTACTACAGCTGTAGTCTCTTTTCTATTATTTTGCTGAGCTAGAGGTCTATTTACACGTTAAGTTTACTCGTGGAAAGCTGACAAAAAACTTTGGTTCTAAATGAGTAGGCTTCAATTATTTCTTTATGTATATTATAATCTGCACCTGCCGCTTCCAGTACATTTTATAGATATACTGAACTAGACAAAAATATGTCTGCTCATATGATGTAGTTATAGCGGTAGTTGTCGCTGCGAGTTCAGGTCTACTTCGATATAAACTCGTCTTAAACCGTCGGCATCGACATTTCGAAGTCCAGCTCGGTATCGGGAGTAAAAGTTTAGTTCGCCAATGCCGCTATACTTGTTGATCGGCTGAGTCGAACTTTGTTGCGTTATCGGCGGTGATAACCTTAAAGTCTGTGTCGTATAGGTAGTCGTGGTATTTTTCTGTTACTGCCCATTTAAATGCCAGAAATAATTATACTTTGTGTCAACGATTGACTGGCATACGATATAAAGTGGTATAACATCTTGTTGATACAAGACTGAACCAAGGTCTTTGAAAGTCGCATCAATTGAAAGCAGGTTGAAAGGCTTTGAGTAGTCGATGTAAGCAAGATTTGGTTGATTTTCAGACCTTGTCTTCAACTCATCAATTGCAAACAAATGGTGCTTTCTTCTGTAGGGTAGACTTTTGCCTTCGTCTTCGTCGTCGGATGTCCTATGAACAGGTTGTTAAGTGGGCGAGCAATCTTCGCGAGTCCCTTTACAAACTGAATGTAGTAACCGACAAATCCAAGAAATTGTCTCACGTCTTTAACCATATATGTTACTGACCATCTAATAAAAGCCTCTGATTTTTCCTTTACTTCTCGAGATAATACATGCCCAAGATAAATTGTCTTGATCTTGAAGAACACACATGTGGATGGTTGTGGTTTAAGAATATAATCATATAGTCGAGAGAAAACGTAGTTTTAATTTTTCAAGGTGTTAATATATAGCTTTCAAGTAAATCATTATATTATCCAAATAGGTTAAACAGTCTTTCAGATTCAAATCACGCATGGACCGCACGATTATACGCTAAAATAGTTTGCACGTTGCACAAAGCAAATGGCATGCGAGTGTACTAATAGAAACCTAGTCCTGCAACATGTTATACGATCCTTTCCCTGTTCTCTTCAAATGATTCCACCTGCCAATATCTAGATTTTATATCGCCTTTTCGAAAGTTATTTGATCCTGAGAGCAATGGCAATTAGTCTATTCTTGGAATGCTTCACAATCCCTTTAAGTTCTTTGGTTCAATTTCCTAATGTATATGCAGAATCTGATATTTTTACCTTCCTTAATCCTATCAATTACCACATTTAAATACCGTGGATATTTATTTCTCCAAGGTTTCCTATTTCTATCTTTTCTTTCAAATGTGTTTTTTGCTTCATTGAAAATTGCAGGTGGTAGTCTGCGTAATGGAATTTTCAACAGTTCATTGTTGATCAGTGATATGTTATGTTTGATTTCAGAAGCGCAACCACGTTCTAATTTATTCTTCGGAATGATTCTCTTCCACTTCTTTAATAGCTGTTATTTTTTGTTATTTTGCTTTTCGGTACGATTAGATTCATCCAAAATTAAGTCCAACCTAAGTTTTTCGCTTCATTGTGACTTCTTGTTTTTTGTGTTTTTTTCTTTCATGAGAAGCTGCTAACACAGTGACTTCCTTGAGCTGGTATAATTTCACTTTTGCTCTGATTCTTATAGGTTTTGCTGTAACATTACAGAGCCTCACTGATATACGTGCATTGACACCTTTGTTCTGTTATTCAACAACTCTCGGACATACTACAACGCTATGGTCATAGCCATCACTGTTCAGTAACAGCTGTTTCAAAATTGCTTGATTTTTTCAGAAAACTAGTTACTGTTCTTTTCCCCCTATGATATAGATAATAATATTTGGCGTTACTTTATCTGTAGAGAAAAATATCTTTGATGTGTTTTCTGTATCTTCATCTTTCTCTCCCCTTTCTTTAGACCGTCGGTCCTTTAAAATCATTGACCTTTGTTTCTTTAGTTTATAACATCTCCTTTGCAACCAACTTATTTTCCCGTAAAGCCATCCTTTCTTATTTTCTTTTTCACTTCCTTTCCATGTTCTTGACATTTAATCGAGCTTAGGTCAACCAAATGAAAACGTATGATCAACGTAATGCAATTCCTCTTCGTTATGATACTTATTCGCTTGCAAACCCTCCATATGTAAATCTTTGTTTGAAGTTCATTTTGCAAATTCCGTCCATCGTCCAAAGTTTCAATGTCCCTTCATTTATCAATTAATGAACTTGTATGTCCGAAAATTTCTACTTGTACGTCCGAGTGAGTGCACTTGTATGTCAGAGCGTTGTACTTGAATGTCAAAGCGTTTGTTCTTGTATGTCCGAGTTTGTTTTTTTACTTTTATGTCCGAGCGTCTTTACTTGTATGTCCGAGCATTTTTACATGTATGTCCGAGTGTTCGTTCTTGTATGTCCAAGCGTTTGATCATGTATATATAAGCGTTTGTATATGTATGTCTGAGCTAAAATGATTTTATGTCTGAACCTTTGTACTTGTATGTCCGAGCGTATGATTTTTAGCTCATAGCATTGTACTTGTATGTTCGAGCGTATGTGCATGTATGTCCGAGCTTATGAACATTTATGTCCTTTCCTTTGTACTCGTATTTTTGAAGGTTTGTACTTGTATGTTCGAGCGTATGTGCAGGTATGTCCGAGTGTTTATGCTTGTATGTCCAAGCGGGCGGTAAATTCCCTATCAGTTCAGGATTTTTAATTCCGTTCACATACATTCCGGATCTGCTGGCTGACACGGGTATGACGTCAAAGCAAGGTGCGATGATCATTGCCATAATCGGCATAACTAATACGGTGGTTCGAGTGTTCGTCGGCTGGTTGGCGGATCGACCCTGGGTCGACGCTATCATAATCAACTGTGTTGCTCTGGTGATAGGCGGCGTTGCCACTGTGTTCGTGCCCATGCATTCTTTGTTCAGCGGCATGGCGGCGTTCGCCATCGTTTTCGGGATCAGTGTAGGTAAGAACTAGCGGAACAATTGTCAGAACAGTTGTGTCGTCGTGATAAAAATATATATAAATATGCACTATCTTAAGAGCTTCATTTATAAAATGTTACACTAAACTGTTTTAAGCAGAAGAAAAAGTTTCATTCTGACTATAATCAACTAGCGCAAAACCACTTCAGATGACGTTTACTGATGTCACTTGATGGCGTTTTTTTAAAAAGGCACGAAGATGATGATAATTGATTTTATGCTAAATAAATACCAAGTTGAACTGTATGGCATTGTTTGCAATGAGATATTATTGACCTTGGGAGGATGGGTTATTATTATTGTTATTCTGAGAAAGTAAATACCAATAACGTTCCACAGCTCCTCCCTGATTGATTGGTTTTCGACAGCATCAAATAGGTCAATTATTGATATCGGAAACTAGTCGCTGCTGTATTAATTTTACGAAAATGACATCAAAAACATATCGTTGCACTCATCGATTGATCAAGCGTAGGTCGTAACTTAATCTCAGATCGGATGAACAAATGTCTGCTTAATCAACAGTAAATTGTGGAGGATAATGACCATATATCTGATATAATAGATTCATGAAATCATAAATTCTAATCAATATTTTGTAAAACGAAACACGATCATCTCATCTTATCTTTGACTTCGTTCGACTGTACGAATTATATATGCATATGTTATATGTTTTATTTTGCCATATTATTCAAAGAGCTATAAGCATCAAAACTATATCTAAGCTAAGACTGGTAGTATTTCATATAGATACTGGAGCGGATTTAACTTCTGACCAGTGTTATAGAAACATCGTAGAGTTATCCTTCTTTCCAGTATTTCCAAATTTATTTTTAAAGTAATTGAATTTTTAAGAAAGATGTTTTGATTGGTTTGCAAATATTCACTTTAAACAAAATTATTAAAGTAAATTCTTAAACAAATTCATATATAAGAAAAGGAACATATCATCAAACCCTAAACACGATTATGCAGCATAGAACAGTAAAAGTATTATTATTTGTGCGTGTGTTGTTTCCAGCGGTGTCCATTTCTTACCGGTCTACTATCGTGGCTGAGTTACTTGGTATAGAGAAACTGACGTCCTCTTTCGGGCTCCTTATCATGTGCGAGGGCTTATCAGCATTTATAGGAGGACCCATAGCAGGTACTTAGGTATTTTAGATGTTTATAAAGCCACTATGATGACCGTTTCAATAATCCAGACTAAATAAGTGGTGACATCCTTCTACCAGCTATTGTCTTCTTTTAACCTTCGCAGGTCAATTGGAATTTCACCTTCCCGTAGGTTTTCGTGTAGGTTTGTTTTAGTGTGTGTATGTGTGTATGCGATGTAGATATGTTTGTGCTATAGTTCGTTGTCGTTTGGGCCCTTGCCTTGTGCCCCTTAACAGGGTTTATTTGTGAGTTTTCGTCTACTGGGCTTGTCCCTGTGTTTTTCGTTGTATAAAACTACAACCTGTCCTCTTCAAATTAAGTGTATACTTGGAAGTTATAATTGTTTAAGCTTATATTGTACTAGCATCGAAAAGTTGATACGAATCGAGTCTATCTCGAGACGATTTCATGTGTTTAAAGCACCACAAGTGTGAAAAAAGCATCCATCGTCGGTACTTCGTCACAAACTTAAAAGTCTCGGTCCGATTCTACGGCATCTGTCAGAACCGTCAATAAATGAAAAACGGAGCTTAACATCAAACTTTTGTATGAACGAAAAGAGAATGACGGCAAAGAATACGCCAGGGATAAAAGGCATAAAATGTAGGCACTGTATATACTTAGTAATCAGCAGTTGCACCCTGATAATTTCTAGATCCTCCTTGCTTTTGTCAGTTGTGCAAAATACATTACCATCGAAAAATGTAAATGCAAATAACACTGTGTAGGATTTGAGCCCATGAACCTCTGCTTGCAAGTCTGATCCTCTGCCCAACTGGACTTACCAGGCACCTGGTTACTCAGAAGCCTTGAATAGGGGCCGCCACAGATTGGCTTATTGTGACTGTAACACTCCTCTCCACTATAGATTTTGAAAATGTTATCTAAGGTGGCGAGGCGAACTACTAGTGATTCAAGACTTTTGCGTAACCAGAAGCTTAGTTAGCCCAGCTGGCTATTTGACTTAGTCTATGGGAGACTTAAAACCAAAATGGAAAGGTTTATAGTTTATTCTTATCTCAGTGCACTTGGTAAATAGATGTACATAATGCAACAACAAAAATACTTGTCAGTTTGGCAACTTACAGGAAGTAAAACAGCCTTTAAATAACTGCTAGTGGAACCCGCCATTTTGCTAGTTGAAAAAATGGCACAACCAACAATTGATGTTGATTGTTTTTTTATAAGTTTTCATACAGGAACCTCATTTGAATACCTCAAACAGTTTGTGAGTCATGGCAATGTTAAATTAAAAAAAACAACTGAAAGTATTAAAAGTAACTATTTCTGTAATAACAAGCCTGCTTAATTGAAATTCCTGTAAGTAAATCATTTCACATACATGTGTACACAACAGGCTTAAATTTGATTGTATGATTGTTTATACACATGGTCAATACTGTTACTTATAGTGTGCATTTGTTTTGTATTTGTAGCTGCATACATATGCAGTGCAGAGCTTATAGAGATTGAAAAGGGTATCCTGGAGAAATGCAAACAGAGGAATGCACTTCTCAAAAAAAATCAATTTGAAAATGATAGCCATGTTGGATTGAAGCAGGAAAATTTGCGAATGTTAAACGAGTCACAATTGTTGACTTATAATGACTCATTTGTTTAAATCAAAATGCTCAAACTTTATTTATATGGGTCTGTCTCATTCAGAGTCCCTATTCACTTATGTATCAAGTCTAAAACTAATTAAGCTCTTAAAGCTGGTATTTTAAATGATTCAAAAGAACTATAATGTCACTCATTTTGAAATAGCATATTTCTGTACAGTAGAACAGATCATCTTTAACAGATATATGCAATTTTTATCGTTTCTTTTTTTGTAATTACATTTTTACATCTTATTTAAATCTGAGTATTTAACTTGAATTAAATACCTTAATGAATATGGGTCAAGATTATATCAGTTTGTGATATTTTTTGCTAATTAACTAAAAAAAAATATGTTTATGTACTTGAGATGTAAATTATGCTTGTGATCTTGTTTTGACAGTTGTATTGTATGTCTCTATGTTAACTGATTTTATAATAAAAATAGTTAACATTTTATCATAATGTTTTCAAATATATCAGGAATGTTTGTTACTGTAAACATTTCAAGATTTCAAATCAAAATTGACTAGTGCACATATATACAGTCCATTAAACTACATTGTTTTTCACCTCAAGAAATTGCCCGACAAATTTGTGTGTGTAAAATACACATAATGATCCGTTTTGAAGCTTGATACATTTTACCTCCATGAATAGGGAACTGCAATGGACAGTATTAGTCAGGTCAAAACTTTTGTTTGAGTAAAACATGGAAGAAGGTGTATTTTTTCTATTCAGTATCTTGTCAATTTTAAGAAGTGAAAACAAATTACATATTTGTGCACACTTGTTATACGAACTATTTTAAACACTATACTTAGTTGTTAATTATAGAATAATACATTGTTGACCATGGCTTTTGGTTGATAATTGCCCCAGTGGAAGGAATAATTGCCCCGAGGGCAATTATTTTCACTGGGGCAATTATCAACCAAAAGCCATGGTCAACCATGTATTATCCTGTATAATACATAAGTTTTGTCATTTTATTTCAGATGGATTTGAAAACATGATTTTGTGGAATAATGAAGGATATGTCATATAATTAGCATCTGCATGTAATCTGAAACTCTTAAAAATTGTTTTGAATGACATTTAGCTGCGAAAAATTACCAGTGACTGGAAATCAAAATAGCAAACCTTTTCGTACGTGTTTTCAAAATAAGACTGCAGTTTTTCCATCTTTCAATATTTCCTGTTTTACATCGGCTGATTTTGATGTTCATTTCAATAGGTGAGCACAGCTAGGGTAGATCTAGCATAGGTAAGTTTCATAAGAATCTCGGCTTGAATGACCCTAACCATTTCACTGGAACAGTTAACATTTCTCAGCAATTAAAGTAAAACAAAAAGTTTCAAGAAAACGTTTCCTTGTCTCACTGCCTTATGACCTTTACCGAATGCGAACATCCGGTACAGTTTCGGATAGTACTCGTTACTGAAACACGGAAGGTGTCATTATTGGTAAAACAAATGTTACTGTTATTGCACCGATAGTTCCATTTTAATCCCTTTAATTTAAAGCTACTGATCTTTAAATGTTTGCCTACCAAGTATACGGCGGCCATTTTATTTTTGTGAAAGTGAGCACGTTTTTGTCTTCGTCAGGCAATTATGCCAAATCGCCCTGACATGCAGTGATTATCTCACGGGCGGAGACAATACTCATTATTGCGGGAACGAATTTCAATAGTAAAATGTAACTATTTATAGTAAGATGTGTATTATAAGTCCATAAAAAATTAAAATTGATTGAAAGTATTAAGCCTTCGAGATTTTATGTCAATTAAGGACTTAGACAATAAGAATACTGATATATGTGAAGGGTATTGCTTTGTCCGACAAATCAAGAAAATGAGTAGCTACAATAAGTTGAAGCAATTGTGAAAGACCTTGTTAAAAAATGTTATCACAAGAGATGTTGGGTAAGTTCCGTTCGCCTTTTTTCCTCTCTCCCTACTTAATGTTCGTAACACTAGACGTTTGTCCGTCATCATCATTCGGTGAGATGTCCGGAAGTGGCAGCCATCTTTCCAAGCACATATTGTGAAGCTTGAAGCAACACAATATCACATTTCCGATTTCCCTGGGGCAAATGGCAGACACCCACTGCTCATGCTGAGGCATATGAAATGGCATTAGTTATTCTCTTATAACTGGAATTATATTCAGGATGTAATGTCTGTCTGGGGCACCTATAAAATGACATAACAATAACATTTCAATGTTCGAGGAGCAAAACTGACGTGAAAAATTAGATACAACGTCCTAGTTGTCAAATCTAAACAAAAATTAGTCAGGTTCTCTGGTTTTCACCATGATAAGCACAATCACATATCACCAAGACATATTGCGTTTGATTCCAAGTTTGTGTGGACAACAATTTGGGAGGTGATCACCAAGCCTTACAATTTGTCTGCAGCCAATATAATTTTATGAATCATACAATCATGATGTCCGAAAATCTTTCCTTCAACAAGCTACTTGTGCGATACACTACTACTCGGCCCCTTTTATTGACATTGTTGTAACGTTCCTCTGCAGGAGATACAGGATGCAGATACGGTGACAACATAAAACGTTTCCAAGGGTATTCACTGTCTCCTAATAGGTAGCCGATGTTTGTTGCCTCAAGATGCTCCTTTAATACAGACACAATGATGATAAAGTGATAATCAAGGAAACATGGCACAAAAATATGTAATTTTTCATTACTTATATCCAGTTCAACACTACCACCTGTAATATTCATAGCAGAATTAGAATATGATGTTGAAATGATCTGACTGTTTTTGTTGCAAGTATTCCAAATGTAAAGTGATTACAATCTGCCTTTTGTGTGAAGACCATAAAACACTTTGGTCAGTGTAACATCCTTTTTAAAGAACATGTAGTGTAGATAGATTTGTTAATTTACTTTTATAAAAGGCTATATATAATAGATATATAAAATATATTGTCATCACTGGAGAACGGTGTTGTATGTATCTTCAGTATACAGCTTTGAAGGTTTTAAACTACACATTAAAACCCACACTTAAAGGAAACATTTTTAAAACACTTAAAAAATGTATGTAGAGTTGTATACCTGAACCAAATGTTTTACTTTTATGCGTTTTCTGGAATGATCCTTTTTATTGAAATTGTACCTCAAAAGGATTTTGCGGTTTGATTCCTGCTTCCTGATGTATCATGCTGTTGGGATGACCCATGTCTTTAAACATAAATTATGTACATGTAACAAGTTCATGAGATCCACTATTAGAATTTTTTAATAAATAATTTGAATGAAAAGCAAACCAACGTGAGTATATGAATAACACGCATGCCTCGTTTTACTCATACTTATGCTCAAATAGAAAAGACAGGCAAAGAGGCGGGACTATTTTGGATGAATTATTTAATCGAAGTCAATGATGACTTAGACACCCCATCACCAATCATCTAAGTCATTTATATATATATTAAACTAGTGTCATGTTTATGCATTTGCTTTCCGTAACAAACCATTACGTCAAAATCACAAATTGAATCTATATCAACTAGTATACGTAAGAGGCTTTTACAATACGTAAGAACAAACTTATAGTGTGTTCATTTATCCAATATGTGGGATTTGTTTTATGCCTTGAATAATATTCTGGTATTTTTATAAGTAGTAATGTTCACCTCTGCAAATTAATTATGTTCTAAAATAATACCTCAACAAGACCAATACCTCAACAAGGAATAATTCTTGTGAATATCATCAAATTTTGAAAATGAACATAACATAAGATACCACTTTAGCTAGCAATTATACCAGGTGGAAAATATGATCAATTCCTGGTATAATAAATGGTTTGCATAGTGTAAGAATCACACGTTTTCACAAGTTTGCTTTTGACCGTGTTTCTAAGGAATTCTGATCTTAGTAGCAACGAATAAAAATTGTTCATTGTTGGAAACCTATTCCAGTCCTATCGGCTAATGTTGGACAATTGTTTCAGGGTTTTCGATAGTGAACTGTTGAACAACTACATCAGCGTTATCGGCTGTCAATTGTTAGACAATTATTTCAGCGTTATTGGTCGTGTATTGTTTGACAATTACTTCAGCGATATCGGTCGTGAATTGTTGAACAAGTACTTCAGCGTTATTGGCCTTGAATTGTTGGACGCGTACTTCATCGTTATCGACCGTGAATTGATGGACAATTACTTCGGCGTTATCGGCCGTGAATTGTTGGACGATTACTTCAACGTTATCAGCCGTGCATTGTTAAACAATTACTTCAGCGTTTTCAGCCGTGAATTGTTGGACAATCACTTCAGCGTTATCGGCCGTAAATTGTTGGACAATCACTTCAGTGTTGTCGGCCGTGAGTTGTTGGAAAAATACTTTAGCGTTCTAGCCCTTGAATTGCAATAGTTTGCATAGGTTTGCCAAATCCCAAGCCTTATAGCTTGTTTGTTATTGCTAACTTAACTGAAGATATTTAGATGTACGTTTTAAAGGATCGTCTACTTTTTTTTCGGCAATGACCTTGAAACTAACCCCATATTCATAGTATATGATAATAAAACATTAAAATCTTACACTTGTCTATCCACACCATATTAAACAAAATACAACATCCGAAAACAAAGCTATAACCAATATATACAGAACCTGATTTAAAGGCAAGAAAATTGATGATACTTTTAAAACGACAAACGTTGAATCAAACAATAGCAAAATGACATCGAGGTGGGAAACATGTTAGTAAGTGACTTTATACATAAAAGTGGCACAATATTACAAATCCAATCAATTCCAAGGAAATATCATATGTGGTCCCTATTGAGCTATTATACATAAATATGTTACGACTGTAAGACACAGGAAAATACACGGGACTAACATTAGGCCTAAGGAACATAGAAATAGTACATTAGCAACAAATAAAGCGTCCGAATCTACGACAAATACAACCATCAACACATTTAGACATCTGCAGCCAACACTTGTCTATATAATATATTCCCATTATACATAAAAACCAACGACGACCTTATAGAACATGTTAAGAGAGACAAAACAGTTATTTTAATATTTGATATACACATACACATATTATACATATTGATATAATGATTTAATAATTGAAGTTGAATATTAACATATTTATGTTTTGGCGCACAGATCGATGCACCTCAACTTTAAATTTCATTTAACATTTTGATCTGAGTTATTTTGTCATGTGCTTTCAATATTTACTGAATATTTATCATATAATGTTGACTGAATTTACGATTAAATATGCAAATTGAAAGCATATAGAAGAAACATTAGAAGAATTTTTCCATCAAATGTTATTCAAAGTACAATATAACTCTAAAACCTTCACAGGATATGTAAACATCTGATTTAAAGTATACTTTATTAACATGGCTGTTTGCCCCAAGGTGGATATATAAATGTATACTATTGAATATATCTAAAATACACAAAATATGCACGATTAAAATATCATATCATACAAATATTGCAGTACGTGCTAGCTAAACATCATCTCCGTTATTGCTTCTGTCATAAGTGACCTTTTGTAGTCTTCAATTCTTCAGTTGTTCTGTCTTTGTATCATTTAGGTGTCTTTTTCGTCAGTTATGTCTCCAATCTGTGGGTAAACCTGGATGATCTCTTTTATAAGCTCACTTACTACAGCTTCCTTTCTGTTTATTATTTCTTCAGCAGATAAGTGGTCGAGTGGTTTCGACAGGTCATCGTACAGGAAATGTATTTCCCTGTCCGTAATGAGTAAGTCATTAAAGAGAACATTGTGTCATCATCTGCATTATTATTGACTGTACTTAAACAAACACTTTTAAAAAGGACCTGTTATTTTCATTAAAGTTAATTGTTACCAAGATTAAGGAATCTATCAAATTTAATATTAACTGTGCCTTCATAAATGAATCAATATTTTAACCTTTTCAGCTCTTTCTACATACTTCAGAAAACGTTCCTTGTACCGTTCGTCTTCTATCTTTTTTAAGGTATACTTCTCCGGCTTTTGTGTAATCTTTCAGGTACTTTGTTGCCGCTGCCATATCTTCCCAAAACTTGATAACTTGATAACTTATATCAAAACTACTTAATGTACCGACTTAAAATTTGAAAATGCATCGTTATGCCTAGTACTCTATGGAAATTCATAAAGAAATCACAGCTTACGGTCGAGGTTAACCATTCGAGATAGGTACGATTTTCATGACGTGTTTTGGCACGAGGATCAGGAAGTTTTAATTTTACGCAATACATGTTCAATTTTCAACTAAAAAAAATAAAACAAATGGCTAGAACGACCATTGAAGATCGAGCAAGGGCCGTCGGAATGAATGATGTAGGTTCTTCGATTCGGCAGGTATAACCAATTTTGTAAATTAATAAATTAATTCCGCTTTAATGTTTGAAGTGATATTAAAAGTGTACTGTTTAAACGAATGACGCATAATAATCAATATAGGTTGGGTTGTGCGACCGTTAAATAGGCGACACTCAAGTATCCGTCAGCTGTGGGAGAAATTTAGAAGAACCGGAACTGACATTCACCGGAGGCCCAAAGGAAGAGTAACAACTCGCCACCAATGTAGATATATTGTTCTTTCTAACCTACGCAACCGTTTCACTCCGGCTACGTCAACAGCAAGGCGAACCGTTGGCACGTAAAACTGTCCAATTTGCCCATAGATTATCCACAAACGGCTCCGGGCCGTGGAGTTCGTGCCCTTCGAGTATGAAAGGTTTATGTTCTTACTGTGGGACACAGAGCAGCACGGCTAGCATGGGCGAGACGGAATCTACGGTTGATTAGAGCTGACTGGGCTAATGTATTTTCGTGGATGAAACCAGACTGATGACTAACTTAAACACTGCTATTCCAAATTAATTAATTGTAATAATGAGTGGAATATTTTATCTTTTTTTGGCAATAAAATGCGTAAACCGTGTGTATAAAACAAGTTTTGTGATTTTGTCATCTCATTCTCATATTTCAATAAAACACAAAGTGGACGTGTAGAAATTTTGTTTAGTGTATTTAAACCAATATTCCCGTATGTACGTGAAGTTAGGGGCCTAGCGGCCTAGCGGCGTGAAATTAGCGGCCTAGCGGCGTGAAGTTAGCGGCCTAGCGGCCTAGCGGCGTAAAGATGGCGGCCTAGCGGCCTAGCAGCCTAAAATGCTATCCTATTTCAAAGCATGTATACATTCGGTTTTTTTTTTTAAATGTTGACTGCTTGTTCGACTTTTGGAAAAAAGTGTTGATAATCGCCTCAGAGTGATAGTTTTTGCATAAAAACAGTTAATATATCTTTGTTTTAGAAGAAAATGCATGTATACATGCTTTGAAATAGGATAGCATTTCAGGCCGCTAGGCCGCTAACTTCACGCCGCTAGGCCGCCAGGCCGCTGGGCCGCTGAAGTGCTCGATCGACTTTTTTGAAAAAAAAGTTGAAAAACTTTTCAGAGTGATAATTTGTGCATAAAAACAGTAAATACATCATTTTTAGAAGAACATGCATGTTTAATGCTTTGAATTAGCTGACTGCTTTATCGACGTTTTTGAAAACAAAATGTTGATAATCGCTTCAATGTGTTAATTTGTGCATACAAACAGTTAATATGTCATTGTTTTAGAAGAAAAAGCATGTATACATGCTTTGAAATAGGAAAACATTTTTGGCCGCTAGGCCGCCAGGCCGTTAATTTCACGCCGCTTGGCCGCTAGGTCGCTGAAGTGGTTGATAGACTTTTTTGAAAAAAGTTGAAAAACGCTTCACAGTGATAATTTGTGCATGAAACAGTTAAACTAAAATTGTTTTAAAATAAGAGGTAAAGAAAAATGTTCTGAATAGAAAACAATTTAAGGCCGCTATGTTACTGTTTGGATAAAAAACTTTGATTTATCATTGTTTTAAAAAAACGCATTAACAATTGCTTGGAAATAGAAAAAATATTTAGGCCGCTAGGCCGCCAACTTCACGACGATAGGCCGCCAGGCCACTAGGCCGCTAACTTCACGCCGCTAGGCCGCTAACTTCACGCCGCTAGGCCGCTAGGCCGCTAACTTCACGTACATTATTCTCGACGATATTTTGAAACCTCGAGAGTACAGACCTTCTTTAAAGTGCTACATTGATTCGCAACCCTATTGATACAGTTAACAGATCAACAAAAAACTAAACGTTTCTATTTTCATGATCGACACCAAACACTGATTGTCAATGTTGGACAGAGGTATAGGAGCTTTTTTGATTATATCAATGCCTCGTTCAATTTGATACCTATAGAACGTATTTCGTCATCCCCTAAATGTAATCAAATCTTACAGCGGTATCAGATAATACTTGATTGTTGGATTTGTTGACGTTTCCGAGGTTAACTGGTATAACGATTGATTAAAATTCAAATTAAGAATAATCATGATTTAAAAAATGCCAAACTCATCTCAAATTACATCTGTGTGTTTGTACGTTTATCATTTGTCGACACAGTAATGAAAATACCATTAAATACCTATCCTGGCTGGTATACAAGTGATATAATATTTTACAGAATTTACATTCTTAACTTAATGAGACACGAACGATAGTTAAAAATGTATACGAATATTACTCATGTTGACAATAATTCGCCTTCATAACGCTATGTAAAGAAAGGCAACTCCAAATTTATTATATGTATAATAGTCGTAAGATTTAGCTCCCATACCATTTTCCCGTAAGTTAACTCCCTTATACATTACTATCCTGTTATCGTAGATTTCATGAGCAGTATTTATTAAACTACGACACTGAAAAGCTCGATGTAATTCGACATGCTAATTTGTGAGGATGCTTTAATTGACATTTTACCAACTTGTGATAATCAGTTTATTTTTCTACTGTTATTACAGATACATATCCATTGTAAAACAACAAAATTAATATAAACATTTATAATTATAACACAGTCTTCAATTCTGTCTCAAGCTTCATAATACGTATATTCTAAATGGTGTGTGCAACTGCACCTGAATCGCCATACAGCAAAAACACAAACACTCGTCTGTTATATTTTACGTAAAGGGTTCAACTCTATATAGTGAAGTTTATGACTATATAATGGAAATCGAAAGTGTCAGACATCTTAGGCATTCCATAATAACATTACTCATTACTACATTAAGTCACAAAATTTAGCACTAACCATGTCATGAGGACGTAACCTGAATCTGAGTGAAAAAAAATAATTTTGTCTTGACATTTAATATAGCCCTCAAACTTGATATTTCTACTTTTCTTATGTTGAAATTTTCGAATTAATAGAGGTTATTTGTTGAATTTAGTGTAATATCGTATTTCATTGCACTCGTGGTCACAGAAAAATAATATTTTCACTTGTGGCTACGCAACTTATGAAGAGTGTACGCCAAGTTCGTTTATGCATCGTTAAAGTGAACTTAATTTGCCTCATTTTCCATCCATTTAGTTCCTACAAAAATCCAGTTTTTAATTTTCCAAGACAAGTTCTTTTTTATAGCAATACATTCTGTGTCTAATGCCACATCTATTTTTGAACAAGTTGTAAACAATTTTAGAAGGATATTTCTGTGAGTTGGAAACTAACGAACGATTAATACATCTGCATAAATATAGGGCCTGTCACACGTTACCGCTGTACCTAGCCAGTACTAAACCGGAGCACACAATTAACAACGGCGGAATACCGGCGGAGGTCCGTCGAGGAAACACTTAGCAAAACAATATTGGCCGTAGCGAAACCGACGTTGTACTACCGTTGTGATACCGTTGTACAGTTTTCCTAACGATATAAGAGTCAATGTTCTACCGAACACCACCTTTCTGTAACTTTATTGTTATATCGAGGCGCCTCGTTGTCCCACCGGTGTGCCACCGTTAACCGGAGCTAACTTTACTTCCTGGCCGTTGCTTTTTTTCGCCGATGTTCTTACGGTGTCCTGATGATGTACTACCTTTCTTAACGATTTAATACCGTTGCGCTGCCGTTCTAGTACCGATCCCATATATCTCCAAATGTGTACTCCGGTTAAGCCACGTCGAGCCAAATTTCCTAGGTCTATCAGACCTTAAAACAAGCTAATGGCGGATAATATTTATTTGTATCTGGGCGAGATCTCTCCTCCTTTATCACAAAGCGTTCAGTATATAGTTTGGACTGAGAAATAAAAATCTGTTTAATTTGTCAAGAACAGGCACTGTACCTAACCCATTTTTCGGCTAACTGCACTTAAAAATAAATTTGAAAACCTTTTTTTATGATTTTCAGTTATTTAGGCTTCAGGCAAATAAGTTTAATAGTGTGGCATATAGAAAATCTAACTTAATCGATAAGAGAGCATAAAAAGGTTATAAGCCTGCAAAACATGGACAATTTGGCAAATTGCCCTAAACCTTATCCTCTGTTTTTGCTCAAGTTTCCAGGGGTTCGATTCTCATGACTAAGTGTAATTGTTCAGAAGAACTACGGCATTTTGTTTAAATCTTCAGAAAACAGGCTTATACTTGAAATCGTTTAGCAAGTTAATAGCTAAAATTCTTTCTCATACCTACTGTTTAAAGTAAGATATTTAGATAAAACTTACTTCATTATGTCCAGACGCCGTTTTGTTTGTTTGGGTAAAGAGCAGTTGATTCTCTTCCCTGAGTCCAGTGCTTCCAGAAATGGAATAGGCAAAAAGACTGGTTGTCGACATGTATGAAACATTTTCAACATAACTCCATAATTGTCGTACAGTCATTTAATGCAAAGTTAGTTCTTGGCTTCCATTTGGGTGTTGGGGGATATATTTTTATTTAAGTTTCAACATGTTTCGGACAACATGGCGCTCTCTTGATTTAAAGTGTTTACCGTGGTATATCAGTTCATGGAGACCCTGCCTATTTCAAGCACTTATTAGAATATATGAACACAGTTTTAAACCTTCAATTTACCTAAGTTATGTCGGAGAGTTGTTTTAATTTTGTTTACTAAATCGAACCTTTAAGGAAATTTCGCTATTGCTATTTCTGGATTTAATCCTTTGCAAGTGATGTGTTTTTTTCTAAACGGACAAATAAAGAATAGCATGCGTTGCCGGTTTTTAGATTAGTGTTGATGTCAAAGAATTCCTCTACAAATCGCGTTTTGACGATTTGTTTAAGTTTTGAATAAACTCTTGTATAATTATAAAGTTAATTGCGCTTAATTGAAATGACATTATATAATTTCCATAAACCATAGAGTAAAATGAATAAGAGATTGCCCGATGATGCACGTGACCCGGCTGACATTCTATTACTGTTAGTTTCGGCGGAAATGCCTTTATTGCAAACTGGACAGGGCAATTTAAAATTGCCAACGTCAGAAAGTTACGTCTTATGAGGTTTTGGTGAAAGTTACCAAAGAAATGCAATTTCTACGTCAATATAACGCATATGGATAATTTAAGGTATGCAAGAAAAAGACAAACCATGTGTTTCTGGTTCGGATCGAAAATTCCAAACCGAGGGCACCTGCGTAGACTAGTAACGAGGACTGGAAACACATGATAGATACTATTCAGGTGGTCGTTTTATTCTGAAGTTACTATATCAGAGTTTATTATTTGCTTTACTTGATTCGTTTTCACTGTCTTCAAGATGATACTGACTCCGATTGGGCTTGTATTTTCATTTGTGCAATCAATAATAACTGTTTAAACAAATGTAAGGTTTTGTGCAGATACTATTGTTTATATTCGCAGTGAGCTCCTGTTTCACCGACAAAGGAGGCGGTGAAAATTTAACATGTATAAATAAAGATATGTTGATTCATGTGTGGACTGTCTGTTATGTTTGTACGTTGTTTGTGTATCGTCCGTTGTTTGTTAGGCTCTAGAAGTGTGCCTCATTAGCAGGGTATGTGTTGTTGTGTTATTTGACACATTACTTGCTTTATCTTATAATTTACACTTCCATTAAAATATATATTATCCTTTTTATGAAACTAAGAACACGTTTAAACCTATAAAGACACATATTTCAGTCGTTTGTTATTATTTTGATAATTCAATTCTTTCTCACATGTTTCTGTAATTACCAAAATAAATTCTGTGTTCTATATATTTCTTTTATTTGTTTCACTTCCTCCTAATTATCGATTACTTATTTTATATGTTTGTACTAACGCCTGCTTGTATCAATACAATCGTATGTTGTTGTTTTTGTAATCAATAAAACAACAATACAGCTTAATTTTGCTTTCAAGCTTTTTTTAATAAAATAAGAACAGGATCCACTGTGCTTTATCTTTTTTATTCCGAATAAAACCTCTGTTAAATACAATTTACTTGAGCCCATTACTTTACTCTTTAATTCACAATGTCAGTGAATAATTTTGCAAAACTGCTTGTTAATGTTTTCCCTCTATAATTATCCCGATTTGATTCTCTGCCCTATTCAAGAAATGGAATATAACACCAGGAGACCAGGAACGTGAAACAATACTTATAGTTCAAAATGTAAATGAAACGGGAACTTAATTGTCCATTTAAATGTGACACAGATACCTCACAATATTCGTCGAACTCATCGTCTATGGTTGATACCTTATTCGGCCCTATCTGTCCGATTGCTTTCGAAATTCCCTCATTTGAAAGAGCGAAAAGATGATAGTGTTATACCAGATGGGTTAAAATGTAATTGTCAAAGATTCATGGAAAGTATAACTATAAAATAAATGTATTTATTCCGGACTTTATGAAATAATGGTATCTACTGTGGACTATATGCCATTGCTATTATAATATCTTATTGTGTTTGTAAACTGTTATGTTTCCTATTAATATTCGATTCCAACAAGTAACGATCTCGTGTATTCCAATACATAGCAAATAAATGTATTCAAATTGACAGGTAAGAAAATTGTCTAACAGTATAATACATTATTGCATTTGTAAACTTCTGGAGAGTGTGGTCTTTGTAAATGAATTTAACAGAAACGGTCTGAGTCAAATATCGTTCAAATATCGATTAAGTATGTACTGACATACTGACATACGTTACCTATTATTTTTGTTTAATAAATATTTCGGACTTTCGAATTAAAAATAATCTAATGAATAGTCTACATTTCTTAACTATATGTGTCATTATGTTTTTCATTTGTTATCAATGGCACTTCATAAAACCTAAAGTTTGTTTGTTTAATTAACTGATCGCAGTTTACTCCACACTAAAGGTCCATGAACACCTCTTCCCTGAACTAGTATGTCTATATTTGCTGCCTTTACTCTTAATTAAATATTGGCAGCATTTTTCCTATTCTGTATGTCTATATTGGCTGCCAAAATCGTTTTATACCATCCCGTGTAAGTTTGATGCAAAATGATATTCGTCAGACATTTTAAAGACCTTTCTATGTCATTGAATGTGTGTATTCCAAGTTTCAACGAAATTGGACGAGAAATGACAAATATATGATATTTTTTTAAGTCTCAAGAAGTGGTCGTTTCTTGAGAAATTCATTAATCTTTATAGGTCATGACATATAAAAAATATGTCATACAAAAAATGTTATTGATTTTGTTACAATCACTAAGAATTAGTTGCAATCAACATTAATTACATGTTTTTACAAGATCGGACATGGTTAAACATAGTTCAATGAACTTAAAAATATCTTTAAAGTAGTTTAGATATTTTTATCAATGTTATTTGGTGTGTAACTAAGTGTGAACTAGTTCCAATCAATCGATATGTATTCAAAGTTTCAACAAGATTGGAAAAGCTATGACAAATATTTGATATTTTATGTCTCAAAAAGTGGTCGTTTCTTGAGAAATTCATAATGACTTAATGACAGATGAAAATTATTTCATAATTAACCATGTTTTTGATTTTGTTACTTGTAGTAAGAATTTGTTCCAAACAACATTTATTCCATCTTGTTAGGTTGGACATGATTAAACAAACTTTTTTTGAGTGCTAAGATATACCGGTTGGACAAAAACATTCATGAATTTTCATAGCATTGCCAAGTTAAACATGATTTTTTAAGACTTATCTATGTCATTTGTTGTGTTACTTATAGTATTGTAACAGTATGAGCCAATATATAGTGGTTTTACAAAATATATCAAATAGACCAAAGATTATTGATTTTAAGTTAATTAATAAACCACTTTAAGTTTACACCTTGTGCTTTTTATATGAATAACTAGTTTTAGCATTATATATTATGCAGACTAGATCAGAAATTACACTAAGATTGGTTAGCGTTTTTAAGTGTTAAAATTGGTATTTTGAAAATAAAACGCGTGCCTACCACCCTCACTTTTGGCAACTTTTTAATATATAATGGTAAGTACTTTTCACATGTTTTTTAACTTAACAAAACAAATTTGATAATGGTTACTTTGGTATTTCCAGTTGCTGAAGCATAAACATCACTTTACATATTGTTTTGAAGAAGATTGAAATTGAATTTCTTTCATTATGTGTTGACATTCAAAATATTTGTGAGAAATCAAGGTTTTTAGTTATGAAATACTTTGTCAAACTCTTCTTTATTACTTCACAATAAGCATACTGTTAAACATCTCATAGTTTTTTACAACTATAATCGGAAATGAACTTGTGGTTGTCTGGAAGTTCCTGATTCCCATCGCTTTGCAAAATGCATTACAATACAATGGTTAAATCAATCTTAAATCTAAAATCAAAATTGGAACTAACCGCATCTACTTTTCTTGATCATCTCGGCCAGAACTAATTTGTCTATAGTTTGAATTTAAATTCATCATAATCGCTTGACACAAAATAAAACTATGTCATTTGGTAGGCCTAAACAACTCGTTGTAAGAGTTTAAATAAATAAAACCTACTAGGGTAAATAGTTATTTAAATACAATACGATAGTCAGTTGTTTGAGACAATAAATATATACAATTCGATAATCAATGCACACTGTTTTAACTCTGGGTCGATTCTAGTATTATGTCTATCAGACTTATAATTTCAATATCTAGTGAAATGATGAAAGAATATTTGTGCCAAATGTAAATCTAGAATGCACCTGGATTTCGGAGGCAAACATAATAAGAGCAATGGAAAATTATAATTTAATATCTTTAACGATACTCCACGCTCATAGGCACACCGATATTGAAATTTATCAAATACACTGTAACTCTGTTTTGCAAAAGAGTAGGAAGAAACTTTTAAAGGTTCAATAAACTGACAATCATGGCTTATTCCGCTTCAATATTTCTTTATCCTTTATTCTGTCATCACGTGAAAGACTATAACCATATGCTTAATTCTGGCCAAAAATAAATAACACGTTTAAAAATTGTAATGTACATAAACGCATGTAAAGCCTGAAATATATCTACATAATTTAATTATCACAATGCAAACCATGAACAAATTTCTTCGCTCGTGATTCGTTTTCTAGATTGAACTTGATCAGAGTTTGACAAGTCCTCTTCCAGTTTCTCAGCTCTTTCTTCCGCTTGTTTTTGTATTATGTCTTGTTTCTATCTTCATATACATACTTTAACTCGGTAGTTCCATTTACCTCTGTACTTCAAGTTTTCACATCTACGAAATTTCTTTTAACTTTTCTTTGTATATTGCGATAACTATAATTTAAGGCACATCATATGTAGTCAAATTAGACTTATTCGGTAACTCACCTGGGTGTTAAGCAAACTTCAATCTTGAAATGTAAACCTTCAATAGAAACTAGCTGTCAGAAAGATAAAAATGCATTTTACGCAATGACCGATCAAGGGGCCCATTCACATGGTTTAAATCTACTAGTGTCTGTGTACCTTTATATCAATATAATTATGCTAATTGTTCTATATTGTAGCGAGTTGTAGGATAATATTACAGCTAGTGACATTACTACAATCAATCGACTCCAACACTTTATTGATATAAAAATTTCCAAGGATTACACTTTACAACTAGATCCGATATGTGTGAGTCCCTACTAGGACTTAACAAGTTATATTCGTCGGTAATAATCAGGAAATTGTTGTTTTGACATTTACTTCTATGTCTTGACTCTTAATGTGCTAGTATAAGTAATTTTAAGACGATATTTCCAGTACGTCAAAGATGAGAATGTAATTTTAGGGTTTATACCTGACATCTGTAAAATTATATGTGTCTTTGGACTTCAAAACTCTATTCACAAAACTTTAATACACCCTGAACAAATACAATCAAGACTCCAATGGAAAACTACTATAAACTGACTCGTGCATTCTAAAGAAACTTTGCTGTGGACATATAGAACTACGTCGGGCGAAGATTGTAGACTTTTCAAAGTGTTACACCCAAATGTTTCCAAAGCAACAGTGTATTATGTTTTTGACACGAACTATTCCAAACACATCCGAATTTTAACTTCAAACCTCTGGTGCAACGAACAGTCTTCAACGATGCTACAACTGTGGTAAAGTCGTTAATAACGTAGATGTACACAACGTATATTAATGCAGTGAACGTGAACGGGATAGGTGGTGTTTCATCGCTGACGTCACAGAACTTGACGTCAACCTTGCCCAAGAACTAGCATTTATGGACGGAGAAACATTTTCCTCGCACTTCTTGGCGAAGATCTCATAGTTCCTGACTATGTTGAGTTAAGGTAATCGCATCTTTTTTTATTGATAATCTCTGCCAGAACTAATTTGTCCTTAGTTTGAATTTAGACTAATCATAATCATTATCTGGACACAAAATAAAACTCTTTTTTTATCTTTTTATAGGCCTTTTGAGCATTTTATGATTTGAAGAATCAGTGATGTTTTGACATCATCGTATTATTGTCATGAATACTGACGTCATCATATGCTGAGCATCGATCGCTGATAGGTGTACCTTTCACGTATTGTATTTGAAGTTATAAGGTATGTGTTATTGATATGGTGTAAGGAGTTCAATGTTTAAAGGTGCATTATTAATACCACTTCGTTTTCAATAGAAATCGCATGCACAACACATCACGCCCAAATTCAGATATTACCTTTTTTGCAATATTAGGATGGTCGACCACATTCATGCAGCCTAGCTCAAGGTATCGTTCCTGCATTCGCTGTGAATGAAACAGGCGAACTGCCTCGAGTTGCAGCGCATCGGTTTTCCCAAGCAGAATTAATTTCTAACAAATAAAAGTAACACTTGATTACTGGTTTATGTGTCTGAAAGCCTTATCAGTAAATATCTCAACCAGAAATGTGACCTGTGATTTTTTATTACTTTGTTATTCCTCTTGTAATATTTGCATTGGAATTCGCAGAAGTTTTTCTAGTTTCGTTTTGAGACATAAACATGTACGAAAACACTTTCTTTTGCATTTGCAAGCTATGTAGGTTTTTAGTTTTCGATCTTTCGTTTTAGTCTGAGCTTATATCAACACTCTTTGCTAATCGCAAAATATACACAGACTTTAGTCGATATATTTATTTATGTTATGCATCATAGTGTACAAGATACCTGTTTATAAATTATCATGCCAAGAGATCAACTATGGGACACAACTGTGATAAATGCGCTTTGATAATGATACGGAAAATAAAACGCAATTGAATAAAGAGTACGATTTGAGCATATCAATGTCATTATCCTAGTTTACTTGCGAGGTTTTGACATGTCAATATAATGAATAAATTTTATTAATGTCATAACGACTGGTACAAAGTTTGACATTCACTTAATCAGAATCGATGTACTTTGAAAACGGGTATGATTAATTTAAGCAAGTTTTGGCAGATTGAGTGCCATTACTTTTCGTGAGTGGAAATGGCAAACACTTAGTGAATGTGTCATGTTCAAACGTCGATAATCTGAAAGCAATTGCTCTGCTATGAATAAGATTTTTAACGAATCTAATTGCGATGATATCCTTTTAAAGCGGATGAATAACTAATGATGGACAAACCGCCATCAACAACTACTCCGAACGAGTTGATGCCTCATGGTCGGCTATGAATAAAAACAGCGAAACTTATGAGGAGCAAAGCTTTATTACAAAACATCATCACAGCATATATAGAACGTCAATAGAGATACATACATCACTTCAAATACAATAAGATTATTTTATATACACAGTAGAGGATTTTGTATTAGTGTTTATCATTTTTAGAAGCATGCATTCCTACTTTTGCTCTAAATTAAGTAACCCGATTGACAATTACGGTATATTTCGATATGAATACAATGTGACGACAAGACCAAACGATTAAAAATACTTCAAACTGTAAGTAGTCGTGAAAGTTGACATACTTTTGCCTTTTCATGTATCTGTTTGTGAAGTACTTGGTTAGAAAACAACAGCAAACTGTCGTCGATATATATATAGTATTATATTCCGCCCAAATAAAATAAAAGTTAAACATAGTTTACTAACAATAAAAGATATTATCGAATGATGTTATCAACATGTTTCTTGTACATGCATTAACATAAGGCACACAGAGTTATAGATACCATAATGATTAATCAAGATACAAATGGCTAAAAGTAAATAAAACACACAGTGGTTAATGAGACAGTAAAAGAATGTAATACATCAACCAGAAACACCACGAGTCGACAAAGCTAGGTTATAAGTAATTTAGACTACAGGGACAAGCTCAATTATAAAAAAAACATTAATAAAAACATAGGTTGTGCCATCAGGAAATTAGGCCAATTTCAGTTTTCGATATCCTCATACAAGTAATTATCTTATATTCATTCATTCTTATCAACAAAAACTGTATCTAAATCAGCCTGGTGTATACACATTTTTATCATTTTGCATCATTCTTAAATATTCAATGTGAAACCGACCTTGATTAAAATGACTTTAAATCAACGTCTACCATGTTTATCACAACAACTTTTTCTGAACTCAAACTATTGAGCAGAAACGAGGGTTTTAAGTTTATCGAAACCTCTATCACTTCATGATCTTGCGATAAAGTAACTCGATCATGATACATCATTTCTCACCCCAAAAGTACATATCCACATATGTTTGCCGAACGTCAAAGCATGTTTGTTATTACTAACTTAACTGACGATATTAAGCAGAGTCCTTTGAAAAGATTCACTTGTCTGGTCTTGACCCTTATATGCATATTTTTTCTTATTCCAATCACAGTAAAATTTTGTCAATAGCCTCTTAACCCTGTATTCATAGTTTCAGATGATTAAACACCATAAGATCAAGAAAGAAGCAAAACAAAGCTTTGTCCCATCTACATCACTCCTGATTTAAAGTTAATGAAAAGGATGATACTTTTAACAAGAAAAAAACATTGATTCCAAAAGCAGCAAAATTGCATCGTGGTGTGAAGTATGTTGAAATCTATAAGACCAAAGTGAGGTTACACATAAAAATGGCAAAACAATCCAAATAACAAAACAATACACCGAGAGCAGAGTAATGCTATATTTTTAACATATAAATCCTCCGAACCTACGACAATTACTACCATCAACACATCTAGACAACACTACAGCCAACAAGTGTCTATATAATATATTCCCATTATACATAAACAGCAACGATGAATTTTTAGAACAAGTTAAGAGATAAATATTGTTTCAATTGATAAAACAAATGAAATTGAATATTATTGTTTATATGTTTTGGGCGCAAAAACAGATGTGAATCCACTAAAACATTTTAATTAACATCTTGATTTGAGTTAATTTGTCAAGTGATTTTAATATTCACTTAATATTGATCATGTTATGTTAACTGAATTTTACATAGAATATGCAATTTAAAAGCATAAATTAGAAACATAAAATATTATGTAAACTGAAATATAAATTTATACTATTTTTATATCAAAAAGACACGAAATCTGCTCGATAAATATATCATCTCATACAAATATTGTTTTATGTGTTTCATCTCCGTTATGACTTTTTTCATATGTTTTTACTGAATTGTCATCTTGTAGCCTTCAATGATTCAATAGTTCAGTATTTGCATCATTTATGCGTCTTTTTCGTCGGTAATGTCTTCAATCTGAGGGTAAACCTGGTCGATCTCTTTCTTTAGCTCACTTAATACAGCTTGCTTTCTGTTTTTTCTTTCTTCAGCAGACAAGTGGTCAAGTGGTTTTGACAGATACTCGTACAGGAAATCTATCTCCCTGTCAGTCTCCACAACATACGCGCCGCAAAGTTTCCCGAAAAAACCCCAGTTCTAGATGAGAAGAAATCAAACATTTTGAGGTGAACCTAACATCTTGAATATGAGTGAGTCATTTAAGGGAGATTTGTGTCGTCACGTGTATATTTATTGACTGTACTTGCACAAACATGTTCAGAAAGTATCTTTAATTTACATAAATATTAATAACAACCATAAATAATGAATATATCAAATATAATATAAAATGCGTCTTCATAAGAAAAACAATTTTAACCTGTTCAGCTCTTTCTACGGACTTCAGAAAACGTGTCTGGTACCGTTCGTCCTCTATCTTTTTAAGGTAAACTTCTCCGGCTTTTGTGTCATCTTTCAGGTACTTTGTTGCCGCTGCCATATCTTCCCAAAACCTAATAATCTTTGTAAAAAGCTTGTCCACATCACCCAAGTGGGTTGCCGCTTCCTTAAGGTTATGCACGTCACCAAGGCCAACTGTAACAAAGTGAATCTAGGTTGTCTAAATTGTAAAGATAAACCCCTTAAAAGGCATTGTTTGTTTTTTGCTGTTATTACTGATCTAAACTATTTTGGCTCGATAGTGAAGAACGCTAATAGCTGTAATGAACCACTGTCGATTCCGTTTATTGGTGAAAACCAGTACTGTACAATCGTTGAGTGCAAATTATTCACTTGTGAGCATTGACATCACAATAAAGCAGTCGGATATAATATTTCCTTTGGTCACACTCACCCTCAATTGTCTTATTTGACGAAAGTCGATCATTATAATAAAACAGTATGCGTAACGACTTTAGATACGTATATCTATAAAATATTTAAGATGAAAACAAACTCAACGTAAAAAACTCACAACAGTGAAGGCATATTAATTATAATCTTACATGTATACTACCTGTTATATCTCTATTAAGTTTTTCGATCATGGCATGTCTTTCTAGCGCTTCTGTACGTTGTGTGTCTTCTTCAATTCTGAGTTTTACTTGTTGCTCGTTCCTCGCCCTGTCCTCAGTATTCAGTAGCTTATACTGTTTTCTTTTCAACTTTATCTTAAAAAAACAAGGAAGGATTGATAGTTATCTAGCATTCAAGAAACATAGCCCACATGGTTAATTTGTTTGGACAATGGGTTCTTAATTACCTGACTTTGCCTCCTCCTGTCTTCAAGATAGCCTGATATGAGTCCCACAGTAGCATTCACGATCGTTTTTGCGGTTTCTGGGACGCCTCCAAGAGTAAAAGATCCCATCACATCGTCTATGAATGTTGGTCCGTCTTCTAAGTCCAAGGCTTTTATGTCCTTTTCTACAATGAAACAATGAAAACTGCAAGGACAAACACAGTATTGAAAACCTTATCCAATACTATGTGTAAAGTCTCATTGATGAAGTACAACAAACACAATCAACTCTACAAGACAAGAAACTAAACAACTATCAAACTGACGTCATTGGTAAACGTTTAGTTTTGGAAAGTCAGAAGCCATCTATACAGTAGTGACTAATGTAACATTTATATCTTGCAGACATCAACAGCCGTCTGGCAACAACTCAAAACCTAAATATGAACGATATTGCGAATATTGCTCCTCCCGTATTTTCTTTTCTATTAACAAAACATATTCTTATTTTTAAACCTTGTATTAATCAAATGTGCAAAGCATACCAATTTCTTCGCCCATGACTTTCCTTCTTGATCGAAGTTCTTCCAGCTCCTTATCAGCTTTTGCCAACTCTACCTTCAACTTCTCAGCATTTTCATTCGCCTGCTGTTGCCTTTTTTCTTCCATCTCCCTTTCTATCTTCTTTTGCTCGTTAGTTTTCTTCACTGTTGTATTTCGTTTGTCAACATCTCCAAGATTTGCCTGAACCTTTCCTTGTATCTGATAATAACTACAATATAAAAAGTGTAGCCGTCAAGCTAAGGCAGTCACTATAAGACTGTATACGAAAAGATGCACCTATTTTAAATAGAACACAATGGCATAGTCCCAAAAAATGACATGTCAAGGGTCTAATCATTTGGTAATGATCAACAAAATGTGTGTCGCTATATTTGTATCGAACAGACTATAGTAGCCGCTGACATGTGTAAATTTACACATACTTTGTTTAAATTAAAGTGACATCATAATGATTCGTGAAGCGTTTGCCAGGTCAAAAACAATATATCGAAGTCATGTTTTGAGTTAATAAAAACAAGGACATAGCCTTGAAATTGAAAATTTAAATGGCTAGCTCATCGCAATTTACAATGAACTGTTTGATGTGAATGTTCTAAGTAGTCTGTCACAAAGTTTGACTGTGATGGATCATTCTCATATTGAACTGGTTGTTTTGAACGAAATCAACAGTAGCAAGATTTTCATCGTATACCAGTAAACAATATACATGTGTTAATCAATAATTAACGACAAATAACGGCAAGTGAACTGGATAGTACACGTTTTATACCTGTAATGCCTGGTTTTCCTTGATAACAAATTCCTACACACACCGATAACGAACAATATTTGCTTTGATCAGAAATATATAATTGTTTACAAAAAGCATGCAAATTGTTATGTATAGATGGCGGTACCTTGCTTTTGTCTTTTCAGATTCTGTTTTCATATCCTCGGCATGATCGAGTATTTGCCCAAATGTTTCCCTGACTATGTCAACGTCCTTGTGATAAAAATGTGTCATTCACATTAAATCAAATGCAAAGATCAATGTGCGAATCTTATTTTGTAAACAACAACTAGTTTAATGACACAAATAGTTAGATAGTCGAACGTCTATGCTTTGGGAATACGAACCGTATATTTTAACAACAACTTCATGTTCTTACACCAAGTTCGACGCCGTCACGAATCATTGGCAACAACGTTTGAACAACATGTTTTGACGTCATGGTAAACTTCTTCATTAAGCCTGACGTCATCAAATGCTGTGCTCGAGCATCGTGAGCTGTTAAACGAACCTTAAATATATAGCGATCATTATGGTTAAATGATATGTATCATTGATAATATTATTTTACAAAATACTTTCAATTGAATCGTTCGCACATTTCAGAGTTCACCTCTTTTGCAATATCAGGATGGTCGACCAAATTCAGGTAGCCTAGTTCAAGGTATCGAGCCACCTCCCGTTGGGAATGGTATAGGCGAACTGCGGTGAGCTGCAGCGTCTCATCTTTCTCCAGCAACACTGATTTCTACAAATATGAGAAGGAATCGAATTTTTAACTTCTGGTGTCTGATTCTTAACCACTTAGCTTTATCAAATCTGCATTTAGTTAAATACCTTAAATACGTCAAGATATTTCAAAACAGCCCGAAATACCAAAATACCACCGGCCGATTAATGCTTTTTGCCATTACTTTGAATAAATTCAATTCAAACATTTAGTATATATTGTTCTTTAATGCAGAATGTTTCATAAACAATGAGATGGAGGGTGGATGGATCAGTTAAAACAATCCGAGAAAACATGTGTTCCTATAAGTTAGCGAACATGTTGCTGCAGGTCTAGCTTTGACCAAAAACATTTCGTTATACCACTTTGAGATTCTTTCCCGTAGATATCAAAACGTGAGAACAATGCATGTGCTCTTTTGCTTATATTAGAAATTCTTAAATACTTATCTATAACGTTATTACCATGCTTAAACATCTTCATTTCGATGGTAAATAGAAGAAAAATACACCCTTTTAAACTATTATCAGTGTATTTCAGTTCAATGAAACATTCCACAAGTAATCGATAGCTTAATGTTCAAAATTTCTTAATACCATTATGTTTAAACTGATACGATAATTATACATCTCCTATAGTGTACGTGCACTGTGTGAATTGTGCTAGATAAACTAGATATAAATACACTAGAATCATAAACATCACTTTACTAAATTTAAATCATTGAAAGTCCTGTGTTTGAGAAAATGCTCACTGTATGCTCATACCATGCTTATAAAAGGGTTTGCCAAAATTATTTATTGCGAATAGTTTTAATTTAAAAATATCCTATTTTATTCGATTTATGAATTTTTATTGAACCAAATATCTTGTATTTTTGAAATCTTAGCATTATTCACACATAAGAACGTCCGCAGTCATGCACTCACACACAACTCACACTCAACACACACGCACACGCACACGCACACGCACACGCACACGCACATGCACACGCACACGCAAACGCACACGAACACACATAACACACACAGAACCAAAACTATTATTTGACAAAATAAGTACATATAATCGACGTCACCGGGAACGAACGGATGAAGCTGAAACAATAGAGCGAAATCTTTCCGATGTTGGGATGTTGCATTATTTACGAGTTAAAAGTAAAAATGTTGCACACAGTTAAACATGTAGCATGGCAAAAATGTCATTCCTGGATGCAAAAGATTAGCTAACAGTGATTAAATTTAGTATAGCAATGGTCAAACATAAAAACAATACAATGAAACCGCTATTGAGAGCATCAGTGGCATACTATTGAGGTAATTCTGCCTGTTACTCAAAAGAAAACCACATCTTGATGTATTTTCGATACGAGGCAACTCAGACAAACGATAATTTCAATATTACCTACATTAGCCAATAATGTATATAGCACATTGAATTTAAAAAAAAACAGACACACAATTAAATAGAGTTAAAATCATTGATAGCATATAACAGAATAATTACTTATTTCAATTAATAATTATTTTAAGATGGTTTCTAAAAGTTTTACCTCGAGTTTTGACACAGCCATTGTCCTGTTCTCCTGCGAAAATAAAGCTGTTAAGTGCGCGAGCATTTATAGGTTCCTGTGCAATGGAAATTTACCGAAAACATATTTGTAACGTGGGCTGACCTAAACATTAAAATCTTGAAACGATGTTAAAGGCGATTTTGCATACATTTGAGTATAATTGTATTTCCATTGCGTTTTTTCGGTTCAAATCCACATGTTTGATATTCACATATTGATGTTTTAAACCATACAAAAAGTTAAATATAGCAAAAGTAAATAAGTTTTAATTATCGTACTTAAGCAAGGGCAGTAATGTCAGGTGCGTCCATGCTTCCCGGTTCATTGTTTTGAGTGATAAACGTACTCGATTCGGTGAGTATTACCACTGTTTTCAATATGTTTCAACGCTTACTTTTAGAAACGACCTTGTGCACCGAATGAAGAGCAATTGCTCGTTTACGAAGATGCTTGTTTGAGATCCCAATAACGAGGTGTACTCATATTGCCTGTACAAAATTACCCTTCTTAGACGTGTTAAGAACATATACATTAATTTTAAAAAAATCGACGCCTTTTATTCGTTATTTTAATCTTTAAGATTTGGGATGAACCTAGGTTCTAAAAATGTACAGAATGAACCAGCAAGCTTTTCGTAAATAAGCCGATTTAACTCCAAAATTTGCTGTCTGCATTCGGAAAACAATAGCAATACTGCTATTGACCAAAACAAAGCATCGGGTGGGGTTTGTACGCAAGAGAACGATATTAAATAGTTGTTTTGAAGCAAAAAATGCATTGAGTGAGTCGGGAAGCCTAGTAAGAACGTGCATTGTTTTCACGAGATATTTTTATACAGATATTCTTTTGATCTAAAACAAGCGTCTTCGTAAACGAGCAACTGCTCTTCATTCGGTGCACAAGGTCGTTTCTAAAACATATCGTTGAAACATATAGAAAACAGTGGTAATACTCACCGAATTGAGTACGTTTATCACTCAAAACAATGAACCGGGAAGCATGGACATCACTTATTACATGCAAGGGACTACTTTTATGAGTACTCTCTTAAAAGTAAGAGTTGAGTTCATTTGTTTCGAGTAAATGACAGACAAGGGTTGGAATTGAAAAATGTCATTTATTCACATTAAATGACGTATATCGTTAGAGAACGAACGATATACATGTCCGAAACAAAGTTGGAGGTAAATTAAACGCACTACAATAGAACATATCGAAGAATACAAAATGCATGATGTAAGTCAAAAAGTAAGCTTACAGTAAAGCAAAAGTATAAAACAGAAGGCATGACTGATAGTGTAAAAACCAAAATATGTACAACATGAAAAAAAAGAATTATGTCCGAAACAAAGTTGGAGGTAAATTAAACGCACTACAATAGAACATATCGAAGAATACAAAATGCATGATGTAAGTCAAAAAGTAAGCTTACAGTAAAGCAAAAGTATAAAACAGAAGGCATGACTGATAGTGTAAAAAACAAAATATGTACAACATGAATAAAAAGAATTAGAAAGTAAAATGAACACAAACAGGCATGGATTGTAAGCGAAAAATGATATGACTAGATTTGGTATGATACTGTGGAAACAAACTCTCCTATTAAGTGGGTGAGGTAGGGTGGGATTAAAGGCTTGTGAAAATACTGCGTAGTCCGGTTTTGCATAAATTATCTGTGAAATTATTACGTTGTGAGATCAGCGAGACGAGACGGTTAAATAATACTATCAAAATTGGAAACTCGGTACTTATAATTTACTGAGTGATGAGTTAGATCCCTTGAAAGTATCATAGATAAATTTATTTCTTAGGCAATAAATTGAATTTTATGAGTACTCTCTTAAAAGTAAGAGTTGAGTTCATTTGTTTCGAGTAAATGACAGACAAGGGTTGGAATTGAAAAATGTCATTTATTCACATTAAATGACGTATATCGTTAGAGAACGAACGATATACATGTCCGAAACAAAGTTGGAGGTAAATTAAACGCCATAAGAAACCCCAACCTCAACTCATACGTGATAAGAGAGTGACCAAGAGGACATGATGTAGAAACAAACAGTGACTAGAAAAATAACATGGACATGAACGAGAAAAATAATTACAAATAAAGGGAATGAGGCTGTAGAGAAGGAGCCCACAACTCCAATCTTTAAAAAAAAAAAAAAAACCTTAGCAGTTAAAAGAGTACAGCAAGGAATGAGAGAAAGAGCCCACAACTCTAGTCTCTGAACATGATTAGCACATAAAAAAAAAGAGAAAGAGCCCACAACTCCAGTCTCCGAATTATATACCTGGAATCTAAACATATCTGAACACAAGGGGTTGAATATAAAGCAAATAAATTGACATGAACAAGAGACATGCAGGGGATACAGCAGAAAAAAACCGACGTGCTCGAGCCCACAACTCGAAGCGCGCCGCAATATCGATACACAAATGAACTATTGGTCGATGTATAAAAAATCAAATGTTGTGCTATATAAATATTTATTGGGTATGACGTAGATATAAGATGACAAAGAACCAAATGTGGAAACCAGTACACGATACATGGTTAATCGAAAACAAATTATTTACTTTCTAATATCATAAAATTAATAAAACTCGGAATGTTGGATATTGTTTTTTTAATTTTTAATGTGTATTGCATTTTTATACTTATGAATCTCATGTCACTTTTTGCAAGGCGAACAAACGATTGGATTTAGTCTTAACAGTATAACAAAATATTTGGTTCTGGATTTAGGTGACGTATGATATTTATACTTAGTTCTAGAAAATGATGACACCGGTAGCACAATGTCTCATTCTAGATACAGATGACACAGCATATTTGCAAAATAATCATCCCAAAACATCATAAAGATTACCTTCGTTCAGATACTCAATTTAGTCAACACTGCTGCGAATATATCGTAGACAGGTTATGAATTTTGAAAAAAAAAATACTATGAAAAGTAAAGGGACAATCCCAGGTGCCATCAATTTATATATACAATGTAAGATAGCGGCACAAGGCAAGAGCTCGAACGACACTGAACGGAGACGCTGAACGGAGACACTGAACGGAGACGCTGAACGGAGACACTGAACAGAGACACTGAACGGAGACGCTGAACGGAGACACTGAACGGAGACGCTGAACGGAGACGCTGAACGGAGACACTGAACGGAGACACTGAACGGTAACGCTGAACGGAGACACTGAACGGAGACGCTGAACGGAGACACCGAACGGAGACACTTAACGGAGACACTGAACGGAGGCACAAACGTACAAACACTACACAAATCAATACTTAAATCGTTTGGAACTGACTGAAGATAATAATAACGTGTTATATTTCAAATACTGTGTCTATCGTTATTTCGTCTTCTTTCAATACGAAAAATAAATATATTTTAGAAATGGCGTTAAGGCCTTGAGATACACAAATTTTGGAACAACCCTTGCGATCATGAGTGCTGTGCATGAGTGCATCTGCGGCCTATTTTTAGAATAACCCGAAACTGAAAGTATTAATCATAGCTTCATGGAAGGACTTTATTTACCTGTATGTATTCATGGAATGCGATCGTGCATGTTTAGACAAAGTTTTGCACATAATTTCGAGTAGTTTCAATATCTAGCTTTCTAGAAGGCAATTATACGGGCTTTAACATGAAATGGGGTACTCTTTGTGAGCAATAATAATGCATTTGCCTTAATTTGCTAATCTTTGATATCATCATTCAACAAAAGGTTATTTTTGTTCAGCCATAATATTTAAAAAACAACTAATTTAAATATAACAAAAAAAGTATGGATTTGCACATCGCTAAGGTAATTATGTTTATCTTATTTGTTATTTTAATTAGAAACACTACTGTTTTTGGTATTGTTTGTAATATAAAGTTATTATTGTAAAGAATATGATTATTATGGCAATTATGATATATGATAATTATGATTGATGATGATGATGATGATGATGATGATAATGATGATAATGATGATGATGATTATTATTATTATAATTATTATTATTATTATTTATTATTTATTATTTATTATTATTATTATTATTATTATTATTATTATTATTATAGAAGTATTGGTAAAAGTAGTAGTAGTAGTAGTAGTAGTAGTAGTAGTAGTAGTAGTAGTAGTAGTAGTAGTAGTAGTAGTAGTAGTAGTAGTAGTAGTAGCTACTGTATATTTTGTAGTATAAATCTCCATTTGAGAACCTCAACAATTTCCGCTTAATTAATAGCAAAATGTTCAAATGATACAAAATAATATGGGGTCAACATGAATAAAATGAAAATTAATGAGTAACAGAATCTGACTGACTTGCATCTTATTATGTTACTTAGCAAATATTTAACAGATATTGATGTTTAAATAAGGTAAACATAAATACTTATAAGCTACATGCCTTCTAATAAGGCTTTTTTTGCCACATTCTTCTATTTATTTTTCTTTTTGTGATTTGTTATTTGCACTGTGTGTCGTGTTTGGACGCTTCACTCATTTTCAAATATATAGCTTGACGAAACAGTTATTTCAATTGTTACGGATTGGTGCTCTAACGGATGTTGGTGTACGTACCAGCTGGGGAAGCGAAACTCAAATTCATTTTTCAATTTTCATTGAGAGGTACCAGGTTTTGTCTCTCAATCCGAAACACGACCAGAAGACAAAACTGTAAGATAACCAGAAAAATATATTAGAACGGTCACAATAAGTCACAATTTAATGTGTGATGAATAAATAATGCAATAAAATAACAAATTTGATTAAAAGTAACACATGAATAACATGATACAATTTTTAACATAGCAAATTGTAACAAAATTAATTATTGTGACTAGAATTAATAAAAAAAATAATTCTAAAACATATCAATACTGTTGAGGAGTTCATACAATTATACGAGTTCAAGAAAAATGAAAGCATACAGAAATTCAAATAAAATACTAAACGTGTTGATTAAATAATTCTTTTAACTTTATTCATTATACAACTCAGTACATTTTCATAAGAAAGACTTAAAACAATTTATGAAAAAGAATCTAAATGTAATAATAAATTATACTTCTAAACTAATACATTGTACTCTTACCTGTAAGATAACCAGATAAACTTCTGGGTTGTGCGCACGAGAGTGACGGTCATTTATACTTAAGCCCGTGTGGGTGTAAATTACTATCGGAGCGCAGATTTTACAGGTAAGTCATAACCTTCTTTCGACCTAACCAAAAATGGTTGGAAGATGGATGAACGTTGCTTAGTCAGGATAAAAGATTTTGTTTTAGAACTTTTCTTGTGGGCAGAGATTACTAATATAACCTTGTACTAGATGCTACTATTTATTGAATACGTTTTGTGTTATGAATATATTTACGGCATTATTTATGAATAGAGAGCTGTTTATGAAGAGTGTTAAATATTTGTTATAATATTGGTAGCAATAACAACGTAAAAAATTAGTTTAATGCGGTATATTAAACTGATATATCATTTTAAAGGTTACGTCATTACAAACTCATATATGCACATTTCTTCAAAATCCATCAATTTTTTACAGAATTATGGCCCTTTTAATTTTACATTTTTATCAATTTGTCTGCCAAAATAGGTCAAATTCAAAACTTCGGAATTTAAATGGAATAAATAATGTCAAACAACACATTTTGTTTAATTTCTATAAATTTAATACACATTCCTAAATATCAGAACATAAACAATGTTTTAAGCAAATTATTTCACTTTAAAACAATGATGAAAAAACGTCCATTTTTAAGAAATTTTAAAAATGCTTTATATTTTGAAGAATGAGCTTGAAAAAGGTAAAAGACAAAGAACATTTACATTCTTCCATTCACTGCTTGACTGTTGCATTTTTACAGTTAATAGTATTATAAATAGGAAGATTAAAGGCAAACAAAAAATTAGTTGCCATGGTAACCATTCAATAAAAATACAAAAAAATGCTTTAAACATTGCTTTTTGTTAAAAAGGAGAATTATGTATATCTTGCCATGATTTGCCTGACAATTGTAATAAAGGTGAACTTCAACCAATCTAGCAATTCTGAATATTTCAATATAAGTATGAGATTGTCAGCAATTTTCAAGGTTAAATTATAAAAAAAATTGTATACAAAGTATGACCAAATGATTAACAAATAACAGAAATATTCCCTTGACTGAAGCGGACATGCTAAAAAGGTATCACATTGAAAATACAAAGGTTTTTAGACAACAATTACAGTTTCTTAAGAAAACTAGACTCTAAAGTTACCATGGCAACTGTTTAAAGTGACACTCTTATTCAGTATCAATGCATACACATGTATAACAAACGCAAACATATTAAATGATTGGTGAATGCATAAAGATTTACTGTGATCTCAATTGGTAGAACTACTGTCTTTTATGCACATTTCCTTCAAGTAGAAGTAGGCATCCTTCATTAGAACCATTGTTTTCAACATTTATTCATCCTTTTTGGAATAACAAAACAAAAATATTAACTGTGGTAAATATTATGTGGGAGTAAGAGTGCATCTTTAAAAGAACTGACTTTTTTTAAAATTGACATGGAAACTATCAACACGAATAATACCAGATAATGTTTAGAAACAAACATAAGGACAATATTTCTGTTTCAAACCAAATTTAAAATACGTTTGTGGTTAATTATTGGAATCAAAATGTGCATAGATTTGGAATTATAATGTCCATGCATAACAAGTGTTACACATAAAAAGAAAACATTTTATATGGAAACATTTTCACTCTATAATCACTCAAAAAATGAAGGAACTGTTCATGCTGTACAGGGGTATTTGGAAGTGCAGATACTTCTTATTGCAAGAAATTTAATCCTCTTTGCACTACACTGTAATCTTAGATATTGCAGGAATTGATAGAGAATCTGTGAGACACTTCATGGTATGACTGTTGCATGATAGAATCACTGTCAAATACTGAAAAATACTGTCAAATTACACCAAGCTGTTGTTTTTTCTCAGAAACCATCATGAGCCTGAAAATATAACAAAGGAATGTGTTGATTTCAATACACATGTTCACAAAAGAAACTACATGCATTCAGTTTATATGGCAACATACATCTACAGATGTATACATACAGTGTAAAAAGGTTTTATCACAATTAATTAAGGGAATACATTATATTACCAGATATTGTCTTAATAAAGTTGACATACATACAGAGAGAAATAAGGATTTTCTAATTTAAAACTTCATACTGTTCAACATTTTTGTCCACTTTTTGTACATAACAAATTACCTTTTCTCTATAATAATTTATTTTTCCTTTCAAAATTATTCCTCAAAAAGGTCAACATTATATTTTTAATAGAGCAAATAAATACAATTTGACAAAAAAGTACATACAATTAGGTTACTGAATCTGCATCAGTCAGGTGAGAGTGAAACTGAAAGTAAACAGAAACATAGATAATTATGTATTATTCAGAGAGGGACAACTATGTATATATATGTAATGAGGTTTGATGTCTATACACAGTTTGGTATTTACCAGAATCAATTTAAGAATCAATTCAACTTTACAGCTCAAAAAAATGTCAAAAGCATTTATTTTACAAATAATAAAATATGTCATCATACAAAATGTCACAGTTTATAAAGAGTTCTCAATAACTTCAGGTATAATTTAGAAGAAAATGGCTTGTTCATGAGATATTCTCTGGTAAATATGCATCATAGTTCTATGTTACCTCAGTTCTGCAATCCTTCCCATCATTCTGACTGGCTGAATTTGAGTGGTATGAATGTATTCTATGGCTTTATTTCTCACTGAAAGGAAGAAAAGATTAAATAAAAAAGGGAAAAAAGACTAATAAATGACAAAACTGACCACCCATGAATTGGCAGACTTACTAATGTGTAAAAATACTCACAATATTTAGTCAAAAAGGAAGAACAGCCATTTATGGAATGTGAAGTTTAAAATAATTTCAAATGAATAATTAATCAAAACATTGAGTTGAAAATTTATGACAGCAATTGAAATCCTATCATAACAGGAATTCCAATAAATCTAAAGACTAATAATGTTTGAAAAGTTGAATATTTTTTACAGAGAGTGATTTTATAATCCAAGTAACTATACAGAACATAAAAATGTTTCCTGAAATTTACACATTGAAACATTGATATGTTGAAATTTGAAACTTTCCAATTATTATTTAAGTATTAGTTACTTGGTGACAATGTATGATCTATAAACAATTAAAATTGGTAGGCATCCAATTAACTGTTTAGAAGATTAAAAACATGCTTACTGTCTTAGTTTCAATTGTGAAATGCCTATATATAAGCCAGCCTGCATTTTTATTATTAACCAATAAAACACTAAATGGAAACTTGGCGTTGTAATTTGATTAATTGGGTTTTGGTTGTCGAGCTCCTTTAAGTTATTTAATATGAATTGGTCTGACAATGCCCGTGGCAGAAACATGCGCATAAACAATAACAAACTTCAACTTGACAGATTCTTAATTAATAATATAGAATGGCTTAATAAAAAATAACTGCCAATTCTCCAATAGTTTATTTACATTTTTTAAAACCGAAAGTGACCAGATCCTTAAAGAACCCAGTCTGTTTATTTCATTAAAACCAATCACAATATCCAAAATAAAAACAATTGCAAATGTCTTATAATATTTATTCAAATTATAAAACATTTGACCAATGAATGTTCATGCTAAAGAATTGGCAACCCCTAATAAATAGCATTCTAAATATAATAAAACAATGATATGCATAAACCTACCTCAATGTTTACTCAAAATAAATAACTATTTACAGAGGTTGGCATTTTATAAGTAAACAAAAATTACTTCCTGGTTAATTCGGATACTCTCGGCTTTTAAGGTTGCATGCCTTATGAGTCATCAAATTGTTCTTGTTTTTGGCCACTCTCAGAAACGATGTGTTTATAAATAGCCCTTGCGGAAAAATGCGACAGATTACTGAATCAAATGGATAGTATCATTGTGTAGATAAATGAATGAATTTTCAGAAATTCGTTGATGCATTGTTGTTTTCTTTCGATTTGGACCTGTAATTCGGCAAGTTTTATCCCCTGTTTCAGTTTTTGTCAAAATAAAAGCAGAAACTATACATAATAATTCATTAAAGTTATACTCACCGATGCAGGAGATGTCAATGTATCCTTGTAAAGTCATTGACAATCAAAACAATTCTTAAAATATCCGAAATCGGAAGTATAAAATGACAGTCAAAACGTCCCAAGACCGGCAGAAAAACGACATATTACAAAAAATGCTTGTGAAACTTTTTGCTCGTTTTATTTTGTTTCACATAATTAGCTAAAACCCGTACTACAGTTGATAGATAATTTATTTATGATTATTTTGGTACCATTTTCGGCAGTTAGTATAAATGTTTGCAGGAGTAATATCCATTGGAGTGAGGAGTGGTATTAGCATTGTGCAGAATAGGGAAGTGTAAAAAACGACGTTACGTTGTTATTGCTAATATTGGTTCTTTCGTTGTAGTTGCTTTTTCCATAATAATAATAAGTTGTTCATCAAATAATATTTAAGCTTGAATAAGATTTTGCAATATATGATCTTTGAAATTGAATTTTAATTTCATCTATTTTAATCTAAAAATAAAGATTTTTTTTCTTTCTAAATTTAATTTTAATTTAATTTAATTTAATTTAATTTAATTTAATTTAATTTAATTTAATTTAATTTAATTAATTTAATTTAATTTAATTTAATTTAAATTCTATTTAGTGTTTATTCAATTTAATTACTTATAATGAAAGTTTGAAAATTAGTTATATTGTTTTGAAACTTAACTTGATATTACAATATGGAAATAATAGACGCGTTACATTTCCTTATCCTAAAAATTCACATTAATTGCATGCGTGTTCAGTAAATGAATTGTTCTTAACTCGCCTTATAAATTATTACAATAATGTGATATTAAACATTCATTTGCACATATATACAACGTCATACTATTTCAAAATATTCAGCACGCGACTGAGTTTAAAACAAAATTAAGTATGAAGGACAAACAATAAATTATTGATTGAATGTACATTGGTTTTCTTGTAACTGATAAAATAAACTATACACAATTGAGATTCAGTTTCACACTTCCTTGTTTATGACGCATGTGTACATGTAAAATTTAAATATGTTTAGTTTTTATTATGAATAAGCTAAGCTACAATTTAGCACTCATTGTTAGAATGTTGTGCGTTTTCTTTAAAAATATACCAGAAAGCAAACAGACCTACACGTTTGGACAACGGATCAAAATAGTTGCATACTTAACATAGTCTGATAATAAAAATTGCACTGCCGCATCATGATGATGCGCATTTCGTTTTGTCGGTTACCAATATCTATTAATTAATTAATAGTTTGGTTGCAGCGCAACGGTGGATCTACATTGAACAGCATTGTTTTGAGTTTGTGTTTGTATGGATATTTAATTCATCGCACTAGGGACATTTTTTTTCAAATTCAGCTAAGAGCGCAAAGGTATTCAAAAAAATTATATTTTCTCCGTATTTCATTTAAACAGTCGAGTAGATCTTTTTTCAAATGAAACAAGTATATATATGATATTTATATAAATACAATTTACATAATAATGGAAACTCTGAATATTGTTATGAAAAGTTTAAAGTCCCATTATGTTTTAGTGATGTAATGTTGTTTGTATGTATATCCAATTGGATTTTCTTCACCTTTTTGACATTTTTAACCCCCAGTGGGCCAGAATGTTAAAAAATACAAAATGCAAACAACACCGAAAACACAAAAAGTGCATTTTACAAAAAACATGAGCGAGTATCTATCTGCAATTTTTCACTAAACAACATTGTTGCTAGGCTCCGCCCACTTATCTGTCTTATTAGCAAAAAGTGAGTCAAGGGACCAGTTTGGAACTTAGTTAGTATTTCCGATACTTTAAAAAAAATAAGGCAGCGTGTGCGCCTCGGGAATTTACCAGATATTATATGAGACTCGTTCATAGTCATATACTTACATTTATTTTTTCTGTGATTATTTAATCCTAAGTAGCACTGAGGCCTTAACGCTAAATTGAATTAATTACTTTCTTACATTTATTTTATGGAAAGTGGGAACTGAACTCTGAACCTTCCATTATTGAAACTTGCTTTGTACCGCTGGGCCATCTAAGCTATAAATTAAAAAAACACCATAATTTCGATTAGTGAAGAAGAGAACTTCCGTGGTAAGGTTTGGACGAAAATTTCCTTTTATGGCTTTTTCCTTCCTAATTTCCCTTTTATAAAAATATCCAACAGATGTTGTTGTTTTTATGTACAAGGAAATACGCGACACGGATGATATACAGGATAAGTGTAAAGAAATTTAGAATATCAACAGACTACTCGTGAACTCAAACATCCATATTTTAGTTGTATGTTTCATTCAAAACGGAAGCAACTTAAACATTTCTTTCTTGCGAAACATGTACCGACCTGTATATAGCCTTTGGCAAAACAAACGGAACATATTTGAACTGTAAGAGTTGATTGTAAATAATCTGACAGAAAGGTTTATTGGTTTAAGGGTAAAGGGTTCAACCCCGTATTGCCTACATTACTTCAGGGGGGGGGGGGGTAAAGTATATAAAAGCGATATTGTTTTCACCAAACACGATGCGATAAATGTGATCATGGTTTTAATTGAAATGTTATGTTCAATTCGCAGATAACTTCCGACGTGAAATTATCAGACGCCCTGACGAGGCAACTGGAAACTACTCGGCTCTATGCTCAATCATATGATGAATTGGTTACAAACGTATATAAAGTGTTGTCAGGTACAGAGGGTTTCATTGCCAATGCAGTCACGCTTTCCGATGTGCATGTTTCCACATCTTCCCAGTCAGTAAAAGAAGCACAGAACAAACTTACAGTCATATCAGAAAATGTTGCAATTCAGCAAAGGTCACTGCAGATCGAGCTTGAACAAAATCGTGAAAATTTAAAGCGAAGCAAAGGACTCAAAGAACAAAAAGAAAATGAAATAAAAAGATGTAAACAACGAATCGAGCATGAAGAAAGACAGCATGCAATGTATAGGGAATTGGCTAAGGGTGCACAAGCTGACGTCGATAAATACGAAAAGAAAGGCGATACAGCTATCAAGAGAATAATTATAAGCGGTGGTGTCGTCGCGACTGGAGGCCTAATGTTTCTTGGAGCTATTGCCGCACCTGTAACAGGTAATAATCTTAAATCACCAAAGTGTGTTTGAATGTGTTAACATGTATCCATATTTTGCTTACTTCAAGAACTGGATCCATCTCAAAGAATTTACTGTAGATAAGTATTACGAAAATTACTAATCTTGAGCTAAAAGCATATTGAGCGTCGCTGTGTCGCTAGATTAAATCCTAGTCTGTAAGTTTGTCGAAATAAACATTATTTTAAATACCTCTGGCTTTCGATGATAAAACAATTAATTTATAAATGGGGTGTGAGTGGGATTTTAGTTAGCCAGAGAGAAGTTTACACGCATGTTTACCTGTGTGGAATTAGTTTTTTCTAATACTTATATGAAAAACTTCAGAAACAAGCTCAGTAGCCAAACGTTTAAACATAAACGCCTGGCACAGGTTAATCGCCAAAGACATAGAACAAAAAAACAACAGCAAAAAAATCCTAAACAAGAAACATAGAAAAACTGCAATTTTCGAAGACAAGAAAACCTTATATAGGTTTATCGGAATATTAATGTAACTTGAGGGTTATGAGTTTATATAAGTAAGATATTTCATCATTTAATCTTGGTCAGACAGACATTTATTTATCCTAACAAAGACCATACAAAATGGATGGACATAACGAAGTGATTTTATAGGTCAGTAATGCATCGGGAGCGAATTTAAATTATCAAGGCATTTATTTAATAAAACCGAAAGCGTACATTACACCTTTTACTGTTAAAATTCTCCATTTTACAGATCGTCGGGATTTGAGTTATGTTATGTTTATTGGTTCTACCGCGCTTCGCTTTTTTCGCGCCGATATTAATCGGCCAGTAAGATGGGCTATTCAAGCAACATTGAGCATAATATATTAAATGAAAGTATTATCAGTTCCATCATGAACAGGAGGTTTAAGCCTGGCTGTAGCTGCTGGGGCTGCCGTTGTTGGGTCGGGTGTAGCTGCTGGTGGGACAGTGTCTGCAGTCATAAACGGGGTCGAATACGCTGAAATGAAAGAAAAAAATAAAGAATACACGCAAAAGGCGAACGAAGCAAGAGTTAACCAAGCAAAATGCCAAATGGAAGGAGCTGAGTTGGAAAGAAATATTAAAAGCCTAAAACAAGAAATAGGTATTACTTTACCTGTACCATTATGTCATTAACAAACAACGGATAAAATATTGAATGATTCACGTATTTTCAGACTTTTACAAATCCAAATAATGTAGATATTTTGTAAGCTTTGATGTCATGTAACATTAGTGAATATATATGAGAATAATCAATTTCTTCAAAACATATGGCACAAATATTTAAAATATAGGTATTGTAATATAACGTTTGTGGCTTATTTTAACTGATTTTTGCAGGCTCTGCAGATGAAACCATTAAAGATGTCCAGAATATGCTAGACATCTACTTCCTTTTAGTAAACGAATTGCACCAGGTTTTAAAGCGATTTCAGGTACATTTTTCTTTTGCTTAAATATTATATAATATCATGAAACGAAGTTACCAGTGAAGTCAATATTATTGTGTTACAATAATAAAGTTAAATACCGACGCACAGACTGGGAACAATATATATGTTAAGTATATTGAATAATTACCAAACTTCCAAGGTACAAAAAATTGGTATATAATAGCACATATATTGTGTTTGTCATACATGTCCTTATATATTGATATGCTTTAATGTGTTTTAATGTTAGAAATTGATGAATTGAATATCATTTGTTCCAACATATACTAGTATATAAACAGCAACATATTGGTTATTGTATTGTATACTACTATAGTTTGATAGATTTGTGATATACTATTCCAGTTCATCCTTAAACATGGATACGAACAATCTCATATCCGTTAGATACAAAACGTTTATTAGTACTGTGTTGTTATCCGGGAGGTTGTATTCGATTAAAGTGAATTTTTACAGCCGACCGAAATCAAAATCTGCAAATTTCCACGAGAGTCGAATATGACATTCCGAATCAAAACGCAGTACTAATAAACCTTTTGTAATATACATAATTGGTTAAAACAATTAAAAGACACATGTTTCCATAATAATAATCAAAGCACTATTTTGTTTTATGATGTCATTTTAACAAGGCGCAATGATTCGTTTATGATGTGATGTCAACAGAGTGGAATACAGTTGCATTGTACTGAATTGAAAAACGGATTAACGCATTTTGCGATGTTGATATTTTGATGGATATACAATGAAGTAATACGTTACTGCATTACCCGTAAGTCATATATAGACACTAGTATAACCAACACTTCCCACCCGTTCGACATGCTTAGGCATTGCTATGATCAATTCTACTCTATACATTAGACATACTTAGACATTTATATATTCAACCCTACTCTACAATTTATATATATATCCTGAACAATTGCTAAGCCAAAGCCTGCCTTACAAGTTTGCCACACGCAAATATTATTATACCCAATCCTGCCCTAACCGTTAGTAATACCGAAAAAAATGGTATTCCGAACCCTACACGTTAGTTATACATAAAACTTGCTTTGCCCAACACTGTCCTACACGTAAGACATACTAGTATTTAAAATTGTTATGTCAAACCCTGCCCTACACGTAAGACATGTTAAATATTGCTCTGCCCAACGCTTCCCTACCTGTTAGACATATTTAGAATGTACTTTGCCCGCCCCTGCACTACCCGTTAGACATACTTAAATTGTGCAATAATAACCCCTGCCCTACACGTTAGACATACTTAAATTGTGCTATGCTAACCCCAGCCCCAATATGTTCAACATACTTAAATTGTGCCATGTCTATCCCTGCCCTACCCGTTGGACATACTTTAACTGTGTTATGCCCCCCTCCCCTACAAGTTAAACATACCTCAATTATGCTATGCCCACCCCTGCCCTGCACGGTAGTAATACTTAAATTGTGTTATGCCCATCCATGCCCTAAAGGGTTGGACATGCTTGAATCGTGCTTTGCTCACCCCCTCTCTATACGTTGGGCATACATAGAGTGTGCTATGCCCAACCCTGCACTTCACATTAGACATACTTAATCTGTGCAATGCCCACCCTTGCTCTACGCGTTATACATACTTAAATTGTGCTATGCCCAGCCCTGTCCTACTTTAAACATACTTAAAATGTGCAATGCCAAACCTTGCTCTACACGTTAGAAATACCTAAATTGCGCTATGCCCATCCCTGCACTACACGTTAGACATTTCATAATTGTTTTATGCCCACCCCTGCCCTTCCCGGTAGACATACATAAATTGTGTTATGCGCATCCCTGCCCTACCCATTACGCATACTTAAAATGTGCACTGCCGACCCTTGCACTACCCGTTAGACAAACTTAAATTGTGCTATGCGAACCCCTGCCCTATCCACTAGTCATACTTAAAATGTGCTAAGCTCACCCTTGTCCTACCCGTTAGACATACTTAAAGTTTTCTATGCCAACACCTGCCCTACCCGTTAGTCATGCTTAAAATATGCTATGCGAACACCTGCCCTAAAAGTTAGACATACAGAAATTGTGCTATAACCACCCCTGCCCTACCCGTTAGTGATATTTAAAATGTGCAATGGCCACCCCTGCCCTTAATGTAAGACATACTTCAAATGTGCAATGCCCACCCCTGCCCTTCCCGTAAGACATATTTAAAATGCGCAATGCCAACACTTGCCCTAAACGTTAGACATACTTAAATTGTGCTATGCCGACCCTTGCTCTACCCGGAAGAGATACTTAAATTGTACTATGCCCATTCTTGCCCTACACATTAGATATACTTTAAATGTGCAATGCCCACAAACGTCCTACCCATTAGACATACTTGAAATTTGCAATGTCCACCCTTGCCCTACACGTAACACATACTGAAAGAGTGCTATGCCCACCCCTTCCCTACACGTTAGACATACTTAAATTGTGCAATGCCCAACCCTGCCCTACCCGTTAGAGATACTTAAAATGTGCTATGCACACCTTGCCCTACACGTTTCACATACTTAAATTGTGCTATGCGCCCCCCCCCCCCCCGCTGTACACGTTAGACATGCTTAAAAGTTGCATTTCCCACCCTTTCTCTACCCATTAGACATACTTAAAATGTGCAATTCCCACCCTTGCCCTACAGGTTAGACATACTAAACTTCTGCTATGCCCTGCCAAACCAGTTAAAAACACATAAACTGATCTTTGCTCACCCCTGCTCTACCCGTTAAAGTCACTTGAATTATGATATGCCCACCCCTGCCCTACCCATTATACATACTTAAAATGTGCTATGTCCACCCTTGCCCTACCCGTTAGACATACTTAAAATGTGCAATACCCACCCGAGCCCTACACGTTAGACATACTTAAACTGTGCAATGCCCAACCTTGCCCTACACGTTAGACACTAAAATTGTGCTATGCACACCCCTGCCCTATCCGTTAGAGATACATAAAATGTGCAATGGCCATCCCCGCCCTACACGTTAGACATACCTAAAATGTGCAATGCCCACCCCTACCCTACTTATTAGACATACTTAAAGTGTGCAATGCCCACCATTGCCCTACAGGTTAGAGATACTTAAACTGAGCTATGCCTACCCCTGTCCTACAGGTTAGACTTACTTAAACTGAGCTATGCCTACCCCTGCTCTACCAATTAGAAACGTTGCTTCACATAACCCTGCTCTTCACGTCAAACAAATTTAATCCTGGATTAGAAGGTTTTAACATTTTTTGTTTTAAAATTTAAGCGTAGACATATTTCGCGATCTCCTTCCAGGAATCAGACGTAGCTATGCACGCAGCTGCGGTTGAAACAGAATCTTTCCGGAAAATTCAGAGAGCGTTTACGAAACATAGGAATCACACGGGAAAATTCGATAAATATATGGACAACCTTAAGGTATCAATACTGATTATTCTTATAGCATTTCAAATAAAAAAACTTCCACTACCAACTGTTGCAATTATCGATGCTGATTATACTTAATATAATTTTTATATTTGTTTGTATTCCCAAAAGTTCTTAAAAGCAGTATATAATCGTCATGTTTATTTGAACATTGTACACAATTCGCTTGAGACAAATGCTATTTCTTATTTATTTCACCTGCAATCAAATGTGAATGTGTTTAACATTTCAGGAAAAGTGGCGTGAAATGCAGGACGTCATTGATTTTCAGCACAAAAGAATGATACAACCATAATGCTAGCTAATGAAAAGCGTGAAAAATATATTAATAATTGGACAATTATAACACGTTGATGTTCAGTTATATGATCAAAAAAATCACTTAAATCGATTATCATGTTGTAAATTGAGTTTTAAAAAAAACACTAAAAAAACACTTTCATAGTTTTGTAGCCATTTCAACTACATTTGTGTATTATGACCATAACTTTGTACTCGAATATTCGACTAAGACATGAAGATAATGATACCCGCTGTTCAATATCAACGTCCACTTAAGTACACAAGGTCATGTATGGACATCGCATACCAAACTCAAAGACTCATGGTCATTAGCATTTATCAGAACTAATAAAATTATCATAAAGGCTAAACAAGTGTGCTGAAGTGTGTTTGCATCGTCACCAAAATGCGGGTAATGTACTTGCAATAAATAAAATAAAGGATTGTACGTTCAAAACATCTGCCTTTGTATTACATACGTCATTAGATTGACGCACGTTTTTATATACATGTAATGCATAAGCTAATATACTACACCTTAAACATGATCGATTTGGTATATTACGTTGCAGTTAACGATTGCATAGATTCTTGGGCGATAAGCAGCTGTGCGGTTTGGATGCCCACAAGTTTTATGATAAGTTTCAGCTATTATATATTAAGGACATAATTTACTGTTAAGTGATCGGCGTTTAACAAATATGGATAGTAGAATTGTGATATGTTGCATACTAGCTATCGGGGCTATGTGTGAAGCCTTCCGGTTTAATCAAGGATATGGTCACGCCAGGCCCTTATTCCTTCATGATCACCCGGGCGTAGGGCCCATATGCATTAACCCGGACCTGTGTACACCGGAAGTCGCGCCTTGGGGATGTTGGAGAGTCCCGAACGAAGCGGATACTATGAATACTGAAATTTTTAAAAATCGGGTAAGCTCTCATGTAAAAGACGGTCGTCGTCTTCGTCATCAATCATCATCATCATCATCGTCATCATCATCATCCTTATCATCATCAGCAGCAGCAGCTACATCCATTTTATTGTGTCAAAAACGTAGTTGAGTTCTCAGAATGTTGACAATGTTTGTCATATGCAAATTAAACCATTTATATTAAAGACTATTTGAACAAACTGGCTGCGGTTCCAAAGGTTCCCCAATCTTCAAGTTATTGATCAGCGCCTTGTTTAAGCCACGAAGTGTCAACCGTATTTGTCAAATACCTTTCAGACCTCTGGCACAGAACTGACGTTGCTGTGGATTCTTGACGGTATAGGCTACTACCGGGAAAACATTTTAAATGCATACCATAGCCAGTTACGGTGGACATTACATGACGACGACTCCGTGACCGTTGGTTTCAAATATAGGTAGGAAACTATTTCAACAGTATTTTAGCAAATTCACGGTTACCTTAAAATAATTTGATATATCATACCACCCAGTACAGACACATATTCTTGGTGCATGCGTACCTAACATCATGATGATGTCAGAAAAACCATCACTCACACGTAAAGGATTCACAAAAATCGCCCGAAACACCACTTATGCCAGAACGCCCTTTTCATGCAAGGCTTAGGAGTATGTTTAAACTTAACTTACTATCGTAATAATTTTGCTATACATTATTGTGACTGTATTTGAGCTGAACAAAAAGTTGAACATGTATTTTATCATTGCTGAAATCGTTAATGTTCTCAAATGTTAATAAGCATAACAAACTTAACTAGCTTATAAATTTATGCCAAATATTTGACTTATTCTTGGTTTAACTATAAAAAAATTGGTTTATCATGGTTATTGTAAATATATAAACTCATACAAAGGTATGTATAACACAAAATATATCAAAACTGAAATAGTGAACCTAATCTTGTTATAAGGCATTTAATTTGTTTCGGGAAATAAGGCCAGAACGTATGTCTATTTAGAGATCCCCCCAATCTTTTAAATGAGAAAATGACACCGGTACAACTGAACAGCTCTCATTCCTTAATCGGCTTACTTTTCACAAACATGTACGTCTTCAGGTAAGCAATGACGTGAATTCAACGTGGTTTTCACATGGTCATCACGGGCCAAAACCGATGTAAACATACAAGCAAATGACGTTGATTTATAAATGACTTCTTGACACAAAATATAGAAAAGTATTTCTTACCATATTAAATACTATGCTATTTTCTTCTTTTACACATGTGAACTTTTTGAGATTTGATTACAATTTAACTATGCAATCCTTGGCTAAGCCTTTAACTCGACGGAATTTGTAGAACGATGCAACGCTGTGTGCGCCGTGGTTCTTTGTTTTGTATGCACTTCACAGGAATTAGTAATATAAAATAACTCGGACATACGTTAAAAGTTTTTTTATAACTTTCATGTAACGAAATTTTTGGTAAATTGTCTTTTAATTCTAGCAATAAATATCGAGCTTTCAAAAAATGCTGTTGTTCACGTGACTGAATGGTTTATATGCTGATGCTAACCTGAACTTCTTTTCAGTAAAAAAGCAATTTTGTCACAGTTGAGACAATAATTTAAACCATAAAATTAAAATAAAATAATAAACATATTACGATGAAATGCCTACCGATTAAATATAGTTTGCTTAATCTATCTAAGAAGAGTTCACGTTGACATAGTATGAACTTGAGTAAAGCATTTTGAAAAAAAAATGGCGCTAGTCGAAATTGCCAGAACGTAGTCCTTACTGCGTGCCTGTCAGGCATTTACTGCGTCTCACACGTTCCAACACGTTCTTACTGCACGTATCTTTACGCGCGCACTACGTTCAATGCGTTCTTTGTACGTTCTGAATACGACCAGGAAAATTGCACCACGCGCTTACCTAGTGCTTATCACGTCTTCCTTACGTTCGTATGATTAGATTTTAATTGTAAATGTGATCGAGAGGGAATTACCGTGTTCGATTTATAACTTGCTTATTTTTCATTCATATCCAGTGTTGGTTTAAAATGAAGTTCCCGTATTTATACATGATCACTGTTCAGAACCAGGACAAGGTAAGAACATAATACACAATTTGTCTAAGACGTGTTAAGCCCCGCAAAAACGTATTTACAACCGAACAAGGTCTTCTAAAACGTGGCATGAACGTGCCATAGTCGTATTAACACGTGGAGAGTTGTGGTGATAACTCCATTGATGTAGCAAGAATGCAAAGACAACATAGAGACAACGCGATGAGAACGCCGTTCAATATTTCCCGTCCAGTATCACGCTCGCACTACATCAATCAATTACCTACACAGTTTTAGTTACTACGTCCATGCCGTCGTTAAACATTCTTGTTAAGTTCTTACTACGTCCTGATTCGACCACGTCTTTACTACATTTTCTTTAACGTGATCAAAGTCCAACCACCTCCTTCACGTACATTAAGACCATAACAAGTCTTTATAGGTGTCTTCTGCGTCCCTTCGTCGTTGACTAAGTTCTGACTGCGTCCTGCCAGATTTTTGATGATGTAGTGGGAACGAGCCCTAGTGTGATTTTTTGGCAACTATTAATTACAGGGAAGGAAAAGAGCCCGGCGCCCCGTGTATGCAGGTTGAATTGGAAGGGAATCTGACCCGCGGAGACCATGCCATAATTGACTTAGGTTTGTAAGTTTTAACAAAGAATATCAATTTGTTTTAAAGGAAACCGATATCCCGAAAATGACATTTCTAGCAATTATCAGTAAGCACATTCAAACGCACATTGCAGTCGAGTTTAAACCTCAAACGGCCTTTTAAGCAACAACGATCGCTAATACGCACATACAGATAAACGCGTACACAGGCTAATAAGAAATCAACCTCTCAAACTCACACGCGAATGTGAAACGCCCTTTAAAAATCGCGTACAGTCCTAGTTCAGACAAACACCCATTAACTTGTCAATATACATAAATCAGCATACGCATGACTTACTATTCAAGATGTTTATACATTTTCTTAAGTAGTTTTGACGAATACAAACAACAGAACGTAAGTGCAACCCTAATTTATCTAACATAGATTTTGGTATGTTGGTACAACCGTTATACGCATATCAATTAAAAACCTTATATAATATGCGCATTTCAGACTTGACGTTTGCAGAACCATTAGGCCACATGACACCACGCTATTGGCTCATGTCAGACCATCCTGATGACTACGTGCTCTTGTTTAGTTGTATCAATCCTGCACAGGTCAGTGTCAAGTGAAATACATGGTCAAGTATATTATGAATGCTCTTTATAAATTCACAATTTTAACGCTGTTTTCACTTTCATGAACGTTCTTCGGTATCTCTACATTTCTTGGCAAAATATTACCGCTGAAGCCAAAGCGTATGGCTGTTGAAAGTGGTTAACCTTACGTTGCGGTCAATGAACGATCTGGATCGAGCCGAGACTGAATTTTTTTCTACATTGGAAGAAGCTTTACACCAAAATATATTTATCAGACTAAATGTTTAAGAATCCAAATACAAAAACAGGTTTAGAATTTGTTAATCCTAAGTTTAAGAATTCAAATACAAAAAAAAAAAAACAGGTTAAGAATTGTTGAACCCTAAGACTAAAGATGAAACAATTCAATGACTAGAAAGTCCGATTCGTCGTATGTAAATGGCGGTGGTACACTTTATTACCAGTCATTCACCCATGTTCCTTAAAGGGGAGTGGGCACCCCCTGGATGATATTTGATATTTTATTGGTACTACAAGTCGTAGACAACGTGTGCTACGGACGGTGGTAAATGGAAGTCCTTGTGACCCGCTCCATTATCTTCCACTGCACTTGTTGCTAGAAAACAAAAGTGGAAACAAGGCTAAACATGAATTCCTATTTATACACCAGGTCCCAAACAGAAAAGGGCTTACACATAAAACCGGGTTTACCTTCGCTATTTCTTTTCATCAATATTTCAAGTGGCGTGTGTCTCCGCCCTTAGGACACGAACGCATTTCTAACGTTTGACCGACCTGATCCTTCCCTTGTGCTAGTAGAGGAGTGAATCGAATAAAAATTTTATCCTTATATTCACTCTGCCATTAGCATCCTTAGGTTCAGCTGAAGGACCCTTCTTTTTTCAGTCCGCTACGCAGAGACCTACATAAGCTTAGTTGGTAACCGCGATTGAGTTAAATTTAGCTGATACTTCAATGGGATTTCAAATTTGAACAATGTTATGGAATACAAAGTTACGCATTTCTTTCATCACAAGCCGTAATAGCTCAGTAGTTAGAGTGGACGACTTTGAAAGTACAAAAAACTTCTGCGTTGTATATTACATGATCGCCCATATAATTTTTGTTTTAAATAATTAAGCCACAAATGACAGTTATGCAAAACCAGAAATTGTACAATAACATTTAAACAGTTAGCATGTTATATCGTGCGCATTGTGCATATTGGAATCCTTCTAGAAATCCTCGGGTTTGTTATTTGTATAACAGGTCCAAAACGGCGTGTGTTACGGACGTTGGTATGCAGAAGTCTTTGTGACATCTGATCCACCGGACCATCCACCCATGCACCTCATAGTAGAAGAACTATACCGGAAGTTGGGTCTCACCCTCGATAATCCCGGGTTTCGGTTTATTAACATTGGCCATGGTAAAACACTTTTTTTGCATATGTAATATAAACGTAGAACCAAACAAGTGCCGTTGCCTAAATACCGTAACTAATTTTCAGTATGTTGACATTATTTTTGAAGACAAATATACGAAATATTCGCAGCTTTGATAACTTTATACACCTTGGATCGGTGGAACGTTTAGTAAATATGTTGAATTTACGTTTGTTTAAATGTCTCATGTCACCAAAATAAACAGTTTACTTTAACATTTATTCATAATAAAATATATTTTTACAATTAAGAAATGTCAGATTTTAATTCGAAATTCAAAACATGTTGCCTGACTTGCCTGCGGGCACATTACGGTTTTTCATCACTCTTAAGTACATTATCAACACAAACGACTATACGAAATGTTTATGGCATATTAAATCAGAGTATATTATAAGTATCTCTCATGTGTTTCCGGTACGGATGAAAAAATCCGACCCGAGAGCACGTGCGTAAGCCGGTAACGAGGCTTGCCGAGTTACCGGCCACACAGCGTGTCCGAGGGTCGGATTTTTCGATCCGGACCGGAACACATGATTGATATTTTTCTTGCATATCTAAAATTATCAATTTGTGGGAAAATTGACGTAGAAAACGCTATTTTGTACATTTCACCATAAAGGGCGTGCGACGTTGTTTACTGACGTCATTAAGCGCAGTAATTTTAAATCACTATTGACTTCAAATAGTTCCTCTAAAAATCGCGTTTTTACGATTATTTATTTGCATTTTTTATTAAAAGTCTTGCATACTTATAGATGTTATTGCGCTTCATTGAAATGGCATAATAAACATTTCATAAACCATACAATAAAAGAAATAAGAAGTGGCGGGTTGTTGCGCGTGACTCATCTTACATTGGGGGTGTAAGACGTGTTTTTCCAGCACTGGTCACATGACCGGAAACACACGTCCGGTATGCAAGAAAAAGCATTTCAGCCGAACCGATTAAATTATAATTAAACACATCCATCTTATTTCATAAACTTTTTAGGCCTAGCGAAATTTATTTTTTGCTCTTCTCATAATGGCAAATTCAAAATATGAAATGGAGCGAGCGAACAAAAAAATACCACTTTCTAAATTAAGTTTTAAAAGGAGCGAGCGAATGTTAACATATATGTTGTTTGAAACATAGTTAATATTTTAAATGAAAGTGTTGAACGTTAATTACTTTCATAATTATCTTATTGTCTGTTTGTTTCTCTATGTGACTGCATAACTGATTGAAATGCACCCTCGTGCTGCATCAGCTGTGGCCGACGATACACGACATAACGCGACTTCCTTGGGAGTGACCTGCCCACTCTCGCGATACCCCATGATGTAGTGTTGAATAACTGTTTCAGTCTCCCCGACACTGTCAGAAATATATATTACTAATTTGCGGAGTCGGTTGCAACACTGGTACGCAATTTATCATATTTGAGGTTGCTGTTTCCATCAATTCGTCGAGTTTTATGCTAATGTTATTTCTTTTTCCAAAACCATTCTCTTTATGTGTCTCTTTTCAGCCTGCCCAGAGACGTAATAAACCCGGAAGCTTTGAGAACCTTTTAGGGAATAACGCCGAGTCATAACCAGATTTGCTTTTGTCTAAATCATGACTCTTTGTGTCATTGTATGAAGCGATATCTTTGGTATTTCTTTGCTTCATGACACTAACTATTTTACGCTGTTTTTTTTCATACAGACGAACATATATTTACGAGATGTAATTAACTATTAACGTGGTTTAAGTTTAGTTGTGTGTATTCATATCTAAAAGTGCGTATATTTTTTAGAAATTTCAAATAACGGTTTTATTATGTTCCCATTCAGATAATTTGGTATTTCCTGTCATCATTATAGTTTTTGTTTTGTATGTGCTAGCATTGAGGTATTTACAATAATAAGCATAGATTTATGTATAATAAACATGATATGAAACATGCAATTGATCAGTTAAATATTTCTTTATTTATTTTGTTTATTTTGTTTATGATTTCAATTTATCAGAATGATTATGATATATACATGTATAAACATAATGCATGTTTGTATTTGTCACAATTTGTATGCTATTTGTGAACGTGAGTCTATGACCTTATCGTAAATAAATGTTCCATTCTGTTCTGATCTATTTGTTATATTTTATTTATTGAATACACGTCGCTTGCTTGTTTTAGGACTGTCAGTTAAAAGATAACAATTCACTCAATTTTCTAAAAGAACTTCCTGTAAAAAGAAGGCGTCTAAAGACGGTTAAACATTCTTTTCACTAACATGACAATGTTTTCCGTATGCTTTGTTGCGGATATTTTAACATAGCGAATCAGGAGCATCTGATCTGACAGACACATTGCAGCTTTTCTAGCATGTCATTGTTTGGCATATGCTTTGTTGCGGGTATCATTAACACTTTCAATCAAGAGCATTTGACCGGAAAAACGCTATGCACCCTAACTATCAAGGCTTTGTCTTTAATAATTAGGAGCGTTTATTTCGAAATAGAGATACATTCGCCGAAATCTGGTTAACGGCGCCGATCTGTTTACATAAAGGTTAACAATTAGGTCTGACCATTGTTTTCGTGCCTCAAACAAGTCAAAATTTAAGGTGTTGTATGCTAAAGGAACAATACCTTCTCGTACATTACGGGATACTGATCTCGGTCCAATAAATCTTTATAAATCTTTTGATATTATGTCCGAGTTTGATAAACATTTTTGAATTCAAGAAACAGCAGCTGCCCAGGACAAAATTGATTTGGTCTGTAAGTTTACCTTTTATATGGCCAATTTCGTCCGAAGAGAAAGCTACGGAGTCCGTCCGCAAGAAGAGGAAAAGCTCTGCTTCACAATCTTCTGTAGAACCTGGTAGCCACACAAAACTTAAGGTTATGGGCCTCCTATTTACGTTTAGGACGGGGTCCATCAGACTAATCTAGGCTCAGAATTGCTTTTAAATGGCATTTCAGCAGCTTTGTACAAAGTCATACATCTAGGCTCACCTGTTTTAAATGTGTGAAATATTTAAAACGTTACCAAATTCATATTTAGCTGGAATCAACTTAAGGTGTTATTTTCTTCAATTCATGGCCTCTTTTCGCATATCGAACGCTCGAAAGCTATTTTGGTGGGATCCCATTACAGTCCTAGTTGACCTTTTTGGCGATTTATCCCTTCCGATTGATTGATTGACGGGCTCCAAATGGCGGTTTCATTGTGCCAAAAGATTTCAAATAAGTCGTGACCCTCGTACGCAGTCCAGTATTGCTGATTACTAGGGACCGCTGCGGATGATGATTCTAAGTTTAAATACGTTTGTGACCTTTTGATGGATTGTGTACTTAGTGAACATTCTTGATGTTTTTAATTTTCGTGACATTGTGTACATTCGTGGTCGGGATAACATGTTTGGGCAAGCTACGTCCCCGTATCCCACTGTCCTTAAAAAAGCCCTCTCCTCGTGCACTCTTCTACCAACACATGAGATTAAACAACATTCATATAAATACATTATCAATGTGTTTAATGTTAATGTTTAATTAGATGATTAATATGCGCAGACTTTTATTACTTCATTGATAATATATTGTGATGTATAAAGTTAATTTAATTAATTCATACTGTGGTGTAACATGAACAGTTCAGCGTCTAGAAACCTAATCTGAAGCCGTTAGGCAAATCATATAACAGGTACCATTAACAGTAGGCAAAAGATGCCCGTCAATTATTTGAACTTGCATGATGTATGTCGATCAATTTGGAAACGGCTTTACGTAACTTGTTTGTGACCTACGCACAATTTACCAAAATAATTGATGACGTCATTTGTGTTTCCTTTCCGAAACTCCCTCAAAGGGTAACACATAATTTCCTCCTCCAAAACTCACACCACCCGCCCAATGCCCCTAGAGTTAGTTTTATTTATAACATAACATACGGCGCAAGAGTGATATAATCCCATGCAATATTTTTCATATATCACTAGTGTAATAACTATGCAAATTAGGTAACCGCATCACAAAAAAAATGTATTCATACGCGCTGTCAAAAAATGTTAACAATCATTAGAAACGATGTTTCAATAGAAATCATGTCGGTGTCAACAAACTCAATTCCACGAAGAAACAAATAGTGAACGAGGCTGGGCTTAATCCAAACAAACACCTCCCTGATCACAGCACCAGACAATACCTTGTCCAGAAATTTAATCATTATATGAATGACAGCAATGCTTCTGCGAACCAGATTATGCAAACATCGGCACACAAGAACATTGCATGTATAAACGACGATAGCAATATAAATCTAAATCAACACAAGGAAATGTCTAGCATCCTGTACTCCAGTGTAAATTAACTGTCTACTTCCGTGCAAAATGGTCATTCTAGGCTGTTCAAGCAATGCTCAAGTTCACACACTGTCACAGTCATTGATTCAACATGAAATCCAACTTTTTCTGGTGGTTTTTACAACATTTATGTAGCTCGAATTCACGGAAGAAATGTCCTTGTGCACATCCGTTAAAATGTCAAAAATCCATGCTGTAATCAGCAACAAAGCGAATTCGCACTATTGAAAGCGACTGTGAGGCTGGCTTATGTTCTTTACAAACTTCAACCGCCAAATGACATGTACACACTCGCGTGATTACTTGTGACGTCACGCAGTCATGACATTGGTATTATTATTGATTTGTATAATTTAAATGGATTGAAATATGTATTTTTGTTGTTTTTAAGTGGAACCTTTGAAAATCTGTTTACATGATTTATGTTTTGTATTGCTAATAAAATGTTTTTATGTCGGGCTATTTTCTTTCCTGCGGATGAAGCATCCTAGTAACACACAATGAAAATTATTCTCACTAATACAAGAGAAGAGTATTGAAGAAACTTTGACGAGACTTTAAAGATTTCACATAGTTAGGAAACCATCTTAAGCAGTCCGGTACCACTGGTTACCAGAGTCCGATGTGGACGGTGATTCGTAGTTTAAATTGTTTGTTACTTTGTGATTGGTTGTGTATTTTGTAAACATTCGTGACTTTGCGAATGTTTATGATTTATGAACTTCCGTGATAGGAATGACATGAATGTTAAAAAGCCCCAATCCCTCACTGTTCTTAAAACGCCGTGCCTTGTTTTGTAAACAATTGAATTAAATGACGTTCAAATATAGACATTGTCAATTTGTGTAGATAGTTAATATTTGTAACCTTTTATAACTTAACTATTAAGATAATGTTATGTGCGAAGTACAAGCTGTGGTGTTACATAAACATTCCTGATTCCTACAGTGTTCATTGTTTAGCAACCTAATCTGCAGCCTTTGTCAAACCATATATCCGGAACAATCAATACCTCTGTATTTAGTTTATATTTAGCTTGCTCGCAGACTTGTCCATTTAGAATCAGTGGCCAGAAAGCAGAACGCATGTTTCTACCAATGGCGTTCCGCAAAGAGGTTTCACTATTCCAACAAGACGTTCATAATAACTGCCCATCCGCGGTGCGCGTTCGACTATGACATTCCACTTTATGTTTGTATTTGATGTATATCTTTGCACTTCGTCATTTGTTGTCACTGTTTCAACACTAGATCAAACACATATTTTGCACTTTTAAATTGTAATGCGTTATCACTGGTAATTTGTACAGGTGTATCGCGTTGAGACACATATCTTTTAAAACCTTACAAGAACTTAGAATTTGTCATATCTTGTAAATTTGCAATGTGAATAGCCCGTGTCACGAGGCAGGTATATCGACAAAACCCACAGCTTTGTTGGTTCACCTCTGTATTTGATGAACACGGGGCCAAAGTTATCAAGCCCTGTAAAATAGAACGTCTCGCAGATACACTTAATTCAGCATGTACATGGCGACCCGCACAGCGAAGTATTCCTTGTTCATCTAGGTATAGGCCCAACTGTCGTTGTACATTTGTTGTTTGACCAGTTTTGATAGATTGAATCACGTCAGCATAGTGTTGGTTTTGCACGAACCTGACCCATATAGTTTTTGCTTTTTGATTTCTTCGCATCTCAAGGAACCTCTTCGGTTTTCCATTTTCCTCAAACATTAAATGAAACGAAGAACGTATGCGGTCACTCTTATAAGTGATTTAGAATCATGGGCTGATATTTGGTGAAAGTTTTTAATTGCTTTTGATAAACGTTTGATTATTTTTCTTTTGAAATGTTTAAAATTATCTTAAGGTAACAAATTTTATGGTAACGATTTTATGTTGTAAATTATTATTATAAACTTGCCTCCCATTTGAGATTATCTCGTTTTAGGGATTTTGTTACCATTTTCATTCAGGAGTCCTTTGTTCATATCCAAACTATTTCTAAATAATTTGGATTATTAAATTATTCTACATTCTCTTAAAGGTAATAACTTTAATTTGAACGTATCTAAAGTCTCCTTATTCCATTTTCTTGTCTTTTAATAATTGATATCATTAATTTAAAGGAGAATTTTAACAATTACTGTTATACATGAAAATAGTATATTTAAGGTGATTATCAATTACCAAAATTTCAAGAAGCGTTTTAGTTTAATGGGACTTCTCGAACAAGTATTACTGAAAATATAACTACTTATGAGGTTCATAGTTTTACAAATATTTGTTGCTTTATGCAAAGTAATCTATGTTATTTGGAGACTTGTTTTAGAAGCCAATCAGGCCAGTACCTTTGTTTACAGTTGGGCTCTAACTATCTATGTACACTAAGCACTGCATGTCTGAGAGCAGCACTCTGCAACTGATTTCCACCTGATGAAATCGCTTTACTCTCAGACCCAACTCAACATGATCTTTTACAACACTTAATGACATTTGGCAACCTAAATAACGCTACAAGAATGACTTTTAGAGAAGATCAATTTAATAAGAATACTACAAGCAGCACCCTAGAAGAAGATAACTTACAACAAGCATCAACCTAGAAGAAAATAATTTACTACAAGCAGAAGCCTAGAACTAGATGATTTAACTACAAGCAGCATCCTAGAACAAGATAATTTTACTACAAGCATCAGCCTAGAAGAAGATAATTTACTACAAGCAGCAGCCTAGAACAAGATAACTTTACTACAAGCAGCAGCCTAGAAAAAGGTAATTTACTACAAGCAGCAGCCTAGAAGAAGATAATTTACTACAGGCAGCAGCAGCCTAGAACAAGATAATTTAACTACAGGCAGCATCATAGAACAAGATAATTTTACTACAAGCAGCAGCCTAGAAAAAGATAATTTTACCAGAAGAATATAACTTTACCAGAAGAAAAAAACAACAACTAGGTCTTCAACAGCTTCCTACTTCAGAACAATTATGTTTCAAATTGTCTACTATCAAGTGTCCTATTCGAGATCATACACTCAGTCATACATGCACATACACTCAGTCATACAAGCACATACACTCAGACATACATGCACATACACTCAGTCATACAAGCACATACACTCAGTCATACAAACACATACACTCAGTCATACAAACACATACACTCAGTCATACAAACACATACGATCAGTCATACAAACACATACACTCAGTCATACAAACACATACACTCAGTCATACAAACACATACACTCAGCCATACAAACACATACACTCAGCCATACAAACACATACACTCAGCCATGCAAACACATACACTCAGTCATACGAACACATACACTCAGTCATACAAACACATACACTCAGTCATACAAACACATACACTCAGTCATACAAACACATACACTCAGTCATCCAAACACATACACTCAGTCATACAAACACATTTTCTCAGCCATACTTGCTGATACACTCAGACATACTAGAACATACGCTCCGACACACAAACTTCTGAGATGTTTATGGCTTATACATCGTTAATAATGCCAATTAAACTTCACTTCCACAAAACCAGTTAGCCTATCTTTTCAGTAACCCTACATTTGAAAAATGCCACTATCAGCTCGGGTTTCATAAAACTTTAATAAAACCATTCAAAGGTATACCTTGTCTGCATCTAAACATGAAAAAGGACTGCCGATTTATTCGATAAATGCATGGCGAATTTCCCTTACCTTTTAACAATGCCATTCCGTGATCAAAAGACGTATCATTAACCGAGATTTCTTTTAGAAAATCACCTTAAAATAAATGTAGATGCGACCTTAGTGCAATACGTCTTTTATCGCTTAACGAATTATCTATTATAACAAATGAAGACATTCTGAATAACTGAATCGTAAGATGTCATAACATAAAGGCTTGTATACTCACCAAGCGTACATAGAAATGAGGACATTCCATATATAATAAATGTCGGGCTTTTAGGAGGTCAAAATCGAACATGTATGATATATTAAAATGACAACACTTTTTGCAGAGTTTTCGTCCAAGGATTTATCATTGGAAGCACCGTCTAACCCTTTGTCCTTCAAAGCATTGTCGGCGCTCTCACTCTGCCGCTTCCGTTTAAGTAAGTATTTAAGCCCTCGAGCGGTCGTAGGAGGGCGGCTATATGGATCCCGTTTAGTACAATGGCGGAAATGATCAACATGGCACCCTTCCACGTGTATTTCTTTATTAAGAACTCGCTGAGCGGTGCAAACACGAATCCGCCGATGCCACTTCCGTGAATGGCAATGCCGATAGTGAGGGCACGCTTTGTCTTAAAATAATAGCAAACCGAAACAACGGCTGGGAGGTACATCAGCCCAAGACCAGCACCTGAAGCAAAACATAATGAATAGTGGGTCTCATCAATTCCATGTACATTTATTGCAACAATTTTGTTTTCAGAATGCGTTTTTATGTAGTTATTTTCTTTATTTATTTTTAATTTAAAAACTGGCGACAACACATTGATTTGTAAACTTCTTATGACGAGGTTTCACTGTTACAGGTACAAAACCACTACGTACATGTATGGAGTCAGTAATTTAAGCACGTGACAAATTAAGGACGAATAGTTCCGATTTTCAATAAAACAGAGAAGGACATTACTTTTCACTTAGGAAATAATGAACGATCACTGATGTGTCACTGAGGGTTGAAAATGAGAAATCATTAGCAAAGAGGACTTACAGATTTTGCCATTTAGGTCAAGTTAAAGACGAAAAACATTCCATGTTTAAGTCGATGTCTATCAGTACATGTGGCTATTGTCCTTTGATAAAATTCTTTCTTTGGAAGATATGAATAGCAACATGTTTAATCCTCGAAAAATGTACAGTTTAATTTTATTGCATAATCAGAATTTTGTTTTATTAGTTTGTTAAATTCACTCTTAATTAAAATGTTTGATATTACTTCAGATTATCATACAATCGATAAACGGTTGAATGCTGACGATAGGTTTTTACCCGCTTGCTGATAGGATTGGAGCCAGAACAGTTCGGTATGCGTTGAAAACGCGTTTTCTGTTGTAATGCCAATGGGTTGAAAAATAGACATAAATGGTGAGTATGGTCTCTTTTTTTCTTTTCAGAGGTTTAAACAAGTCAGTTTAAAAATTCGAGGAATGTAATTCCAAATTGAATTGTGTTATGTTAAAAGTAAAATATCTGAATTGAAATAAATCTCTGATCGTCCAGAATCGACATACCTTGCTAAGGCTTAATGTTGACAAGGTAAAATCTGGATTTTCATTTAAACTGTTATCGTTTCGTAGGTTCCATAAATTCCTCTGCATATGTGTAGAATTTTGACAGAAGGTTGCCTTGTTACAAATTTTAGAACTTTAATAGGTTGTGGTGCCAATGAACCCTTGCTCATGATTTTTAGAATACTCGATAACCGGATTTCTGTTATACACTGTGTACTTATTCGGTGTGTATCAAAATTCATAAAATCTCCATAGGATTAAATGTCATACCCTTCTATCATTTTAAAGCAAAACCAAAAACTGACATCTTTAATTAAGGAGAAATAAACAAAAACACATAGTTCGGTATACAAGTAGGTAACCCAATTAAAATTTGGTACGGAACTATTTCTCTCCATCCCCTATATCCCCTATATTTCACAACTGTTGTAAAAAGTGCACTTTCGTGTGTGACAATATAAAATAAATCACTAATTTACCTCTAGAAATGGCTTTTTACTTTTCCTTGGCTGTCTTTGTAAAAAGACTTGAATTATTATTATATATATTTCAACCATAAACCTGAATTAAAGATAATATTTAACAAAACACGTCATACCTCCCAGTAGGCCATAGACGAGGATCATGATGAGAACATTGAAGGAAAACGTACACAGGAAGAACGAGACGGAGGCAAGGGCCGCTCCGAAGATTGCTACGGGTCGGCATCCAAACACCGACACCAGAATACTCGCTATAGGAGCTATGAAGAGGCAAAGAAGTTTAAAAAGTCAATTGAAAATAATAAAAAAGCCACGTGGACGTCTAGTAACAGCTCCGAACTAAATAATGCCAAAGGTGCAACAAAACATTGCAGTTTTAGTTCAGGTCTCCATTTTTATATCTAAAGTATGAAATAATGAGAGAGTGTGCCATATCAATGAAGCGGATTATTTTAAATAATATACATAAATTATAAGAAGGAAAACACTAACCAAATATTCTCTTTATACATTTCACGACATAGAATAGAAACCTTTTCGTCTGAAATAAAAGCAAGTATTGTTTGGAATTGTGTTCTACGTTTGATAAATATGGGAACGCCTTTTTTGTTCATTCGAGGTATTCGAGGAGGAAGGAAAACGTTAGCAATTGAATGAATCACCTTTCATCAAACACCAGGTGACCTAAAGCAGCGCCCCAAAAGTACCAAATTAAAATGGTATTGCTGGGTACAATGTGCTTAAATTTATCAAATATAATAAAAATAATATTTTTGAAAAGTGTGTAGGGACTGTCACTACGGAAAGGAATCTGATGCGTTTATAGAATAAGCTCAAGGTTTTCTACCAAGGTGTTTTCAGTTGGGCTCCTTTGGTCTTGACTAACCATATCAGAAACCTTTTAATGATTTGTGGAACCCTAAAACTTCATCCTCATCTAGATCAGTTGATTTTGAGAACAATCACATTAATGTATTTTCCACGTCCGAAGGTGTAAAATAGATTGATTTGAAAACGAGCTTAGGGTGTTTTGGGTAAACGAGATTAACCGAATCACTGCAGAACACCCTGCGCGATGGTTGGATTGAATCTTACACGATCGTCCTGGGTAGATGCTTTTTCTTCCACTTGAGTAATTCAAAAAATAGTATGGAGTACCATTGTGGCCAAATGTTTTGATTTTCTTATTTTGGTTGGAAGTAATATTTATTCAACAGTTTTATCAAAAGGCAAAACATTTTGAGACCATCAACAAAACCAATTAAAGTATTAAATATTGTTTTTAACCTTCAACTTAACAAAGGAGTTGTCGAAATAATTTTGTTCGACAATATCCAAACGTGATCCACTCACCTATGCCGAGGAAGGTTCCGTTTAGCACGGAGATAATCAAGGAAGTGAAACTTTTGCTCTTCTGAAAGTGAAGAAGGAGCTCCCTGTAGAAATCCCGAACGAGAACGAGATTCCGTCAATAATCACGACCAACATGAACGCTGCAATAGTCACAATCCACCCCCATCCACCGTCCGGTACATTGTCATTGCAACTTTGTTCCAGTTCCATAGCCCCAGCGGTTTGACTAGATTGTCTTTTATCTACCGGACGCTCTTTCAAAAGTTTCACTACTTAACTTATCATTGACTGTTCTCCTTATGATACCAGCCCGAACTTGTCAAAGCTCTGCAACCATTACTGTTATCATGAGATTGTTCCTCTTTAAGGTCCCTTGTTTTTCTCTGCACCTTTCTTTCGGTTTGTCCGTCTCCTGTTTCCCTTTCTCCATGTTGCGATATTGATGTCAACACACACTAAATTAAGAGAAAAAAAGACCTGACCCACCGACTTGGATAATAATTTTATAAGTTGTCCGCTGGTTATAGTTTAAATAGTTTAATTGTTTAATGCAGTCCAACGCATTTATATACACTCTTAAACTTTCCCCGAAATGTTTCATCGAGTTTAGCTATTTCGTCTTCCCTTGAGACTTATATGCTATCAAAGTGAAATGCTGAACTTTTGAATAGAATGAACCATAGGCGAGAACGTGCACTCTAAATGTTCTATACAGGTATTGATATCTTACGCTAATATTATAAGCTTCATCATTACGTCTTATTTTATTTTCAACAATATATTCATTTTTTTTGAAAGAAATTCAATGCTCTCAATTACCATTAAAACGCATCTGAAATATACCCCAAGTGCAAGTTTGCACACGCAGCATTCAAATGCAATATATATCTTAATAAACATACTTTTTATAATATTTTTGTGAGTTTCATATTCATAAAACAAAAGTCTATACTAAAATCAGTCGTGTTCTCTACACTGTAATTTAAAACACATTCAGAGCCTAAAACGCAGGTGTAACCTTTTTTCATACTCAATGACAAATTAACCTAACATTTTGGCAACAATTAAGCCCTTAAAGATCCCTATTGCCCCCTTGTTTGTTTTTCACAAGAACGTGTGTTACATGTACAGCACTGGTCTAACACCAAGAAAAACCTTAAAAACTTCCATAACGGAATGGGGCCGCGTAATTCATGACTTGTTCATGGGTAAACATATAAAAGCCACGACTATTCACCTGTTTCATCATTCAGGGTCTGGTCTAGGCTTCTCCACGGCAACGAGTCTTACGTGTATGATACCGGTCTAATGACCCATGTGTTTTGTGCACCGAATGAAAACCAGACTTAAACCCTTGTAACAATACTACTATCCTCCGCTGCGGACCATTACCCTATTACCGCTTGTCAATTGTGTGGTTGGTTCCCTTGCTTGTTATAGGTATCTAAAAGGCGTGCTGCTGCTGTTGCTGCTGCTGCTGATGCTGCTGATGCTACTACTACTACTACTACTACTACTACTACTACTACTACTACTACTACTACTACTACTACGACTACGACTACGACTACTACTACTACTACTACTACTACTACTACTAGCCAACTGCTTGTTTGTGCATTTTGGCTGAGTGCAGTAGACCAATCTCCACACTTTCAAATATAACATAGTAGGTTAGTGCCGTGGATGGAGAAAGTTTATCGGGCACGGCGGAGTAATAAATCGATGAGACATATGACTTTTCTCCATCCACGGCACTAACCTAGAGTTTGTTACTTCTTTTATGAAAATAGAATAAAGTACCTTTAAACTAACAATTTATTAAAAGGGGGACAAATGTCTGTGACATCGGCACACTACCTATGCAGTGTTTAATGAACTTGTCATGCAGTGTTTAATGTACCAAAATCCTCTTTTTGCATTTTTCTTCAAATGTTTAAAGTACGTTTATAGTTAATGAGTTACATTTTAATAATTCAATATCAATTCAAAACAGAAACGCTTATAAAACAACATAAACGTGGAACAGTCACCAAGCAATTATCTATTCATGTAACAATTATTCCGAAAGTCACAGGTCATGGCTTAAGATCACGAGTGTGTAAACAATCACCACATGTTCAATGGATTTAGTTCATGTTAAGGAATTAAGTGTTGGATGTTCAAGACTCCACCGGCAAAGAGAGAATTGCCAATACCATTAACATACAAAGTGATGAAACTTTCTGGGAAAAAGATTGTTAAGGTCGGTTGTTGGTGTACTACTGATACGTTTCTGAAGCACTGCTTGTGTTTTCCATTGACATTTTAAAAAAGAAAATAAATCGGGGTTCGCGGTCACATGACCAACTGATTGTAGAAGAACATCACGTGGTCAATGATCCTAATAAACTAACATTTACACGACTTCGTGTTATTGGACCGATTTGTATGCTAGTGACAGGCTAAATAAGCATTTTAAGATGACAATACGAATTATGTGATTACGCTACCAATGATCAAAAGTCAATATTATTACGCTATCAATGAGCTTCCTAGGTTGACTTTGACTGTTTGATTGACCAATGCTATAAGGCTACAAATGACGATGGACTTATGCTATACAATTGCAAATGACGTTGCAATATGCCGATGAGACTAGTAGAGCCATGTCAGTACGCTACGGTGGGGTTTAGAAAGAATGGCATAATAAACATGGGCGTTGTAAGTAAGATAAGACTAATCTGTCTCAGAAAGCGTATTGTGATGGCAATGCGATAGTACATGGACCAATACCACTAACACAAGCATAAAGACTTTACAAACAATGATATATCAACAACCTTTTTCTCACTGTCACGATTTCAGCCCCAATTTCCTGAGACTTATCTAAGAGGCATTAATTATGATTTGTACACACGGAATTATTCAATGAAGAAATAAACAAACATATTATGATTATATCCCCTTGAATGCAAATTCAAACTTAACAAATGTGTTAATATAGGAACAATTATGGCATGGTTAGTGTAAGGTGAAAGGTCAAAGTGGTCACAACTAAGCACGACACTTCATATTGAAAAATGTTTGCAAATTAGAGGTGGCAATGATTAAGACAGAGACGAGATGTTTGTATGAATAAAGTGCATGCACGTGCGTACGAATACAAAAAAGCTAGTCAGGCATACACAAATAATACGTTTAAATAAAGTATTATCAGAAAAAGGTTACACAGGGTACAAATTATAAACTAAATGGTTTGGCATTGAGTAGGCTTAATTTGAGATGCCTATGTGTGGTTTTGATCTCTGTATAGGCCGTTTGGTTGCCAAGATGTGAACTAGTTGGTAATATGTGTGTTTATTTAGATCACATGGGTTTGTTTTGCTCCAGATGGGGCTTATGTTATTCAAAATGTAGTCTTTTTGGCACTTAAAATGCTTTATTAGAATACACAGTTTGTTTGGCTCGGAATGGGCTTTATTGTTGCCAAACCATATGAGTTGTGATATGATTTAGAAAATATTTTTAAACTTCAGAAAGATCTGAGAAACAAATGTTTATAATCTCGTCTAGACTGCCCTGAATCGGTCACCTAAAAGTAAGCCCTTGTTTGTTCATTTCAAGTTAAACCATCCGAAATTAATATCACTTTTAATGTGAAAGGACTGTCTACGAACAGGACCTTTGACCTCAAAAACAATAAGGTTATCTGTTTATCATAGGAATTTCTACTAAATATAAAGATCGTATGTTTAAAACGTAAATCGTTTGTTAATAAAAGGGGCACAACGACCTTGACCTTTGACCTCAACACAAATATGAGTAAGCTACAGTTTATGGCCTGTATTTTAAGCAAGTTTCAGGATAATAGGATCAAGCATTCTTGATATAGTCAGTTGAAAAAAGACTTAATAAAGATCACCATAACATTGGCCTCAAAATCAGCAGGGATTATCTACTAGACCAAGACAAGTATGGATACACAGTTTTAGGATTCTACTTATCATTGAAAAGTTATTGTAAGAGTTAGTCCAGACCCAATAGGCACAACTAGAATTTAGTTGGTAGATGAACTTAAGCTAATGTTATTGTTATAGATACATTAAATACCTCTCCTTAGTTACAGGGTATACAAATATTAAAAAAGTCTTATTCCATGCTCCTGGAACTTCAGGACCAAAATGCAGTGAATCTACATTCAAAGGTATCGGACATAGTGTGTGGTCAAGCTTTCAACATTAACAGTGACTTTGCCATTTTGCCCACTGATCCCAAAACATTGTTCAAATTTAGTGACCTACGTATACAGCAATACGATAGTTATGAATTGTGAATTTTGAGTGCTTAACGTTAGCCCTTGTCACTTTTTGCTGGTTGAAGTGAACAAATAATGTGTTTCGTCTCCATATACATTTTTATAGAATATCACCTTTGTGCCTGAACTCAAATGAACAGAGACGGCGAATCGTCTTTGTTTATAAAAATAATTCAACAATACTTAAAACCGTACTTGCTTTTGTTTCATACGAAATGGTTTCCATTCTATGTCGTAGTTTATATTTGTAGCGTAAAATGTATAAACAGGTACCGGGTATCCTTTGTTAATTGACGACCGTGTCCCCGGTTTAAAATTATCTTTCTTTCCATGCCATAATTACATTTCATCTTGTCTGCTTCGACGGCCAAGATTTTTGTCTTAAGAATTCCGACCCATAAATTAAGCTGGAACCCTGATATTATTATTTACCTTAATGTAAATGTTCACGCCTGGTGACCCTAAATAATTTTGATATCATTTCAAAAAAGATAACCAGTGAAGAGCTTATCAAATTGGTATACAATAGGCTGGTGTTTAGTAGTGAGTGCATCGAGCTACGTGACGCAGCATGAAGATGGAACTAGTCGATTGCAACGCAGACAAAACCGGACGTAGACAGCGCAGAGATAATCAGGGAACGCATAGAGAAACAGTCGCATGCTTACAGTAATCGCGGCAGTGAATTGACTACTTCAGAAAATTGTGATGATATTTTAAGAACAGCCAGTGATGTTACAAAAGGTGGAACGCTTGAAAAGGCGGTGGTAGATAAAAGCAGTTCTTATCAAAACGCTGGGGCTACGGAACTAGAACCGAGTTTTTATGACAACGCGCCGGACGGGGGATGGGGGTGGGCGGTGACTTTTGCAGCGTTTATGGTGGGCGTGATTTTGGACGGAATCTCGTTTTCGTTCGGGATTTTCTACAGGGAGCTGCTTCAATACTTTGAGGAGAGCAAGAGTCTCACTTCCTGGATTATCTCTGTGCTAAACGGAACCTACCTCGGCATAGGTGAGTGAATCATGTTCGGTTATTTTCTGAAAAAATATACTCCAACAGCTTCTATGTCAATTTTGAAGTTAAGGAAATATTTCATACCTTTATCGGTTCTCTTTGTATTGTTCCACAATGTTTTTTTCTAAATGTCAAATACCTTTTTAGCCGACATACTTTTTTCTGTATCGTTTTTTTTTGTAGACACCTGACATTCATTTAAATAGCGTTTTACTAAAAATAAGACACCAACATAAAAATATAGGAAGTGTTTGTATACATTGTTTCGATTGTGTCATTTGAAATATTATATTTAGTCGCACTGTTTGTACAACTGTATGTGTGATCAATGTGATACTTCAAAACAAACTTCCCAATAACGACAGATGTAAAAGATTAGCATATATCAAATACCTAAAGTGAAAAGAATGCAAATTGAAAGAAATAGAACAGCAGTTCTGCAGAGTTACAATTTCTTTATAGAGTTACAGAAGAGTAACTGCACTTTTAAAGGGAATAGGCACCAATGTACCCAAAACTCGGCAAATACAGTATTTTCTAAAAACAAGCATAGATTTGTCAATGCGAGCTAATATATTAATACATCATTTTACATTTTAAAGTAATAAACACCCCAATCATGTTGCTGTATTTCCCCGTATAAAACAGAGCATAATGGTTTTCCATTTTAAATCATGTCTGGCTGATGGTTGATATAATTTAGTAGTTACATCTGGCTTAACTTTTTATAAGGATTGCCATAGGGTTATTTATAACACGTCCACGTACAGTCATTATCGCTATCATTCGCTATATGTGACGTGTCTTTTAAAATATGTTACTAGTATTTCTGATAAACATTAATATAATGTAATCTTATATGAAACCATATATCATAGCTTTGACAGTTTTCAAAATATGCATTGAATGTACACTTGCTATACTGTATGGATCTTTCTATTACGGCATAGATATCTCAGTTTTAGATAGTTATGCCAACACTATCGATTTTGTTAGGTGATGTAAAATCAAACCCTCGACCGGACTCCAATAATTGCGTTTCAATTTTATACCAAAATATTCAAAGTATCACATCCCAACTGAACTTTATAAAAAGCAAGTTTATTGACTTTGACGTTTTGTGTTTTACAGAATCACATCTATCAAATGAAGTCCGCGAAGATTTTCGGCTTATTGATAATCAAGAACTTATGTTTAGAAAAGGTTACTGGTGCCCATTCTGGTGGTTTTTTTAATGTTTGTCACGACATACTTCAGACAAATACGCTTGAGTAATTTAGAAAGTATCTACCCGAATCATTAATGGTCGAATTAAAGTACTAAAATGAAACCTTTTGAATAGGGACGTTATATCACTTATTATTCGAGTTTTGGGATAGAGTTAATGTTTGCCTTGAACATGATTTATGTAACAATATTATATTTGTTGGAGATATAAACAAAGATAAACTAAATCCACTAAATCGGAGTTTTCGGGATGTTATTTCTTTCAATAACTTACGAATTGATATCTATTCACCAATGAGAATAGCGAACTCTACGCGGACCATGTTAACTTATAAGTGATCATTATTGTGGTCATGCCTTTATAAAAAGCTGTTTTCTGCTACCAGAAGCATCACTAGAAAGGTATGGAACTATTAACGAGCATATTTAAACAAAATAAATGATCTTATTAGAATGACCGACCGGAATGTTTTTAGTAACGGAGATATCGACAAGGCTACGAATTGCTTAGTAAAAATAATTGATAAACATCGCTGATTAATGCATACCTCCTTACTATCCAACAATTCGTAATTCAAATGAGTTTAGGTATGACTCTGAAATTAGAAAATTATCTAAAAATCGTGACAAACTAAAAATAAAAGTTACGCGATCAGGAAATTCGAGTAATTGGGTCAAATATAAAAAGTAAGAAACAAAATATTAAATATGTCTTAACCTGAAAAACATGCAAACGAACATTTTTTAGTAACTTATAGGGTAAACGTATCGTGTTAAATTTATCCAATCAGCGCCTTTATTGGAAAACTGTTAAAATGCTTGTAAATCAAAACAGCAGCAAAGTCAATGCAATACCTCCACTGCAAAACTTTGATAATTCTTATTCACTTACTGATTCGGAATAGTCAGGTTCCCTCAATGACTATTTTGTTTCTATTTCGAGAATTGATGGTGATAATGTACTTTTACCCATCTTAAGGACTAAGACGAATAGTGAATTAGTTCAAATTAATATTACTGAGACTGGATTAAGAGATGTCCTCTAAAACATTGACATTAATAAGCTAAATGGTCCGGACAAAATTAGTCGTAGAATGCTTAAAAATACTTCATCCACTTATTTATATTCCATTGCGTTTTATCTTTAACAAATCTATTCAGAAAAGTGTCCTACAAAATGAAACTTGCAATTGTAATGCCTCTTTTTAAAAAAGGTTGACCGCACTTATGTGTCCAACTTTAGGCCAATATCGTTGAAAAGTTGTGTTGGAAATGTAATGGAACGGATAACTGTTAAACATTTGTACACTCAGTACACTCATATGCACCAAAAACAACCTTATTTACAAGCACCAGTCGGGATTCATTCCTGGTCATTCGACGATTTACCAACTTATAGATAATTATTAATATATTACCAAATTTGTAATTCCTTCAAGGACAAATAATCATCCAGTATTGTATTTTGTATATATCCAAAGACTTTGGCATCGTAGTCTCATATTTAAACTCTAAGAATACGGAATTTCAGGAACTAGGAGGGTTATCTCATTATCTTCTGAATAGACCTTAAAGAGGTTTTGCTTGTACTTCTTTCTCTAATTTTAAGCAAATCACAGCTGGAGTCCCACAAGGTTTTGTTTAAGGTCCACCGCTTTACCGTATTTACGTTAACGATTTTCTTATACCCTAGCATTTTCAACTAGGCTTTTTGCAGGTAATAGCTCGCTTGCAGTTTCATCAAAAAGCACCGATTACATGGATAGTACAGTTAATCCAGATTTACAATTTCGGAATGGTTTAAGCAATGGCTGTTTCAATTCAACTCTTCAAAAACGAGACTTTTTTCTGCTCACTTAATAACCAGCAACAGCCATCATATTTGTTTGATAATAAACCTCTAGTAATATGCTCCCATCACAAACATTTAGGCGTAACACTGAGTGCTAATGGTACTTGGTATCACCACATAGACACTATTATTAGTTCTGCTAGAAGAAGATGTTGGTTTTATGCATTCTTTAAAATATGAAATGCATCGTAAAACCCTTAATCAAACATATGTATCGTACCTAAGACCAATTATTGAATACGCATCAATGTTCAATATAAAAAGGGAGCATATGAAACACTCCAATACGAAGCTGCACGAATTATAACCGGTATCACACGTTCAGTATCAATTGCTATACTTATAACGGAAAAAGGAAAGATTTTATTGTCCAACAGAAAATAAATGAAAAATTTAATTGTAGTATACGAACATATTTACGGTGAATTGCCTACGTACTTATCAGATCAGTTTTCCCCTATCATGATCGATTCGTATCCTTATAATTTTGAGAAATAGTGATAAAAGTTGTAGCAATTAATAGACGTTTAAAAATATATAACCGTTCGATGGTACCGTCGTCCTTGTCATTATGGAATTCGCTTGATATTATTATAAGGCAATCACCAACTCGTTCGGGCTTCAAACGTAAGTTAAACAATAAACTTAAACAAACCGCTGCACCGTGTTTTTATCTTTGCAACGCCGCTTTTCTGTATATCATGCGAGACTTAGCAACAACTGTATTTAAATTCCCATTTATTTACAATCACGTTGGAGACTCGCAATGTACGCATTGAAAAAGTAATCGAAGATGTTGAACATTTCTCTTTCCGTCAAACACAATACACAGAGCAACGAATACATTTTTTAGAAACACAAGACAATAATCTGACCTCTGCTGAATTATTTTTCGGTCTTAACAGTTTTCCGACTATCAAAATGTCTGTTCTTTAGAGAATTTCAATGTTACATAAAAAATACCAACCGTTTTAAGTAAATCATTAGCAGGAGCTTACTTCTTTACCTCTATCTTCTTTCAATATTTCCTTTTCTCACATCTTTTTCTTTAAATATTCTAATGACATTTTTATTAACTGATAAACAGATAAACAATATGCTTTAATTGAAACATTAATATCTTAGTTTCAAAACACTTTTGCTTGGTAACAAATTAGATGTTTTGAGAGAGAGCCGTATCTTATGTTGGTAGAACTCGTTCCTAGTCCCGTTGCGTGTTTGCTAATTAATTATTTGTCTCAAACTATATGTAAACGTGTTGAAGTTGTATTGATGATTTCATTGTATTTATATTCATGCATTGAAATGTGTTGCAACTAAGTAAATACAAAATATAAACCTTGATAAAATTTACCTTTACGTTTTTGTCTGTATTCAGGATTGTTTGGATAAGAGTAAGGTTTGTGCACGTACTGGTTTAATCCTCAGTAAATTTTACTGACCGTCCCAAGGCGGTACCAAACAATCCTTGATAAATATACCTAGTTTGGTGTATATGCACTGTGTTGTTTGTGGAGTTTCGTGCTGTTCTTCCATGTTTCTTGTTTGTAATTTTTTGGTTTTGTGTTCTGTCTTAGGCCTTTACCCTGTGACATTTAAACTTTTTCCTACTGAGCTTGTTTCTGTAGTTTTTCATATACGTTTTCATAAATGAACAAAAAAGTACATGAATACATCATGATATATAGTGATCTCATTCAATAAATTAGGTAAACTTTATAAACCTGCATTTTAAAAAAGAATCTCACGATTGTAAATCTTCATTGTTGCTAACATTGTTATTGTAGGAGAATTATCATTAATTTAACTAAACACATCCCGGATCTTAAAACGATTTTATTGGTTCGTCCACTAGGCAAGACGTGTTAAATGAACATTATTCTAAAGTATACCTCATAATACCAATACATCCAGTGTTTAATAGAGCGAAGTCCGAGTTCAAATGAATAAAAAGGCCAACAACTACACACCCTGTCATGAGGCAGATACTTGATCTAGTTGTAATACACTTGACTGGCAGTCCAGGGATCGTAAGCTTGATTCCCCGCCGCATCACTAACAAACTACTAATCGCCTTCTGAGAGGGACGTTAATGGGGGGTCCCATGTGACAGTGCTATACACTGGTGCACGTTAAAGAGCCAGGGTAGCTCTAAATAGTGTTAAATTCTGTCTGTGCGCTATGCTCGAAATAAAACAACCTAAAATACTAGCAATCTTATTGGAACACTCCCCGAACAGGCCTTGTCCTAGTGCGAATATAAAACAGCTTGCACACCATGCACACATCATAACTGCATGAGTCTCTCAAAGCAGACGAATTCTGAAAGTAAAACGTCATTGCGAGAAAATTACATTACAAAAAAATGAAAATCCAGTTTGTTCATCACAAAAACCAAATAAGCATATGAAACCCAAAATGAAACAAAATGCAAAAAATCTACCAGATTTGACGATATATGTTGATAGTGAGTGTCAACCACAAACAGTATGTATTCATGTTACAAATTCAATAAAATAATTCGATAGATTATATAACATGCATAAACAAGCACTCATCAGCAAGAATGTTCTGATTTTAAAGACAAGAAGAAAAGCAGTGCTAAATCGGACGATGACGAAATGGACGATCCAACTGGATCGTCATGTGGATGAAATATTTGAGCAGTACCAACAGAGCTATGAATAAGAAGTATTAGCTTTTATGGAATAACAAAACAAGGGGCACGAGACCGAGTATGCAAAATAATGAAAAAGGCTTTTCGCAAAGCTCATGCATTCACGGATAATGTTTAATGTAACATATCGCTCAAAGTCCTTTTTCCAAATGCTACAGAGAAAAGAAAAACTATGTTTAAATTAGTCAGTGATGATTATAATGCCGCAAAGCTTAACAGTGAAGGACAGACTGATTAAAACTTATGTCTGTGTTTTTTCAATACTGTATGCAAAAGATGTCTAATCAGTGATGCTGCAAAGTAGTGTTTGAACTAATATATAATAAAATAAACTTATCATTACAGAGTAACAAAACAGTAACTTATTTTTACAGAGTAACGAAATCGAAACTTATATTCACAGAGAAACAAAAGAGTAGCTAATCTCAACAGAGTAACAAAAGAGAAACTAATCTTTACAGAGTAACAAAAGAGTAAAAACTATTTTATAGAGTACCAAAGAGTAATAAAAAGTAGCTATGTGAATATTTGAATAAACTTATTATCTAAAAAGTATATCTACTATATCACGCCTTCAACAGAAAGGACGCAAAGCCTTTGATCCCGGTTTAATCACGCGGTTTTTCAAATAATCTTTATTTCTTCCGAAATCGTTTAATAAATGTTTGTCGACGTGATATATGCGCTAAGGGGTTAGTAGGTGACCCGATACGGTTGTCTTCGCCCCCAATTTACACCATATCGGACAAACTCCTCACACCATCTTAATATATGATTGTATCATATATGATTATGTTGTAATTTTACAATGAATGAAACTGAAAACGATTAGCAGTCATATATAAATAATTATTAATAGCCCTGTTTAGAGACACAATGTCATGACACAATTACACTGAACAAGTGGTGTTGTCGGTTAAACCAAACTGAAACTATTTATTGTTTTGGGACTACGTGCTCAATCGTGACACCACCATACAAACGATTACCATCGATATGATATGTCCAATTCAATGAATGTCATTCACGTGAAAATTTGAACATTTAAGCGTGACTATGTCATCTTGTTAACAAAGAGAAACATTAAAGCTATAGCTTTATGATTGAGAAGATATATACTGCATCGAATATTTTAGTCAATACTTGAAAGGTTAAGCTAAGTCGCTCCAAACATAAAATTGATACTACAGTGTGTGTATACCACGTGATAAATTGCGTCATAAATGCTTCGTCGGAAGGCAATATTTTCTTTTGACTTTAAACAAAAATAATTTTACTATGTCTTCACCGTTTGATAGACATGAAGTTTCACCAACCTAATGTGGACTCTTTCATATTATGAGAAATGTCAAATTATGAAATGGCTATTGAACACTATCAGTGCTTTTCAGATCAGGAAGTTCAACCTGTTCTAAAATATGACCCACGCGATAAATGATAACCAAAATAAATTGACAAATCAGTGAAATATCTTATACAAGATTTTTTGATAAATCTACGCTACTTATAAAGCTTAAATCGGGCAGCATCAGATTGTGAAAAATCTTAAGGTTAATCCTTAGCCTTTACGACTACAATGACTGGTGTGGAAAAGCGAAGAGTTACGTACATTGCTAATACCTTCCTTGACTGAGATGTCACGAATGTCATTTTTCTCATTCGACCTTTAACAATTCTTTGGCTTTTCATAGGTCCTATAGCGAGTATCCTGGTGACGGTGTATGGATGCCGACCCGTGGCTATATTCGGAGCCACCCTTGCCTCCGTCTCGTTCTTTATGTGTACGTTTTCCCCCAATGTTCGCATCATGATCCTCGTCTATGGCCTATTGGGAGGTATGAAACGTTTCGTTTAATATGATACTGCTTCCAATTCGAATTTGAAGTATTACGAAATAAAATTCGGTTTATTTTACAGCTTTTACAAGACAGCCCTGGAGAAATATTATAAAATTAAGTTGTCCTATATTTCATTTATTAATTCGATAATGAGGATACTTTTGATCCAAGTTTATTATCGTGTTTAATTCATTCATAATCATAGACAGACAATGCGTTTTTCCTTTAAAATCGTGAAATGAAATACGGTCTTATATTGATATTATATATATCATAATATTTCGTATTTTATTCACGAGTGTTATATTAAAACTTATTTCTACGAGTGGGAGAGCCACGTTTGATGGCAGTATTTGGGAATTTAGACAGCGAGTGATTCCCAAGAGGAGGTATTTGACCGGCCATTTGAGACCGCCATTTTGGATAGATTTGATCGCCTTTGTTTATTAAATGTTTTTTATGTTTTCACATCACCTATCCTATGGATTCGGACTGAAGTTGGACAGAGGTTGCTTTAGGACAACAAAATTTGCAGTATTCCTCTTTTACTTAAACATTCCCTGTGCTCGTTGAATAAAATTGTGCTTACCTCGTATTTATAAGACTACTCGTAAAGTATTCTATATTATAAATTTCGGGGTAAGAAAGTGACCCATAATCTGATAAACGGGGCACGGGAAACTATCGGGTTCGAGCGATTATGGTTTCGAAAGCTATGGAGTAACCACGTGACCAAAACTGAAGAAAGGGCTTTGAGTCATTCATGTTGGAGGCGTTATATATACATGCAGCTGGGAACCAAACCAATGTCGCTGGGTTGCCAATCTTTCGACATTACCACATGTCCACTACATATATACCTCTAGTTGGGCCCCATATCTGTCAATAAAGCGTTCTCTAGCGTCCTGGTAACAATAAAGGTTGTCATTAGAAGTGAGAAGCGGTTGTCTCGGACTTAGATAAATAAATATGTTGTCGCCAGTTTGTAAATTAAGAATTAAGAAAGAACACAACTACATAAATATACATTTTGAAAACAAAATTGTTGCAATTAATGTACATGATATTAATGAGTCAGGCCCATTATTTTTTATTTCGTGTTTCAGGTGCTGGTCTTGGGCTGCTGTACCTCCCTGCCATCGTTTCCGTCGGTCACTATTTCAAAAGAAAGCGCGCCCTCGCTACCGGCATTGCCGTGTGTGGAAGTGGCATCGGCGGCTTCGTGTTTGCGCCGCTTAGCGAGTTTTTAATAGAAAAATACACGTGGAAGGGTGCCATGATGATCATTTCCGCCATTGTGCTCAACGGAATCCCTATAGCCGCCCTCTTAAGATCCCTCGAGGGCTCGCTTACTTACTCTGAACGGAAGCGGAAGGTTGAGAGCGCCGATCGCGCTTTGAAGGGAAACCGGTTAGACGATGTTTCCGGTGATAAACCCTCGAATGAAAATTCTGCAAAAAAGTGTTGTAACTTCGATTTCTCATCCACGTTCGATTTTGAGCTCCTAAAAAGCCCGACATTTATTGTATATGGGATGTCATCATTTTTATGCATGCTTGGTAAGTAGAAGATCCATTTTGATGAAATGTTACGGTTCAGTTATTCTGTATAAATATTTACATTTGCTATAAAAGAACTGATTTACCAATTAAAATAACAGACAGTTTAAAATCTTAAGGTTTTATGTCTGATAGCATGTGCTTGTACATATATGTCTTAGCGTATGTAATTGTTCTACCTAATGTATATCTTTGTATGTCTGAACCTATGTGCTTTTTGTCTGAACCTATGTACTTGTTTGTTTTGTTTTCTGGGCGTATATACTGGTATATATCGGCGTATGCGCTTGTTTGTCTAAGCGTATGCGCTTGTTTTTCTTAGTGTATGGGCTTGTATGTTTTAGCGTAAGTATATTTATGTCTGAATGTTTGTACCATTGTATTTACGCGATGAAGTGGATGAAACAAACATGTTAAGTTTTTCGTGTTGTGCATGTGTCGAATCCTAATGTTTAAAATGCCTGGGTTATATGGCGGTACAATACACACCCTGCTAATTGTCTTTCAGGTTTCTTCATACCGTTCACATACATTCCTGATCTGGTAAACGACATGGGAATGACGTCAAAGCAAGGTGCTATGATTATATCAATAATCGGCATAACTAACACTGTGGTGCGTGTGTTTGTCGGCTGGTTGGCGGACCGACCCTGGGCAGATGCTCTTTTAATCAATAGTGTTGCTCTATTGATAGGGGGCGCTGCCACCATGTTTGTACCCATGTACGATGTGTTTGGCGTTATGGCGACGTATGCAGTCGTTTTTGGGATAAGTATAGGTATTTAGCGAAATTTGGAAAGTAGTATGAACGGATATTTCCTGATTTTCTTGTTACAATCATTCATCATTTTAAGACAATCTACAAACATTTGCATTCCATAAGTAAATGCAAAAATTATTTAATATGTAAAATTTGACCTTTTAATCTGAAAATATTTGTTAAGCTTCATGACGCCATTTTCCCAGATGTTCAACAAGATTTTATGTAGTCCATTCATGACTGCGTGGCTACATTCGTATTTTGAAACTATTTACTAAGAACACCTTATTTTAGCAAAGTCGGATGACATATAATGATGTTACCTCATCGGGGAAAAAGTGAATGTCAGGTTCTAGTGGTCTTTTCTCCAAGAGATTTTGTTGGGCATGAGAGGAGGGATAATTATGACATTTGTATTCCTATACTTTCATTATATGACTATATGAAGACATAGTTTTAAACCATGTTAAGGCGAGCTAGTTCAAATAACCGTCTTTCAATTATTTTATAGTACCTTTTGAGAGCTACCACTGTTACTTCGGCTCGATTTATTTGCTTGAATCCGATGTTTGTATCCGGTCGTTCATTACTTAACTTATTAGTTTTAATGTTTGCGTTTTACTTTTCTCTTCATTGTTTTTAAGTAATGTTCATAGTGTAATTGCTGTCATTTTTTTAGTATCGCAATAGTGATACCCAAACAGGTTTTTTTATGAAGAGAAAAACTAAGCTAATATATTATGTGCTCTTGGTAAATTATTTACGAACTGTTTGAAAATAAACGATGTACGATGGATAACAACCACTGATATACCAACTTTAGGAGATCAAAACTAAAAGCAGAAACGGGACAGAACGAAATAAAATAATAAATCAAAACAGAGAAAGAACTTAGTAAAAGACAGCATAAGAACGTCAAGAATTTGTAACTTTCCTTCTAGCAAGGTATTCTAGATGATATTTTGATGTTTTTGTTATTATTATTTATAATTGTTCTATAATTAACATTGAAAGGACGTAGATTTTTTTTGTCATTTTATACAACTGCTTTTCTGAGTCTGAGTGTATACTCGGACTTCAGACTGTTCGTATCAATGTCTCTAATATACAAGATCTGAAACACGTTTTATATATACTTGATATGTAACTTGCAAGCGAATTAAACTGTCACCTGTATAACATAAACATTGGAAACATATCCTTCTATCTAGTATATTAAGAACTTCAAAATCACGTTTATAGTAATTGCGTTCTGCTGAAAAGGTATATATAAACGTTGGCAATATTACGCTTTAAAATATTAAAGGGAAAATAAAAACAATACACTAAAAGAAAAGAAAACAACAGTATGATCTGATCGCAAACATTGTTATAAATCAAGAAAATATGATATATAAACATCCCTTAAAAGTTACAGTTTGTATTTTTTGTCTCTTCAGCCGTGTTCGTATCTTATCGCTCTATCATCATGGCTGAACTGTTGGGTATAGAGAAACTAACGTCCTCTTTTGGGCTCGTCACCATGTGTCAGGGCTTATCAGCATTTATTGGAGCCCCCATAGCAGGTACATGGCATTAAAGACATTTATGAAGTCATAATTGTGATCTCTGAAATAGCCTAGACTAAACGCCAAATGATTTTCTTGTAGCAGATAAGTGTCTCCTGTAAACGATTTGGTCAGTAAACGGAGAATGCTTCCGGTGTTTGTTGTTATCCCAACCATCTTTCCCTCCATCTTCTTCCCTCTTTTACAATCACTTCTTTTTTCAGGCGCATTGTCGGACGACGCAGGCGACTACGAAGGAGCATTCTATCTGGCGGGAATCGCTATCGGTCTTTCCGGTGTCATCTGCTTCCCGCTGCGCCTGATAAATCGCTGGGAGAAGCGGCGTCAAGAGGGGCGTGGATACAATATGAACGGGAACGTGTTTAACCCTGACATTGATATCCAGATTACATCATCAATTCGTGAGACAACTCACATATGACGTTCGAAAGTGAGATTTAGATATTCAACGAATATGTCAATCGTTACAACTCGGCAAGCTTCGGGATAGACTTCATAAATAGCCATCAAGTTATATGAAAATATGATTTGACCGCCGGCGATAAACTCATTTATCATTTCGCTTAATAAATCCATTCGATAACGCTAATAATGTACTGAAATGAACCATATTGATTTTTGTGTTTTGGAAAAACTTCAGAATGAGTTCTCAGGACCAGTTACATGTTACTTCTTTTCTTTCCTAAATATTAAATATGTCACTTGACAGTTGATATCACATTCTATTTGTTTTTCATATTTGCGCCGCCATGATGGTCCACTCTAAGATACTATATTCTTCCCAAGGTCATATGTGTTTGATGATGGCCAAGGTGTACCGATTGCGAATATGTGATACTTAATTTTTCAACGAATATCCTGGTGGCGCTCTCATACTCTTATAAATATAATTGTCTAACAGCTATGCTTTGTATATGAGAGTACAAAGAATATTCGATTAACTTGGCAAGACATAGTTTTTTGAGATCTAGACTCAAATTAGAAAACGCCCATCTGTGCAATCACAACCACCGTCTACGTGTGAACTGTACGGGTCGATGTCTTCAATAACTTCAAACTAATGTTTGCAACAAATTTTGAAATCGGTTACAGTATGGCTTTGAACGTCATACTTTCAGAAGACGATATTATGTGCTCGTCAGTATGGGCATGTCGCCAACACATTGAGGTCGCCGAAGCAAATAGCCAAAGATGAAACGCCTAGTATTGGAGGTTTGCAGTGCATTTACGGCAAGCATCTGGAAAGACTGCATATAAGTAGCAGATGTTTAGGATATTTAATAACACTATCGCATTCAGTTAAAACAGAAAAAATCAATTTACCAAACAAACAGAGGTACAAATAAATGAAAATAAGTTAGAATAAATGTGTAATATGGAAGAAAGTGAAGAAATAGAGTATAAAAAAGGGTCAGTTTCTTTCTCCATTTTTCTTGCAACCATAATCTAATGGAGAATGGGGTTAATTTTATATGAAAGAATTGCCCATTATTTTACAATATAATCATTTTTAAATTATAATGAGTCTTTTGAAACTACAAAGCAAATAATGAAAGATATGAAAATGTGTTCTATAAATATCTGGCATGCATGCGAGTCTATTAGTTAGCTTAGCTGATGAACACTTAACTTTCTTAATATTTTGGTAGGGAGTCCAAAGTTATCGATTTGCTGCACTTCCAAATAGATTGGCTCATGAGCCGCTTTTTTTTCTCGTTTGCTTAAAGCTTGGAGGTAAACGGTAGATAAAAAATGGTTTTATATGTTTATCATTAGTCCCCTACCGGGTTCACCAGAGGGGCCTTAAGGTGTACCCTCCGTCCGTCCGTGCGAGCGTATGGACATTTCTGTCTGAGCATATGTACTCGTTTGTCTGAAGGTTTGTACTTGCATGTTCGAGCGTTTGTGCATGTATGACCTTTTGTTCATGCCTGTATTATCAAGCGGGCGGAAACACGCTGTTCAACTACGCTGTGAAACTATCATTTCAGGATGTTTCATTCCGTTCACATACATTACTGTTCTCCTGAACGACTTGGGTATGACGTCAAAGCAAGGTGCGATGATCATTGCCATAATTGGAATAACTAACACGGTGGTTCGCGTGTTTGTCGGCTGGTTGGCGGACCGACCGTGGGCCAACGCTATCACAATCTCTTGTGTTGCTCTGGTTATAGGCTGCGTTGCCACCATGTTCGTGCCCATTCGGGATCAGTTATGGTAAGAACTAGCGGACCTATGTTCAGAACTGTTGTGTCGTCGTGATAATGATAATTATATATATATGCACTATGTTAAGTCCTTCATTTATAAAATGTTACAAAAAATCTGTTTTACGAAGAAGAAGAAGAAAAAAGAAGAAGAAGAAAATGTTTCACCCTTGAAGATTATACTCAAATAGCGCAAAACCAATTCAGATGACGTTTACTGATGTCATTTGATGGCGATTTATTTTAAAAAGGCACGAAAATAATGCTAAAAAATATCAAGTTGAAAAGCTGTGTGGCTTTCCTTGTATAGTGTTTTTCTTTAACATGGGAGAATGGGTTATTATAAAATTGTTATTCTGAGAAAGAAAATATCAATAATTTTCAGCAGCTCCTCCCTGATTAATTGCTTTCGGCCACAACAATAAAGTCAATTATTGAATTCGGGAACTAGTCGATGCTGTTTTTATCTTTAAAAAAATTCAGAAATTCAGAATCATGTCGTTGCACACATACTAATGGTAAAGCATACGTCGTTACTAAATTTCAGAACGGATGGACATATGTATGCTTATTCAACAGAGAAATAACTTATCGTGTTATATGAAAATGAAATGTCCGACTGCAAAACTCATTTTTTACAAATTTTAAATTACGATATTTTATTTTTTAAGCGAAATTATTACAAAAATATCCAAAAGGAAATACTGATCTATTTATAGCATGAATACAGAATAAAAATCTGAAACAAAAGATGCATTTATTCAAACCATAATAAAATGTGAAATAAAAGTTCTAGATGTAGTCGCTTACTTGTTTAAATCTTTTCGGGTAAAACAATGCACAGACGAATTAATCACATCCCGTTAAAGCTGCACTCTCACAGATTGAACGTTTTGACCACATTTGTTTTTGTCTTGGAACGAGCCAATTTATGCGAAAATGCATGGAAACCATTTATATAAGATTGCTGACAAAAACTCCGTTCGCAGACTTTTATATTTATATAAGTTCAAAAATTGATATTGAATGGGGTTTTTTCTTAAACCGTTAGTAACGGTTTAAGCCATAAAACATTTATTTTCGAACGGAAATATGAAAATCTACGATCTGATTTTTTGTCAGCAATCTTATATCATGGTTTGCAAATATTTACGCCAAAATATGCTCTTTCTAAGACAAAAAATAAAAAAAAAGTTGTAAAAACGGTCAATCTGTGAGAGTGCATTGCAGGGAATTTTATGAAGAAAAAATACCTTAAAAACATTAGAATTTAATTACTTGTATTCTATTATCGTAGCTGAGTTACTTGTTATAGAGCAACTGACGTCCTCTTTCGGACTCGTCACCATGTGCGCGGGCTTATCAGCATTTATAGGAGCACCTATAGCAGGTACTTAGGATTTTTAGATATTTATAAAGCCGCTTTCATGACCATTAATATAACCAGGACTGAACAAATGGTGACTTCATACTATCAGCTAGTGTTGGCTTTTCACGTTCGCAGGTCAATAGCTGAAGATTCAAATAGCAAGGAATCAAACATATATCGTCTTAAACTCGGTCATTTCATTTCCCCTTTGTTTTTAAGATTATTTTGTGTTTGTTTGTGTGTATGTGATGTTAATATTATGTGTCAATAGTTTGTTGTCTTTTGGGGCCTTGAGTTGTGCAGGATTTTATTTTTTTCGACAACTAGGTTTGACCCTGTATGTTTCATTGTATTTTTCTTCAACCTGTCCTCTTCAAGTTAAGTGTATACTTGAAAGTTAAAATAGTTTAAGTTCGAAGTGTACTTGCAGCGTAATGTTGATATGAATCAGGTTTACCTGTGTTTAAAGCAGTACAAATGTCTGTTTAAAGAGGCCAAGGGAACTCCGAGTCCCCGGTGTTGTTTGTTATCCCCCATATCTACTCCTCCCTACCTTCCCCTCTATATCCTGCACTTCAATGATTCAGGCGCGTTGTCGGACGAGGCAGGCGACTACAAAGGGGCATTCTATCTGGCTGGAATCACAATCGCTTTTTCCGGTGTCATCTGCTTCCCGCTACGCGCAATCAACCGCTGGGAGAAACGGCGGGAAGAGGCGCGTTGCTACAAGATGAACGGGGACGTGTTCTCCTCCGACAATGAGATCCACATGACATTAACAAGTCGTGAGACTCTTCCAGTATGAAATGCCAAAGAGAAATTGTGATGTCCAACCAAGAGTGATGACCTTTATTAGACCTTGTCTGAAGTTAACGTTGGATTTCCCTTTTGACGCTCTATATCTCATACATCATTGTCCCTGAATGTTGTGATAAATTATTTACTTTTGCTTCAATATAGTATATTATAGTGGTTCAGATATATTTTCCCTACGTCAGCGATGTGTTATCTTTAAAAATAACTATCATATGCAACAACCGTGCTTCATGTATATATGTAATGGATTGTTGGAAAGTTGTTGGAATCGTATTGTGTTCACTTTCAGCCACGAAAGCGTAAAGAACATTCATTTTTGTGCTGGTTTTTTTGGCATGTTTCTGTTTGACCGGACTCATATATCATGTGTTTCTGATTCGGATGAAAATAATCGACCAAGGGCACTTGCGTAAGCCAGCAACAAAGTTTGTTGACGCTTTCTATTTTTAGAGTAAGATTGACGTCAAATAATTTATCTTTAAAACGCTTTTGCGACGGTTATTAATTTTGTTTTGTTCTTATTTAGATTATTATAATTATATATTTATGTACGCTTTATTGAAATGACAGAATAGAAAATTATAAACTGAAGAGTAAATCTATATGGGGGCGCGATGATGTCGTCTGGTTTTTCTACTACGGCTAAGCTCACAGGAAATACCTTTCTGGCACACCGGACGTGGATAAATCTGAAATCACAATCCGTCATGACGCCAGTAAGCAATGCCTTATGCGCGTTTTGGTAAAATGTACAGAACATGCGTTATCTATGGCAATGTTTACACAAATAGATATTAATTTGAAATATGCCATAAAAAGGCCAACCATGTGTTTACGGTCCCGATCGAAAAAGGCACGAGTGTACACTGAAAACGAGGACCGGAAATGCACATGATATATAGTATTAATTGGGAGTTTTCGTTGTGTACTAAAGTGACTATATAAGCTTTCATCATTTAATTACTCTTAGCCTTCACTCTCTGCATGATGATACTGGTCCCAATATGGCTGATATTTTATTTTTACAATTATTCTTAAATGTGAAGTTGCGTATAAAGAAAACGATTTAACCCCGCAGTGAGTTCCAGCTTCACATACCCTTAGAAAGCGACGTATTCAACCTTATTTGGTAAATATATGTGATTGCAAATGTTGTGTGTGCGTGTGTGTGTGTGCGTGCGTGCGTGCGTGCGTGCGTGCGTGCGTGCGTGCTTGTGCGACTGCGTGTGTACGTGTGTAGACCATTGGTTGTTAGGCTTTAGTCTTGGGATTTAAGCAAGGTTGTTGTTGTGTTGTTTTACACTATGTTAAACAGGAAGGGTGGGGTTGGAATTATTATTTCTACTACAATTCTGCTATGCATGCAGCACGGGAAATTGCATAGCTTTTTCGTGTTCGGCTTATCAGCGATACAGGTGAAACATGTAGGGCTTTGGGTTATTATTGACCGGAAGAGCTTGCGATAAAACGAATCTGACATGTGCCAAATAAAACACAATTTCCCGAACTCGTTGAATAATCTATTCAGTAAGCTTGCCTGATTTTTTTCATAAATAAATGAAAAAAACTACGGCGGCCCAGAAGCCATAAAATTCAACCAATATCCTGTTTAAAGGCGCAAGGGTCATTGTAAATAAAGAACACTCAATATGAGACTAACAGCGTAAAAATACGTTAGAATACATTGCACAAATACCAAAATATCGTCAGTAGAAAAGGTTTAAGCTTTGTCAGTAATTTCTAAGCAAGATTGGTACTCACTGATCCTACGAACCATGCACTCAATAAAAAAGTCCTTAGGCTTAACTGTTTAATTGAAATTACTACTAAAGCGTAGTTAAATGTAAAGAATTCTATTATTTTAAACCGCCAATATACATCCGAGTTTGATTTCGAAGGAAAATGACCGATAGGTAGATGGGTGCTGGCTAAAGACTGGTATTTGTTTACTTTGACTAAGCATGGGGTTAACTGCCGTTCAGTACTTCGTGGTAGCTATAACAACGCCCCGTTTTTCGTCAACAGACCCTAGAATGTGACTGCTCTGAGTACATTCGGCATTCACTGCCGTTCTGAGAACAGTTGGCGTTATCTTTCGTTCAATTTTGTGTAGTTGAAGAAGATAACAATGTGTTGCTCTTTTTACAGCTGGCATTAATTGCAGTTCATTGTGTGTGTAGTAGCTGATAATACATCCCGTTCTTCGTCCTTTGATACTGTAATGTTTTTGCTCTGTCTACAGATGGCTTTCATTGTGGGTGTAGTAGATGTAAATACATCCCGTTCTTCGTCTTAAGATCTTATCACGTTTTTTCTCTGTCTACAGCTGTCGTTCATTGCAATTCACTGTGTGTGTGGTTGCTGTAAATACATCCCGTTCTTAGTCCTTAGATACTGTAATGTTTTTGCTTTGTCTAATGATGGCGTTCATTATGTGAGTGGTAGCTGCAAATACACCTCGTTCTTCGTCTTTAGTTACTGTAATGTTTTTGCTCTGTCTACTGATGGCGTTCATTGTGGGTGTAGTAGATGTAAATACATCCCGTTCTTCGTCTTAAGATCTTATCACGTCTTTTCTCTGTCTACAGCTGTCGTTCATTGCAATCCACTGTGTGTCTGGTTGCTGTAAATACATCCCGTTCTTCGTCCTTAGATACTGTAACGTTTTTGCTTTGTCTAATGATGGCGTTCATTATGTGAGTGGTAGCTGCAAATACACCTCGTTCTTCGTCTTTAGTTACTGTAATGTTTTTGCTCTGTCTACAGATGGCGTTCATTGTGGGTGTAGTAGCTGTAAATACACCCAGTTCTTCGTCCTTAGATATGATAATGTTTTGCTCTCTTTGCAACTGGCGTTCATTGCAATTCATTGTGTGTGCAGTAGCTGTAAATTCACCCCGTTTTTCGACATAGGTACTATAATGTTTTTGCTCTGTATACAGCTAGCGTTCATTGCAATTCATTAAGTGTGTAGTAGCTATAGATACAACCTGTTCTTCGTACGTAGAAACTATTAGAATTGCGCTCTGTCTTCAGCTTTGTTCATTGCAGTTCATTGTATGTATAGAAACTGTAAATACACCATGTTGGTCGTCCTCAAATACTATTAGGATTTTGCTCTATCTACAGCTGGCGTTCATTGCAATTCATGCTGTAAATACACCCCGTTCTTCATTCTTATATACTATAATGTTTTCGCTCTGTCTACAGCTGGTGTTCATTGCAGTTCATTGTGTGTTTAGTAGCTGTAAATACACCCGTTCTTCATCCTAAGATACTGTTATGTTTTTGCTCTGTCTGCAGCTGGCGTTCATTGCAGTTCATTGTGTGTGTAGTAGCTCTAAATACACACACAGTCCTTAGTAACTGTTGTTTTTGTTTGCTTTGTCTACAACTGGCGTTCATTGCAATTATTTGTGTGTGTAATAGCTTCAAACACACGCCGTTCCTCGTACATAGTTCCTATTATGCTTCTGCTCTGTCTCAAGCCGGCGTTCACAGCCGTTTATGTTTGAGTGGTAGGAGTTAAACACATCCCATTTTTTTGTCCAGAGTCTAAAATGTGTTTACTTTGGTTTTGTGTGATAGCTGTGAAACTCGTCGCATTTCTTCGTCTACAGTGTAGTTACGTATGTTCTAGTTCGCTGTCATCATCAGTTATGTTAAAAAGATTTTACCACTTAAAACGATGTTTAAGTAGATAAAAGAGTTACTGTGATCAGTATTATAAAGAAACAATTGCTGTTTTCATTTTCGTGAAAAACGTTGTATTTTAGTTAAGACTACTGATATCGCGAATCCGAAGCGCACACTGCCGCTCAGTGTGTGCGTGTGTTATATACATGTATGTAAAAAGTCGCCACTTTCTTGGTCAATAGTGCAATGATTTATGTCCTGGTCATTTGTATTCATTGGGTGTGTTTAATTGAAACATCGAAATAGATATCCCCTTGAGGCGAAGGTTTTGACGTATATTCCCTTTGGTATTAATCGAATATTGTGTTGTTAAATTACGATGACTGCATTTCTTTTACCATTCGGTAATATTTATACATCTATTTTCTTATATTGAGTCGTTTGAGGGATGTTAAGAAAGTAAGTAAAAACACCAATTCATGTTATGTATAGTTAATGATTGAGATACAATGTAATAGCAAACTTAAAGTCTAAAGCAATATACTTATATTAGTATATGAAGTTGCTAATGGGAATGTCAAATTATAGTTAGAAATATACTGGTATTCTCATTACACTGTTATTAATGTTCATATATATGTATGCAGAACAGTTGATAATAAGTAAATTATTACTACAAGCTTCTCGTAAATATGAAATTGAGAAGCAAATATAATCATTAATTAAAAACTCGCTTCATCGTTTTGGACAAACTTGAGGGAGAGAGTGAGAGAGTGTGAGAGTGAGAGAGATTTTGTGAAGTAATGTTCATCTTTAGTTTTAAACATCGTGTGGAATATTTATGATGCCTGTGTGTCTTGACAGTATTAACTAAGAGTACTGATGATTCATGTTAGTTCGTGTTCAACGTTAATGTTATTTACCCATTAAGGTCTTTTATGAACTTGATATTTGCTAAGCAATATTCAACAGCCCGAACAAATGGCGTTATATTTGCCGTATTTGCCATGCAATGTAAAAAATACTGATTAGGGTCGACGTCATGTCCATATTCCTTCGACAATTCTATATTGATTGCTAAGGCCTAAAAAGGTTTGGTTAGGGTTACATCCTTTTCAAAAAAAGGTAGGGTAGGTGGGCTTTTTTTAATTGGGCTTTATATAAGAATGTCATTTTTATCATTGGATAAACCGATAAGCGTTTGATTTTGACACATGGAAAGTTTTCTATCATTTTTTTTTTGTATTATATGGTGATATATTTATCAAAATCTAAGAGTTTTGAATAACTTGATACTGTGCAATATACGACTATGATGGAAATGTGTCTCCTCTTTTGTATAGTAGCCCAATTATCGCCGAAAGTTGCATGATCGCTCACAAAATGTTCATTGATGTGGTACGATTTCAAACATAAATCAACAAATTGAAGACAAGAATAAAAATTGAATCGAGAGAGTTCATTGTAATTGCATAATCTAGTAATGTGTAAGATATCAAAATGATATATGTTGTTGTTACGGAGATATTCATTCCTTTTGATTCCCTGGCAGTGTACTGGGGATAGATGAAGCGAATAAATAACTGCACTGGGATAGCTATTGAGTGGACTGAGGATAGTAACGATGTATTTAGAATAACGAGACTGTGATAATGATTACGGCCATTTACCTATACGCGAGCTCGAGGGAAATTATTCGATGTTGTCCATATCGAGGGATGAGAGCAAAAACATGTTGTTGTTTTTCGAACCTGTAAGCACTTAAAACGGTTTCATTCATACAGATTAGTTAACCATGATGCTTTTTTCACAAGCATCAATATCTAAATATTTGAAATATGCCGGTAATCTGATTAATTGAGGAACACAAAACATGACCGTAGAATTTATGTGGTGTTTGCTATTCATATATATAGTATTGCTTTGTAAATCAAGTAGGTACGTTTTTGCAAACAGAAAGTCATCAGTAGGGAATGCGATATTGTGATCAAATTTGGAACACGTGAAGCTTTTTTCTAAGCTTGGGTCGATGTGGCTATTACTTAGAACAGAACAAAGGGCTCTGCTAGTTCACTTCAGTGAGAAAGTATGTATTGTGAACAACCCTGATATTTAAGCAGCTTGCATATATACGTTCATTTAGGAGAGCATGGATTAAATTCTTTGTTAACTTAAGATTGCCCAATAATTTTTTAATTGCAGATTATTTGAAAGTTCGAAACAGACATACATGTATATTGTATATAAACAGTGTTACTATCAATTTTTGTCTCATTTTACATGTTATCACCAGGACACACGTTTCTCAACTTTGAAACTATCCCCAGTACATAATACGGCTATCCCCAGTACAGTACTGTGAACATTTCTAAGGGCATATCTTTAACAGTTTAAAAGTTACATTGCCATTTCTTACAATAAAAATAGTTGAGCTTATGCTTGTGAAATCCTTAAATTTAGATTTTTTATGTATTCGATATATTTCCTAAAAATAACAATACTTATTGAAATTCTGTAAGTTTTGAGGTGATCATCTCAGAATTGAAGAAACATTTTTCGAGGTCTGCTAAATCGTAAGCACTTTAAAGTATACCATAGGCCAAATTTAGCATTCAGCTATTAGTTCAAACCCTTGCTTCATTTGTGTATACGGTAGATAAGCGTTAACACAGCAAGATCTTACCTCTGGTAAAGAAAACCAACTGCATAATTGTCTGTTTACTTATCACTTTTTGAGCTATATCCGGTGTCCGTTCCCACACAGTGTTTAAACTTCATATTGAAAAGCAAAATAAAAAAATATTATTTTTTTTAGTTTCTCAATTATTATTTTTTCATACTGACTAGAAAAACGGTAGGGTCGGCACCTTTTTCGTAGGTAGGGTCGGGTAACCCGAACCAAATGTATTTTGTTAGGCCTAATGCCGCTATAACCTGATATGAAGCACTCTCGAGTCTGTATCGCGGGATAATTCATGAACTGCACCCAATTTGACTTAAATTCTTAAAGCTGCACTCTCACAGATAGAACCTTTAGACAACTTTTTTTTTTGTCTTGGAACGAGCCAATGTTTGCAAAAATCCAAGGAAACCAGTTATATAAGACTGCTGACAAAATGTAAGATCACAGATTTTTTACATTTTAGTTCAAAAATTGATGTTTTATACATTTTTCTTAAACCATTAGTAGCGGTTTAAGCCATTAAACATTAATTTTCGAACGGAAATATGCAAATCTGCGATCTGATCTTTTGTCAGCAATCTTTTATCATTGGTTTGCAGATATTTACTTAAAATTTTGCTCTTTCCAAGACAAAAAATAAAAAAAGTTGTAAGAAAGGTAAATCTGTGAGAGTGCAGCTTTAAGCTAAGATGGCCTATGTAGCTTATTTTACATAGCATATATACTAACGCAATTTAAAAAATAATCATGATTATGAAGATCACCAAGGAACTGGTAACTTGAGGTGTTGCCTAAGGCATTTTCAAAAAACAACTCCCATGGTTTTAAAGTGCAGTTTATTCTAGACTTTTCGTAAGAACAGGAAGCAAATGTTTTTTTTGTGTTTATTGCCTTTGGTATTAAACATCATGTGAATTTGTAATGGTGCCTGTTTGTCCCTTTTTTCGACAGTTCTCTTATTTTCAACTTTTGATATAATCCAAATTAGTTCGAGTTTCATAAACTACCCCTGCATAACAATAACCCTGCTAAGGCTTTTCTGAACTTGCTATTTGCTAGGCCATATACAATCCAATTCAACCCTGAGTTCAACAGCCCAAGCATATAGCTATATTCTCTTACGCATAGAATGGTTCTGTGTCGTGTAGGTAGAAGGTCCGCTTCCAACAGTAATGTAAGTATTATAAATGGAAACCAGCAAATAGCAAAAACCATGTAGACTTTAACAACCAGCTTTGATTTGGACGGAATTCGGCTGACCGTTCTAAATTCGGATGTATTAGGAGCATGTTTATCCCGTTGAAGCTGTGAAGTTTTCACCTTCCATATCACAATAAAACACAGCACTAGATTAAACAACAACTGGAATATCAAAGTCGCAGCAACGGCGATGATTAATCCTCTCGGAATTGCAGAACCTAGGTTGCTAAACAGAACCTCGTGTCCTAAAGAACTCACGTGCAACAATGATGGTAGCACTGAGCAAACAATGGCAAGCGTCCAAATCAGACACATACAGCTGTAAAGCCGTCTCTTCTGCATGTGTTGATGTAAATGGCGTAAGGGAAACATTGCCGCGAAAAAACGATCCAGTGACATCGCCATTAGCGTAAGTCCAGACGCTAACATCGATACCAACACAAAAGACACTTCTATCGCACAGAAGTAGGCATATTTCAAGAGATCTGCTTGCCACAATGCATGTATGTCTCCGAGCAAATATAGCAACATGCCGACGACGAGAAAGAGATCGGCCACCGCCAAATTACCAATCAACATGTACATGCTGCCTTTAAATTGGCGAGAATATTTCCAGAGAGTCGCCAAAATCAAACTGTTCCCGAAAAGCGCTGCTACCATCACTACAGATGCAACAGTTTTTGCGACGGCTTTGTATTCGAAACTTTGAGTGCACGTCAATGTGTCGTTCACGAAGGATCCGTTCTCTCTTAACATACTGTCGATAAAAGTTTATACGCCGTTGAATCCAGTCATAGGCTAAATATGCACTTCCCAGTATATATCAGCAAAATATTAGATAGGAAAAAACTTCGCATTTGTTTTTTAATGAAGCATTAAAACCCAACAGATTTAATGTTAAACTATAAAGTCATATTTGCCATACATTTGAAAACCAACTGATCTCACTGACAAGGAGCGACGTAATGATCATATTCCCTTGTCAACTCAATATCGATAATCGTAATGACACTCCCCTTCAGAACAATAATTAAAAGAGTCCGCTTTTTATCTTATTGAACCTCGTCGCCATTCCTATTTCCCAGTGACAATAGTTTCAATAATATTAAAAATGTAACTTTTACTTCAACGAATTCCTCGTCGCATAAAGCTTTTTCTAAAGCCTTTTAATTCCAATGATTCCTCAGTGGTCTGGGTTTGCCACGCTAAACGCGTTCATTGGTTAAAAACAATTATCATGTGTTTGACTGAAACAAGCCGGCATGGAGCTTAAGTATCGGTCTTGTTCTCTAAAAGTGTGTTTGAATAAATCCCTTTCAAACACGTTTCACCCAAGTACACATGCACTAATATACCTTCATTGCAATCATAATAATAAATGCAGAATTAAATTATAGTATTTCGAGTTCAGTAAATATGTCTTAATAATCACCGCTTAGACTGGAACAGATTAATGATCGACGCTTAAGCCGGGGTGTCGGGCTCATTTAATATGTCTCAATGATATTCGAAAATAGGTTACCGCTTGGCAGCAGTACACTACAGCCCCGATGCTTTGCGAACAGGTTACCGATAAGATTTTGCTAGTTTCAGGAATTATTATTATTATTATACCAGATTTGTTGAGCGCCCTTTCAATAAAGAATACGTTCAAGGGCGCTTTACAATTAAACATGTGACATATCGCAGATATGTGGAAATCACAAAAATGACAAATTTTAACATATTAAACCAATTCAAGTGAAACTCATATGTTGTAAAAACACACACGCATAAAGTGTCTTAAAATGTTATATGCAATAAAATAAGAATAAAAAAGTAAAATAAGAATAAGAAATCAACAACATGAAACCAAATATATATATCTATAGTTACTGTAGTTCTGTATCGTAAAAATAAGTAGGGGTAAAGACAGTCACAGTTGTTATCTATACGATGTAGTAAGTTTTGAAAAGTTGTGTTTTGAAAGAGACCAGTCGACATTTTTGTGGCGCAAGGGTGGTTGCTGCACTTGCTGATCTCAGGTTTCTAGTTGGCACGTAAACCTCCACTAAGTTGGAATCATCCAGGATCTTAAGCAAAGAAATGAGAAAGCTTTGCCATTGGGCTGGTTCGGTATGTGTTTGCGGAGTGACATACGAAATTCTGCGGTAGAAACAACGAAACCTATCCTGGAACGCCGACAGTTCCGGAATTGGCTCCTGAATGTTTCTCGATTTTGTGGAAATGTTGCGGTTTCATTGCAAAACATGCTGAAAGGTTGCTGAATCGTTAGCGATAGAATTTTGAAATGTTGCCGATTTGAGAGTCCGGGTGCGATGCCGAACATCCATTTTGTTATCAGTTGCTAGGGGGATACAATATATGATAGAGGTCTTTTCATTGCACTCAAGTTTCAAATCCAAGCTGAAATGGATGTCTTGCTTGCCTTGCCATCGTATTTGAGACAGAGAAGAGATGGCGTAATGAATTCATGTTATGTATAGTATTCAAAACAGTTGATATATATATATATATATAAGTCCATAATTACGAACAAACCGGTCATCAGCAGCTGTATTAAAGCTTTTCAAGAAAATCTCCCTTTAGTTTCAGAATGCATTTTCTCTACAAGCTTCTTGTAAATAACAAATTGAGAAGCAAATATATTCATTAATTATAATCTTGCTTCATCATGTTGGACAAACTTGAAAGAAAAGAAAGAGAGAGAGAGAGAGAGTGAGAGAGAGAGAGAGAGAGAGAGAGAGAGAGAGAGAGAGAGAGAGTGAGAGAGAGTTTGTGAAGTAATGTTCATCTTTAGTTTCAAACATCGTGTGGAATAGTTGCCTGCGTGTCTTATATTGTCTGACAGTACTGATGATTCATGTTAGTTCGTGTGCAGTGTTTATAATATTTACCCATTAAGGTATTTTATGAACTTACTATTTGCTAAGCAATGTTCAACAGCCCGAACAAATAGCGTTATATTTGCCGTATTTGCCCAGCAATGTGAAAAGAACTGACAAGGGACGACGTAGTGTCCATATTCCTTTGACAATTCTATATCGATTGCTAAGGCCTAAAAAAGGTTTGGTTAGGGTTACATCCTTTTCAAAAATAGGTAGGGTAGTTAGGCTTTTTTTTATTAGGCTTTATATAAGAATGTCATTTTTATCATTGGAGAATGGTGTGAAAGTAACCTTCAGTATAAAGCATTCAAGGTTTTAACACTGAGTGGGAACGGACACCGGATATAGCTCAAAAAGTGATAAACCGATAAGCGTTTGATTTAGACACATGGAAAGTTTTCTATCATTTTTTTGTATTATATGGTGATATATTTATCAAAATCTAAGAGTTTTGAATAACTTGATACTGTGCAATATACGACTATGATGGAAATGTGTCTCCTCTTTTGTATAGTAGCCCAATTATCGCCGAAAGTTGCATGATCGCTCACAAAATGTTCATTGATGTGGTACGATTTCAAACATAAATCAACAAATTGAAGACAAGAATAAAGATTGAATCGAGCGAGTTCATTGTAATTGCATAATCTAGTAATGTGTAAGATATCAAAATGATATATGTTGTTGTTACGGAGATATTCATTCCTTTTGATTCCCTGGCAGTGTACTGGGGATAGATGAAGCGAATAAATAACTGCACATGGGATAGCTATTGAGTGGACTGAGGATAATAACGATGTATTTAGAATAACGAGACTGTGATAATGATTACGGCCATTTACCTATACGCGAGCTCGAGGGAAATTATTCGATGTTGTCCATATCGAGGGATGAGAGCAAAAACATGTTGTTGTTTTTCGAACCTGTAAGCACTTAAAACGGTTTCATTCATACAGATTAGTTAACCATGATGCTTTTTTCACAAGCATCAATATCTAAATATTTGAAATATGCCGGTAATCTGATTAATTGAGGAACACAAAACATGGCCGTAGAATTTATGTGGTGTTTTCTATTCATATTTATAGTATTGCTTTGTAAATCAAGAAGTTACGTTTTTGCAAACAGAAAGTCATCAGTAGGAAATGCGATATTGTGATCAAATTTGGAACACGTGAAGCTTTTTTCTAAGCTTGGGTCGATGTTGCTATTACTTAGAACAGAACAAAGGTCTCCGCTCGTTCACTTCAGTGAGAACGCATGTATTGTGACCAACCCTGATATTTAAGCAGCTTGCATATATACGTTCATTTAGGAGAGCATGGATTAAATTCATTGTTAACTAAAGTTTGCCCAATAATTTTTTAATTGCAGATTATTTGAAAGTTCGAAACAGACATACATGTATATTGTTTATAAACAGTGTTACTATGAATTTTTGTCTCATTTTACATGTTATCACCAGGACACACGTTTCTCAACTTTGAAACTATCCCCAGTACATAATACGGCTATCCCCAGTACAGTACTGTGAACATTTCTAAGGGCATATCTTTAACAGTTTAAAAGTTACATTGCCATTTCTTACAAAAAAAATAGTTGAGCTTATGCTTGTGAAATACTTCGATTTAGATTTTTTATGTATTCGATATATTTCCTAAAAATAACAATGCTTATTGAAATTCTGTAAGTTTTGAGGTGATCATCTCAGAATTGAAGAAACATTTTTCGAGGTCTGCTAAATCGTAAGCACTTTAAAGTATACCATAGGCCAAATTTAGCATTCAGCTATTAGTTAAAACCCTTGCTTCATTTGTGTATACGGTAGATAAGCGTTAACACAGCAAGATCTTACCTCTGGTAAAGAAAACCAACTGCATAATTGTCTGTTTACTTATCACTTTTTGAGCTATATCCGGTGTCCGTTCCCACACAGTGTTTAAACTTCATATTGAAAAGCAAAATAAAAAAATATTATTTTTTTTTAGTTTCTCAATTATTATTTTTTCATACTGACTATAAACACGGTAGTATCGGCACCTTTTTCGTAGGTAGGGTCGGGTAACCCGAACCAAATGTATTTTGTTAGGCCTAATGCCGCTATAACCTGATATGAAGCACTCTCGAGTCTGTATCGCGGGATAATTCATGAACTGCACCCAATTTGACTTAAATTCTTAAAGCTGCACTCTCACAGATAGAACCTTTAGACAACTTTTTTATTTTTTGTCTTGGAACGAGCCAATTTTTGCAAAAATCTAAGGAAACCAGTTATATAAGACTGCTGAAAAAATGTAAGATCACAGATTTTTACATTTTAGTTCAAAAATTGATGTTTTATACATTTTTCTTAAACCATTAGTAGCGGTTTAAGCCATTAAACATTAATTTTCGAACGGAAATATGCAAATCTGCGATCTGATCATTTGTCAGCAATCTTTTATCATTGGTTTGCAGATATTTACTTAAAATTTTGCTCTTTCCAAGACAAAAAATAAAAAAAGTTGTAAGAAAGGTAAATCTGTGAGAGTGCAGCTTTAAGCTAAGATGGCCTATATAGCTTATTTTACATAGCATATTTACTAACGCAATTTAAAAAATAATCTTGATTATGAAGATCACCAAGGAACTGGTAACTTGAGGTGTTGCCTAAGGCATTTTCAAAAAACAACTCCCATGGTTTTAAAGTGCAGTTTATTCTAGACTTTTCGTAAGTTATAGAACAGGAAGCAAATGGGTTTTTTGCGTTTATTGCCTTTGGTATTAAACATCATGTGAATTTGTAATGGTGCCTGTTAGTCCCTTTTTTCGACAGTTCTCTTATTTTCAACTTTTGATATAATCCAAATTAGTTCGAGTTTGATAAACTACCTCTGCATAACACTAACCTTGCAAAGGATTTTCTGAACTTGCTATTTGCTAGGCCATATACAATCCAATTCATCCCTGAGTTCAACAGCCCAAGCACATAGCTATATTCTCTTACGCATAGAATGGTTCTGTGTCGTGTAGGTAGAAGGTCCGCTTCCAACAGTAATGTAAGTATTATAAATGGAAACCAGCAAATAGCAAAAACCATGTAGACTTTAACAACCAGCTTTGATTTGGACGGAATTCGGCTGACCGTTCTAAATTCGGATGTATTAGGAGCATGTTTATCCCGTTGAAGCTGTGAAGTTTTCACCTTCCATATCACAATAAAACACAGCACTAGATTAAACAACAACTGGAATATCAAAGTCGCAGCAACGGCGATGATTAATCCTCTCGGAATTGCAGAACCTAGGTTGCAGAACAGAACCTCGTGTCCTAAAGAACTCACGTGCAACAATGATGGTAGCACTGAGCAAACAATGGCAAGCGTCCAAATCAGACACATACAGCTGTAAAGCCGTCTCTTCTGCATGTGTTGATGTAAATGGCGTAAGGGAAACATAACCGCAAAAAAACGATCCAGTGACATCGCCATTAGCGTAAGTCCAGACGCTAACATCGATACCAACACAAAAGACACTTCTATCGCACAGAAGTAGACATTTTTCAAGAGATCTGCTTGCCACAATGCATGTATGTCTCCGAACAAATATAGCAACATGCCGACGACGAGAAAGAGATCGGCCACCGCCAAATTACCAATCAACATGTACATGCTGCCTCTAAATTGGCGGGAATATTTCCAGAGAGTCGCCAAAATCAAACTGTTCCCGAAAAGCGCTGCTACCATCACTACAGATGCAACAGTTTTTGCGACGGCTTTGTATTCGAAGCTTTGAGTGCACGTCAATGTGTCGTTCGCGAAGGATCCGTTCTCTCTTAACATACTGTCGATAAAAGTTTATACGCCGTTGAATCCAGTCATAGGCTAAATATGCACTTCCCAGTATATATCAGCAAAATATCAGAACGGAATAAACTTCGCATTTGTTTTTTAATGAAGCATTAAAACCCAACAGATTTAATGTTAAACTATAAAGTCATATTTGCCATACATTTGAAAACCAACTGATCTCACTGACAAGGGGCGACGTAATGATCATATTCCCTTGTCAACTCAATATCGATAATCGTAATGACACTCCCCTTCAGAACAATAATTAAAAGAGTCCGCTTTTATCTTATTGAACCTCGTCGCCATTCCTATTTCCCAGTGACAATAGTTTCAATAATATTAAAAATGTAACTTTTACTTCAACGCATTCCTCGTCGCATAAAGCTTTTTCTAAAGCCTTTTAATTCCAATGATTCCTCAGTGGTCTGGGTTTGCCACGCTAAACGCGTTCATTGGTTAAAAACAATTATCATGTGTTTGATTGAAACAAGCCGGCATGGAGCTTAAGTATCGGTCTTGTTCTCTAAAAGTGTGTTTGAATAAATCCCTTTCAAACACGTTTCACCCAAGTACACATGCACTAATATATCTTCATTGCAATCATAATAATAAATGCAGAATTAAATTATAGTATTTCGAGTTCAGTAAATATGTCTTAATAATCACCGCTTAGACTGGAACAGATTAATGATCGACGCTTAAGCCGGGGTGTCGGGCTCATTTAATATGTCTCAATGATATTCGAAAATAGGTTACCGCTTGGCAGCAGTACACTACAGCCCCGATGCTTTGCGAACAGGTTACCGATAAGATTTTGCTAGTTTCAGGAATTATTTATATTATTATTATACCAGATTTGTTGAGCGCCCTTTTCATAAAAATTACGTTCAAGGGCGCTTTACAATTAAACATATGACATATCGTAGATATGTGAAAATCAAAAAAATGACATATTTTAACATATTAAACCAATTCAAGTGAAACTCATATGTTGTAAAAACACACACACATAAAGTGTCTTAAAATGCTATATGCAATAAAATAAGCATAAAAAGTAAAATAAGAATAAGAAATCAACAACATGAAACCATATATATATATATATATATATATATATATATATATATATATATATATATATATAAATATATATATATATATATATATATATATATATATATATATATATATATAGTTACTTTAGTTCTGTATCGTAAAAATAAGTAGGGATAAAGACAGTCACAGTTGTTATCTATACGTTGTAGGAAGTTTTGAAAAGTTGTGTTTTGAGAGCTCTTTTGAATGAATTAAGTGATGATTCTTTTCTGAGAGAGTCCGGGAGAGAATTCCATAGTTTTGCGGTAGCAACTTTGAAACTCATATCACCGTAAAAGACCAGTCGACATTTTTGTGGCATAAGGGTGGTTGCTGCACTTGCTGATCTCTGGTTTCTAGTTGGCACGTAAACCTCCACTAAGTCGGAATCATCCAGGATCTTAAGCAAAGAAATGACAAAGCTTTGCCATCGGGCTGGTTCGGCATGTGTTTGCGGAGTGACATACGAAATGTTGCGGTAGAAACAACGAAACCTATCCTGGAACGCCGACAGTTCCGGAATTGGCTCCTGAATGTTTCTCGATTTTGTGGAAATGTTGCGGTTACATTGCAAAACATGCTGAAAGGTTGCTAAATCGTTAGCGATAGAATTTTGAAATGTTGCCGATTTAAGAATCCGGGTGCGATGCCAAACTTCTATTTTGTTATCAGATGCTAGGGGGATACAATATATGATAGAGGTCTTTTCATTGCACTCAAGTTTCAAATCCAAGCTGAAATGGAAGTCTTGAAAGAAAAGAGAGAGAGAGAGAGAGAGAGAGAGAGAGAGAGAGAGAGAGAGAGAGTGCGAGAGAGAGAGAGAGAGAGAGAGAGAGAGAGAGAGAGAGAGAGAGTTTGTGAAGTAATGTTCATCTATAGTTTTAAACATCGTGTGGAATAGTTATGATGCCTGCGTGTCTTATATTGTCTGACAGTACTGATGATTCATGTTAGTTCGTGTGCAATGTTTATAATATTTACCCATTAAGGTATTTTTAGCTCCACTGGCCGAAGGCCATGGAGCTTATGTCGTCACAGATTGTCCGTCGTGAGTGCGTGCGTGCGTGCGTGCGTGCGTGCGTGCGTGCGTGCGTGCGTGCGTAAACTTTTACTTTAAACGACATCTCCTCTGAAACTGATAAGCGGATTTTGACAAAACTTCACAGGAATGTTCCTTTGGTGGTCCTTTACCAAAATTGCTCAAATGGTTCCGGTCCATTGCACAATATGGCCGCCAGAGCTAAAAATAGCAAAATCTTTAAACGACATCTCCTCTGAAACGGTTCGGCAGATTTTGATGAAACTTAACAGTAATGTTCCTTGGGTGGTCCTTTATTAAAATTGCTCAAATGGTTCTGGTCCATTGCACAATATGGCCGCCACAGCTAAAAATAGCAAAATCTTTAAACGACATCTCCTCTGAAACGGATAGGCAGATTTTGATGAAACTTGACAGAATTGTTCCTTGGGTGGTCCTTAACCATAATTGCTCAAATGGTTCCGGTCCGCTGCACAACATGGCTGCCAGGGCAAAAAAATAGAAAAACCTTTAAAGAACATCTTCTCAGAAACCGATGATCAGATTTTGATGAAACTTAACAGAAATGTTCCTTGGATGGTCCTTTATCAAATTTGCTTCAATGGTTTCGGTCCACTGCACAAGATGGCCCCCAGAGGTAAAAATAGAAAAACCTTTAAACGAAACCGATGATCGTATTGCAATGAAACTTGACAGAAATGTTACTTGTGTAGTCCTTAACCAAAATAGCCCAAACAGTTCTGGTCTGCTGCACAACATGGGCACCAGAGCTAAGAATAGAAAAAAACGTTAAACTACATCTTCTCAGAAACCGATTATCAGATTTTGATGAAACTTTACATAAATGTTCATCGGGATGCCCTTTAACCAAAATTGCCCAAATGGTTCCGGTCCGCTGCACAACATGGCTGCGAGAGTTAAAAATAGAAAAACCTTTAAGGACTTCTCGTCCGCAGTCTTCACGAAAAACATTTTAACCTACTAGCCAGTTGGACTAGCATAATGGCATATTTTACTAGTCCGAATGACAATCTAGTAGTCCTACTATTTTGCCACATTATAAAACTGTATGCTTGAGGTAAATACCTATTTCAATTGAGCAGCTTGCAGTTTGAGTAAACATTTCTTTATTATGATGCTCATGCAGTGATAGGGAGTGACATCCTTCTGTTGGGAATAGTGCTCCTTGTTTTTCAGAACCTATGGGTACTATGTAAAAACAAAAGGCATCTTGCTTGAATAGACTGTAATAATATCAACATGGTTAGAAAAGAAATGCCATGCTTTAATAGCTTTGATTACATTTTACTACTGAATTACCTCCCTTTAATAGAAAAAAAAATAATGTCTTAATTTTTCACGTATAGCATCTTTAAATAATTTTTAAACAATAATAATTTATGAGTAAACATATAAGCATAAAGTTCTCACAAAAAGATCAATTTAAAAACCTTACATTTATACATAGGAAAGTATATATAGACTGAACATTAATTTTCGTTTAAGTGACATTCTGAAAGTTTATGAAACAGCTATTTTTAGTAACTTAAATGGCCGAAAAGTGTAAGTGAAACACCAAGTCGATTCTATCTCGTCAGTTCTTGTTCAGGTTAGATATTTGCTTCATAATCTATTCAGATTAAATGTTAACCGATGATCAGATTTTGATGAAACTTGACAGAAATGTTCCTTGGGTGGTCATTAACCAAAATTTGTTAAATGGTTCCAGTCCACTGCACACCATGGCTGCCAGAGCTAAAAAATAAAAAAAACTTTATACGACTTGTCGTCGAAACCGATGACCTTTTTTCGATAAAACTTGACAGAAATGTTTGTTTGGTGCTCCTTTACTCAAATTGCCCAAATCATTTCGGTCCACTGCACAACATGGCAGCCAGAGCTATTAAAGTAAAAAAAATTTTTAAATAACTTCTCCTCAAAAATTGATGATTGTATTTCTATGAAACTTGACGAAAATGTTCGTTAGGTGGTCTTTGCTTGAACCTTTTGGCCAGTGGAGCACAGGCACTGATGTGCCTCTTGTATGAACTTACTATTTGCTAAGCAATGTTCAACAGCCCGAACAAATGGCGTTATATTTGCCGTATTTGCCCAGCAATGTGAAAAGAACTGATAAGGGACGACGTAGTGTCCATATTCCTTTGACAATTCTATATCGATTGCTAAGGCCTAAAAAAAGGTTTGGTTAGGGTTACATCCTTTTCAAAAATAGGTAGGCTTTTTTTTATTAGGCTTTATATAAGAATGTCATTTTTATCATTGGAGAATGGTGTAAAAGTTATCTTCTGTATAAAGCATTCAAGGTTTTAAACTACAAATTGAAAAGCAAAAAAAGCGTTTATTTATTTTTTCTTCAAACTGACTATAAAAACGGTAGGGTCGGCCCCTTTTTCGTAGGTAGGGTCAGGTAACCCGAACCAATTGTATATTTGTTAGGCCTAATGCCGCTATAACCTGATATGATACACTCTCGAGTCTGTATCCCGTGTTTATTCATGAATTTAATCCAATTTACCTTAAATTCTAAACCTCAGAAAGTTTATGAAGTTCACTTTTTCATAGCAAATTTACTCGATTTAAAACAAATATATGTTTTCATGATTATAAAGCTTGGAAATCTGGCTGTCTCAAGGCCCATCCAAAACAACTACCACGGTTTAGGAATGCATGTTTGTACTAAAGGGAAGCAAATGTTTTTAGCTGTGTTGTTAAGCATTACGTGAAATAGTAATGGTGCCTGTTTGTCCTTTATTGCCCAACAGTAATTGTATTTTCTTCTTTTAAAATAATCCAAGTTAGTTCGAGTTCGATAAACTTCCCCTGCAGAATACTAACCCAGCGAAGGCTTTTCTGAACTTGCTATTTGCTAAGCCATATAAAAACCAATTCATCCCCGAGTTCAACAGCCCAAGCACATAGCTGTACTCTCTTGCGCATATAATGAATGATATAGCGTCGTGTAGGATGAATGTCCGCTTCCAACAGTAATGTTAGAATTATAAATGGAAACCAGCAAATAGCAACGTAATGATCATAATCCCTTGCAAATTCATAATCGATACTCATAATGACACTCCCCTCTAGAACAATAATTAAAATAATCCGCTTTTTATATTATTGAAGCTGGTTGCCATTCCTATTTCCTAGTTCCAATAGTTTCAATTATACTAAACATGTATCTTTTACTTCAAAGAATTCTTCGTCATCTAAAGCTTTTTCTAAAGCCTTTTTTTCCAATGATTCCTCAGTGGTCTCGGTTTGCCTCGCTAAACGCATTCATTGGTTAAAAACAATTAGCAGATCTTTTGTCTGAAACAAGCCGGCAAAGAGCTAAAGCATCGGCTGTGTCCTCTAAAAAGTGTGTTTAAATAAATCCCTTTTAACAGGTTTCACGCAAGATCACATGCACTAATATATCTTCATTGCAATCATGAATATAAAAGCAGAATTAAATTATATTTCTCATAAATTGTCATTTATTCTTGATGTCCGGTTTAAAAACATGTAAGCAGAAAGAACAGTTTACCAATAGGTTGATTGAATGACAACTATAAGTTGTAAATGATCGCCGCTTAAAAAGGCCTTCGAGTTCAGTGAAAATGTCTTAATAATCACCGCTTAGACTGGACCAGATTAATGATCGCCGCTTAAGCCGGGGTGTGGGACTCATTTAATACGTCTCAATGATATTCAAATATAGGTTACCGCTTGGCAGCTGTCAACTATGGCCCCGATGCTTTGCGAAAAGGTTGCCGATAAGATTTTGCTAGTTTCGGGAATAATCCTGGATCTTAAGCAAAGAAATCGGGCTGGTTCGGTTGCTGAATCGTTAGCGATATAATTTTGAAATGTTGCCGATTTGAGAGTCCAGGTGCGATGCCAAACTACTATTTTGTAATCAGTTGCTAGTGGAATACCATGTTTGATAGAGGTCTTTTAATTGCAGTCCAGTTTCAAATCCAAGCTGAAATGGATGTCATACTTGCCTCGGCATTGTATTTGAGACAGAGAAGAAAAAGACGTAATGAATGGCGAGTCCGCCGACAGTACAATACATGTATGCAGAAACTCCGATATGAAGATGTCACCTCCTTCAAAAATGTTTGAGGATCCCGCCAATCATGTTTGCCGACATATTCCGGTGCCAAACACTTTGCATTCCTGCTGGCCTTAATCTTATGATGATGTTGAAGTACATGTTATCTGGATACACGTACGCCTCCTTGGCTTGGAGAAAATCGGCGTTTTCAACGAAGATTCGGCATCTTTTCATTACGTGATCTTCATAGCTCCCGCGTGAATACGCAAAACAGAACTGTTTCACTCTGCGTCTTCGCGGATCTTTCGGCATCAATTCAGCTTCCTTCAGCGACCACCCAGAATGGCTTTAATTTTACGAAGCCTCACAGAAGGCTTTCTGAATAAATTGAGTTAATAGCGATGTGTTCCCGAACGTCCAGAGTGATAGGCTTGATTTGCCGAAGATACCGAGGACGATTTGGCCCTGAAGTGCCGAGAAGGTCTCAAGTAGAACACGAAAGGACTCCAGAACATCGCGAAGACATGCCGAATCATTCCGATTTTTTTAATTCCGCTTTCGAGGGTCGTTCGGATGCCTAGTGGACGGCAGGTCTGATATAATGTCTGTGCTAGAGGTCACTCCAGTATTCATGAGTGTCAATAAACACGTCTTAATCAAACCGAACCTTCTGTTGATGGCTCGTGTTTCGTATTAAGTATCTCTCGTCAAGTCAAGAAAGTAATTAGAACGCAAACGCATAATGAAAGGGCGATGGACTACAAACGCTTAAACCACCCTGTTTGTTTGACCTAAAAATAATTCGTGCTCATGGCGTATTATTGTGGCCTGATTGAAGGGTAGAGAGATAGTTGATATTTGTAATGTTTATATTTTCTTGCCAATTGTATTACGATTCGCATAATTTGCTACCAGTTTAATTATTACTTGAAATATTAATTGAAACGATTCGATATTTTTTCATTTGATTGAATCCCTTCCATTTGTCCAGCGTTACATTAAGTACACCCATTTATCATATTGCAGAATGTTCGTGGATCCAAAGGGAGTCTAAATGGAACTCCTCTTTTAATGATTCCCCTGTGTTTGGTTCCATTATATGCGTCTAAGCATTGCACTTTTTTCTAAATAGAATACTGCCCATTAAGACATTAAGGCCCATTAATCAACTAGCTGCATTAACTATGATTATTAAATTTTATTCTGGTGACCCATACAATCAGGCTATCAATGGAAAGGTATCTGTTTGCTGATAATTATTATGTAAAAGAAATTACCAAAAGTACGTCATACATGACGTAATTACATTTTGTAAATTTGCTCTTTATTTCTATAAAAAATACGTGTGAAATGTTTTAGATTTGCTTGTATTCTAATGATGCAATCCTTGGCTACAATTTCAGCATCTTTCTACAAAATTCCGTCAAGTTGAAATTTAGGCCAAAGATTGCATCTTAAAATAAAAGCAAATCTATAATATTTCACACGTGTAGAAGGAGAAAAAATCATAGTCTTCTATAGGCTAAGAAAGTCGGGGAAATGGGCCGTGATTTTACCTTTCAGGTGGCCCCGCATTGCCGGGTGAATGCGGTGGGTTTGTTCTCAAGCCAAAAATAGCAGGGAATGGGCCTTACCTAGGGTCCCTGGGATGCGGGGGCATTTGGCGGGGATTTTACCAGCAGATCGACCCGCAAGGCGGAGATTTTAGCCCGGGTTGGCTGGACCGAAAGTTCAAGTCCCCGCTATTCCCCGGACCATGGGGCCGTGGTTACAATTGACTGGTGCATATTGTTTAAACTATTTATGTAAATGACATTATAGTCGCCGTACCCTCACCGAAAGTCGCGAGTAGGCATTCAAAACAGTGTGAAATTTACCGGGCACAGCAATATGATATTTCTGAGGCGAAACAATATATATAGTAAGTGTATATATAAAAGGTAGTATATGTTAAATATTAATAAAGTTTAATTATAATTCACATTTTTGCTTCATTAATACTTTCGGTGAAATAATCAGGTTTTAGCAGTGAAAAGGCCACTTAAAGAACTACATAAAATCTAAATTGTAGTTGCTTCCCTTTGATCAACCAGCAACAAATCTGTAAAAGTAATACTTTGATGTTAAATCGTTTCAGTTAAACGGTCCGCGAATTTAAAAACGTATTTTGCCGGAAAACAACACGTCATTTACCGGTGTAAACGTGGGGGCCTTAAAGATGTACTCTACGCCCAAAGTAGATATCCTACTAATAATACAATTATTTTGCTATACCAAAAAGGATAAATAAACGTCAAAATCAATGGTTCTTATGACGGATACCGAATTTATTTTGAAAGAAAGGTACTGAAAACACGGTATTTCTACCTAATGAAACGATAGTAGATCACAGTAAATCTTTTAGCACTCACCAATCATTTAATATCTTTGCGTTTTCAGCTATTAAATACACGTTAACAATCTTGTTATCAGTAATTAATTTTGCATAAGTTAATAATACATTAAAGGTTTATCACTCAAATTTTATGTTTGTTTTACATGTGTATGTTGAATAAGAGTGTCACTTTAAACGCAATTGTATTTATAATGATTCGTAGTGGCAACATGACATGCATATAACTTCACAATTTATTCAATATCATGATTTGATTTATCACCTATTAGTACCAAGAACGGCATTCAACAAGTTTAAACATCATATATTTCAAATCACATTTATTTTGGATCTCTTAAAACTTTACAGTCACCATAGAACTTGTCACAGTCGTCTTTTATCGTAGAGTCGAACCTCGTTGGCTCGAACTCGATTGGGTCAATTTCCGCGTTGGCTCGAACTGGATGTTAAGGACCGATTTTTTAAACTGAAGGTTAGCATTCCCGCTTGGCTCAAACTCTCCGCAGGTCGAGATTTTTTAGCATGTCCATGGGAGTTTGAGCCAATGAGGTTCGACTGAAAATCATAAAATGATAGGATAGTTTCTGCTGTGTTTGTTCACCAAAAAAGCCATCTTATTAACGAGCGTTTTGTTCGATCGATTGTTCAACCCTCTTGATTTTGGTGGTCATCATTATATTTTGTCCAATGAGAATTCAGTATTTTTCAAGTTCTGCAAAATATTCAGTTCATTTAATCAGCAGTCAGCCGTTACTGAATTTAATCAGGTGAAGCGGTAGATATAAACAATGGCTGGTCCAGTTAATGGGTTGTCTACACAATATATTGTAGACAATTTAAATCTTAAAGATCGTTAGTTTGTACTAAGATAACATAAATGGTCATGTGACTGCGTCCAATCAAGCCATTCATTTTTTTTGTAAGTTCTTTATCCATTACATAGTGATAAATTCTGAAACAAATTGTTTGGTTTGAAAAGTAAAATTAGACTTAAGACTTATGTAGATCTACAAATAACCATTAGAAGTATTTAATTGAAATACATGATCTTACCATGAGTTGTCGTAAGCTCAACGCTAAAGATGGCTCCATTTTGTAATGAATCTTAACTTAGGCCATAATAATTATGAAAAATACGGAATGACTTTGTGAATAAATCACTGAACACAATAACATTTTGTGGAGATAATTTCGTCTGCACTTTCATCCTGGAGAATAAACCGGAAGTAAAAGTGTTCCCCTTCTAAAATATATTGTCACGTGACCCGAGGTCAACCGGAAGCGATAGCCATACATTTTCGGATATGTTCGTCTTTCTCTGTAACGTCAAGCATAAACCTGGCGACGTCACGTCGACAACAAATGAACTTTCGTTTCTCCGCTGAACTGATCCGTTGGCCCTCTTCAAACAAAACCGGTTTACCTGTAAAAAGTAGAATATGCCATAAGACAAAAAATTTAAACTATTCAAGTCCGAAATCGTACGTTTCGATCGTACTTCATTACTTTTTTCTCCGATAATGACATTATAAGTAAATTAAGACGACTTTAGGGGGGACGCACACCGGATGCCCCCCCCCCCATGATTACGACGAACAGTCTCTTGTCCGATTCTAGAATCAGACTCAGACTCATTAAAACAGTTTGATTATTTTTTTTTTGAATCTATTCGTTTTAAAAAAATAAAGTCAAGTAATTGTGCCATCTAAAAATAAGAAATTAGCAAATGACGTCATCCGTACTCACCTAGATGGAAATTACAATAAAATGAAGGTTAACAGTTATGCCACTAGAGTCTAAACTCAGATTTACGACTGTTCATAATCACGGCCCTTATAACCTAATGAAATGTATTTAGTCATCTCGCAGTTGATGCAAAACCATATTACGTCACCATTAACATGATCTTACCGGAAGTTTCCCCGTTTGTGAGTTGCGGAGGACGGACGGACGTGTAGCGGATATCCGAGCAGTCGGCCTCCAGGAAGTCCTCCATCTGTCCCATGTTATGCAGGGACTGGCCCAGAAACAAAGGCTTCAACACCCAGTTGATGATGAACGGGTCATTCGCGTCGTCTGAAAAATATATTAACAAACACTTTTAGACACAAGTTCGAACAAGTAACAACGTTTTCACGCAACACAATTTTTACCCTGACAAGAACCTGTTTTAGAACACCATCTTGGATTTCTCAGCTCAAAACCACACGTTGGATATTAATGGCAGCCATTTTGTACGCCATGTGTGTTTCTCAGCTCGCATAACACGTAAGGAAAATTTGGCGGCCATTTTGGACGCCATGATAGATTTCTCAGCTCGCACCACACGTTGGCAATTTATTTTGGCAGGTTCAGATAAAACAGACATTTTCGAACATGTTGGCATCGTACATCCGTATTTCTTAATGTAGGCTTTGCATGGCAGTCATTGCCTGCCTTTCGGTTATCATTTAATACTTTACGGTTTATTCGTTATACATATATGTGATTGTGCGTACAAAGCGTTTGAAATACAAACAGCATTTTTTCAATACACCAACAGAATAGCTCTAATGTAGGCAACAAATGGACACCGAATGAATCCTACCACTTACAAAGCTACAGAGTTTAAGGCGCTATTATCTTGGGTGAGGAATCACATTACTTCACACATGTTATCACATAGGACACCACGGGTCTTGTAACGTTACTTACTTGTTTGTTTACATCGGTTGTGGCCATTGGCAACCCATATGAGAATCCATTAGAAGTCACGTGATTCCACATCCTGTTATTACAAGATGTTAGTATGTAATCCTAATGAACTATACTTACATTTGGTATACCATGATGCCATGCAGACGAACCGCGTGACCTTGGCCTTCCTCAGGGCGGCGACAATGGACTTCACGGAGTCGGTGTAGAAGGTGATGGTCCAGATGCTGCAACATACGCACAAACCATGGGATTAATTAGGCCAGAAAGAACCAAACGACATTCAAATATAGAAGGTTTTAGTACCTTATGACATTTAAGCAACAGAGTGACCTTAAACATATTTTGTTAACGTCAGAGGCAAGAATTGTGAAGAATGCATTTAGAAAACAAGTTCCGATGCTTTATATTGATATTAGTATGCACTAGCGAATTAAGAGGGCGCACCTCCCCGTAAAATCGTCCAAGTTTACTTTTTATTTCAATATAAGAGAAGAAAAGTAATAAAATACGCCTAAAATGCACCATTTCCGACAAGAAATTGATAAAATGTTTACGGGGGAGGACCCCCCCCCCCCCCGAACACTTTAAACCAAATTTATTACGTTTCTGAGAGAGGCCGCAAGTCAAAAGGGAACGCCCCCTAAATTACGCACCCTCTGACGTCGAATGCTGGACCGCCCCTGGTATGCATTGCGTAGTTGTTGTTTTTTACACAAAAAAAACGGCGCCCCCCCCCCCCCCCCACCCCACCTTGAAATCGTCCAAAGGTACTTTTTATTTCAATACAGAAGGAAAGTAATAAAATACCCCAAAAATACACCATTTCGGACAAGAAATTGTTAAAATTTTCTTTAAGTCGAACCCCGAAACTACCCTGCCAACACTTTTAACCAGAAAAAAACATATTTTCTGGTCGAGGGTTGCAAGTAAAACGGATACGCCCCTTATTTACGCCCTAAAGTTTTTAATAAGTTAATGTTATATATATGAAATCCACTATATAGCTGAAATGTAAATATCTTTTTCAATAAGTCATTTATCAAATCGTCATACAGTATCAAAAGTAAAATGTCAAACTCATTTTAAGTATTTTGCTTTATTGCTTGATGTTTTTTTTTCTGTTTATATTCTGACAGTTAACTTTGGTTATAATAATGGTAATACTTTGTTGTATAAGTAAGTGTTCACATGTAAATACTGAACATTAAATTTGTTCACATAGGTCATGGCCTTTCTGGTGTTATGCAAATAAACATTTAGACTTTAAACTTTTAACTTTATAATACAAAGACAAATTGTTAGTTTAAACATTAGTTCAAACATTGTGACGATTGTGAAGAAAGTTATGATAAGTCACTCTCGTTGGCACGATGTTGCGCGAGAGTGTGGTCTTGTCGTGGGGGAAACCGAAGTGCCCGGAGAAAACCAACTTGTCCGGCTTGGTGACCACAAACCAAACATATATGCGCCCAAGCCGGGAATCGAACCCGGGTCGCCTTTGTGAGAAGCGAGTGCGCGGACCACTGCGCTAACCGGACAGACAAATTGTTTGTTTCAGTGTAAGATTGCAATTTATTACGCTCTTCCCTGAAACAAACAATTATCCTCTGTTTATTTATATTTCATGTTCCCCTGCAACAAATCTGCTGGAATGGTAATTTAACATACCTGAAGAAGCTAGGTCCACACCCGAGACATGACAGGACTGCGTCCCGGCCCTCGAAATGGGGAACCAGTGATTCGGAGTCGAAAATGTCCGCTGTTACGATCTAAAATATGTATGATTATGATGAGCAGAAGAACAATCCCTAATGGTCTGAGTATTCATCGTCAAAGCAGAAGTTATGCACCAGTCAATTGTAACCACGGCCTCCAGGTCCAGGGAATAGCGGGAACTTTGACTTTCGGTCCAGCAAACCCCTGGTAAAATACTCGCCCTGCGGTAACGAACTGATGGTAAAATCCCCGCGAAATGCCCCCGCACCCAACGGACCTCGGTAAGGCCCATTTCACGCTATATTTTGCGCGTTGAAAAACACCGCATTTACCCGGCACTGCAGTGCCACCTGGAGGTTAAATACACGGCCCATTTCCCCGCCTATCCCCAGTATACCCCCGGAACTAGGGGGAGCGTGGTTACAATTGACTGGTACATTACACCCGTTGTTACATAAAAACACATCGACCCCTTGGCGCAAGACTAAACAAAGCATGAAAACAAACGCAAGAATTCAATTTTGTAACGAAAACATGATTTGTCATTAGAATTTATTAAGCTGATCACTAAGCAAGATTGCATATATTTTTGGTCTTCTGAGCAATTAGCCGTCGCAGTGCTGCACCCGGCCTGCCGACTCAATTCCTTTTCTCTAACCTTATCTAAGACGTAAAACTCCACATTCTTTGTTTATTCTTCTAAACATAGCTTTTTTATCAAACATTAACGTTGTACAAATACGAGGACCATTAAACCATGATGAAATCGTCCATCTGTGCTTCCATAGAAATCAATATGTCACTATTTTCATCTTGTGAAGGAGGTCATCAATATAACACACAGGTAGAGACGTGACGGTTTGTGGAGCATGACAGTGTGTGCACGGCTATGATGTATTCAGCGCATAAACTTAAGTTTAAGGCATCGATTGAAAATAAATTATCCTCCTTTGATATGTTAACCAACGCTAAATGCTGCTAGGGCTATGCACATTTAAATTCGTTTTCCGATGAATTTATAACATAGTGATATAAAAACAATATTGTAGATGATTTGTTTAAAATTGAACGCTGCTCAAAAAGGCAGTCTTGAATCGGTGTAGCATCTGCGTCTGCAATCTGCATAAGGCTGAATTATGTCCACGTGGTATGGTAAATAACACTGTGGGAAATTGATGTTATTCTCCCATATAGTTAAGTTATTAATACACTAGAAGATTGGCAGCCAGAGAAAACAGGTTTATCCTCAACAAGGTGATTCAGTACAAGTTCATTTTCCATAACGTTTTCTTTGATAAGCTGTTATAACTAGTATGATAAGATTTAACAAAGAATTTCATCTTAATATTTGTTCTTATTTAATTAAATAACTATTATAATATATGTTTCATTTCAAATGAACTTTTGACAGAAAAGTGGTTATGACATATTATCAAAAGTCGATTTATCAACCATCGTCCAACCTGTACGTACTCTGAACGTGATGCATTAACATGGATGAATTACCTGTCGGTAAAAAGCTATAAAAAGGTTAACAGTTTATAATTATGTAACACGAAATCCGACAATATACAAACAAGTATTTACCTGAAGTTTCTTATGATTCTTGTTTTCTGATAACCGAGGTAATCTTTTGACCCCTGGACCGCGCCCCCTTCGCCACCTGTACCCCTAAGGTTCCATGGTGCCTAATACTGATATATTAGGTTTATGTAGGTTTACCTGTGGTTTTCACGCATTTGTCCCAGTAGTTTACCACCGTAATAACCACGTGACCATTGGCATGCGCCTCCCGGCCATTGAACCCCTAAGGATCCCGTGATCCCTAATATACTATTACCTTCATGACGTCACTCTTACCTTAAGGTTTTCGTGCTTTTCCGTTAATTTGTCCGGGTTTCTGACCACGGCGGTGACCTCGTGCCCTCTCGCCAACGCCTCCTTCACAACTTGTATTCCTGAAGGGCCCGTGGCCCCTAATATTGCCAGCTTCATGACGTTCAGTAGCGTAAACTTTAGGTTTCCACAAACAGTTAACAACGTTCGATGTATGTATGTGTAAATCCTAATCCAATAGCATTTAAGTTTTAGATTAAAATAAAAAATAACGCATAATATGTAAACTATAGCAGAACCTATAAATGTCCTTATCTATCCGAAATGAATACGGTAAACGTTTCGCTGAGATGAAAACAACACTTTATCGTACGTGAGTTTTGATGCGTATAAATAGCTTGCAAAAATTTTAACAAACGGTGATTCGTCTAAAACACTGCGAACGTTTCAATATTAAACTGAGCCTCATATCAGTGGTTAGCGATGGTCAGTTAGATGTTGACATCATTGTACAAGTATGTCCGATAAATAACCTCATGTCATGATGTCAAGGTCAAGTAGATAATAAACGGGAACTAACTCGCTCCCTTTCCTTGAATAAAAAAACACTTGTTTTCTCCCTTTACTCTGTGCATGATTTATTCATCTTGATCGTTTAAATTGGATTTTGAACATGGATGATATGACAGTCATTGTCAATTTGTTGTCTTCATGAACAAATATTGAACATTATTTAAAGACTAAAACAATAAATAAATACGAATCTTAAAAGCTTAAGTTTTTTTCATTGCTTTCTGATATGTTTATATATTTAGATGAAAATAGATTTTGACTAACGAATCTGCATACAAAGCCAGGGGGGGGGGCTCCATGATTTGACGTTAGAGGGGGCGTAACTTAGACGCGCTACCTTCTGACCTGCACCTCTCCCTCCTACCGAAATTTATACGGTTTAAAGTGTTGGCAGAGGGCATGGTATAATAACCCTAACCCTCTCCTCTCCTCGGAAACTGATATATACATACTTTCAACATGAGAGTTACGCTTTCTTGCAATTCAAGCATCACAATGGAGGGATTCAAGCCCTTAGTGGATTTAAAAAAATAGTTAGAAATTATTGAATGCCGTTTTAAAACTGTATTTGGGTACATATTGAATTATTGTAATCTTATCCCGTAGCGTAGACTCATTGAGTGGAACAGTGATTTTCCACTTATTCAATTAGAACATTGTTTTGTTTTAAAGACAATGCTCGAATATTTCAATTTATGAATCGTTTATTGGTAAAAAGTAAAATCATAGACCCTTTATAATATATCATGATTGTTATATCTTAGTTACGAGAGTTTTCAGTACATGAGTAATCCATATGTTTCAGTTTTTATTTACAACTACATTTATTTGTGTATTTCCATTCTGTTACGGATTTAAGTCAAGGATAAGTTTTGCGACGTAAGCTTATTTGTCATATATCTTGTTAATTTAACATCGATATCGTTTTGCTTTGTTATTATTTTCATTGACAAGTGGAAACTACCATAATCCTTTTACAACATTATGGTCATCAGAACACTTTGACAAGTGACGTCATCGTTATATAACGTATCCATGGAAACCGCTCGCTTGCTTTATGACATCAGCCGGGGTGGACGCCCAGTCTTTCGTACCTCTACCGACTGTTCACGTGGGGACACGGAAGAAATCGAAACTTAAGATTAGTACGTATGTATAATTATAGTAAATAAGAGCTCTTTCCATTGGCCATATTAATTTTATTAAGAACATTGTGTAAAATAATGAGCAAAACTCCTCTTTAACTGTTGTTGTTGTTGTTGTTGTTGTTGTTGCTGCTGCTGTTGCTGTTGTTGTTGTTGTTTTTCAATTATACATAAACTTTTAAAGAGGAAGTGGTCAGTGACGGGAGTTCGACACCGTGAGAAATTTTGGCTCGCCTGGGGCAAAATCTTGAACCTTTGACAATAATAAAAAATGTTTCAGATATTTTACAAGTGTTGCCAGAGACGAAACGCACATGTATATCAAGGCACATAACTCTGGATTTGATGTTTGTTTAATTTTGCCCCTTGCTCAACTAAAAAAAACAGAGGTGCGATTAAGTTCGACCTGCGACGCTCATGTTTATGATTGAGAACTAACACATAAACAGCTACAATAACATTTTGTTGTTGTTGGTGGCGGTGGTGGTGCTGCTTTTGTTGTTGTTGTTGTTGTTGTTGTTTCAACGTTTACAACTTTTAGAACGGTACAAATAGTCAGTTAAGATTGTTCATTTTTTAACGTCACAGACATTGACATCGAAAAACGGCGGAGACATAAGAAGGGTGGGGCAATATTCGGCCGTAGTTTTGTGAGCATTTCCGGCGACCTCGGAAGGCAGACGATTGTCACTGACCATACCATTCATATAGCGTTTCCGGATGAAAGCGGCGTTCGGACGCTAAATCTCGTATACAACCAAGCGGGTCATCCGCCGATTCCGGTTAACCAGAGGGGCGGCGTATACAGGTAATACCATATACTAACCCTACACCTAGTTCACCTACAGATACATTATACTACTATGATACATGCGTGTTTCACATATGGTAGAACCAAGGTTTTGCGAACTTTGTTTTTTCTATTATTCAGTAGATTTCAGATGAAAAATATTGTATTATGGATCTTACATATCGTACAGTGCCATTGTTATGTTGTTTTTTTCCTATTAATTCAGGCATTTGCATCTTTAAGCAAAACTTTAATTCCGATCGGCTTTTTTCCATGCATGTCGTAACATGAACAATATATAAGTTGGGTTTGACTGCAGCCTTCTAACAGAGAAGCGGCACGACCTCGTGCACGTGGCAGATCTTCCGGCGGAAGACGCGCCGCTCCTGTTTCGGGAGCTTAAGGAGGGAAAGTTTGACCTGATCGCCACCGTGCGGCCAACCCATAGACAACCGGGCAGCCCGGTGAAGGCAGCGGACGGTAAAAGTGAGACAGTCAGTTCCACTTCCGGTCCGGAATTTCAGTTTACTAAGCCGGAACTTGAGCTGTTACGTACCTGGAGAACCGGTACAGCTTTACAATAACAAATTTATAATTTATATAATTATGATAAATGTCTGTACCATACAGTCGAATCTCGTTGGCTCGAATTCGCATGCCTCGATTTCCTCGTTCTTGGCTGATACTGGAGTTAAAGGATCGATTTCTTTATACTAAAGGTAACCATTCACGCTGGACTAAACCCTCCGAAGCTCGAGGTATTTTCGCCGGTCCCTGGGAGTTCGAGTCAAGGGGGTTCGACTTCTTTGGTGTGGCTTCTTTCGACCAATATTACAGGAGACTCAAATGATTCGCTGAAATTCGTTTCAATGTTTTTGTTTTCGGTATAATTATTAAATGCAGGATTTAGGCGGAGCATGGCAAAACAATAGCTAGAATAAGGCATGCCTTCACCGATGGGGCATTCTCCCTCTGCCCCACCCGTTGGTGTTTCGCCAGCGCTCTTGATAATGGTTATTAGACGATGCTTGAAGGCCGCGTATATATGGAAACATATTCACAATTTCCAATGGATAAGTGTCTATTGGTAAATTTTTAGAGTGTAAGCAAAGCAAATACCTTCCTTGGGCTATCTATGGGTGTCGTTAAAAATTATATATAGTATTGATATTGTAATGGAATAGGGCATAATGCACAGACAGGACGAAACACTGGTTAGAACTGCTATTGTTCTTAAACGTGAGCCAATACAAAGCACTGGCACGCAATTGACCCCGTCACACCCTGGGTTGACAGTGACGTATCATAATAAGTCTATATTACGGATTCTTCACTGAACTTTGATTGATGCTATATTTCTGTCTATCACAGGCGAGTTTTATACCTACAACCACCTTACTGGCCAGATCAGTCTCCTTAGAGAAAAGCGTGACGGGAAACAGCCGACACTTGCGCACGCAGTTGACCGCTTACGGGTACTTCCGGGCGCCGACGAGTGGGCATTCAAATCCGAGGAAAGCGCCGGCTTCTACCGGAAGTATCTCCTACAGGAGGAAATAGAAACAAGGCTACGACCGGAAAGGGTAAGTAGGGAACAGTCGCCGATTTCTCAAGCTTGTAAGGATATATGTAATCTGTGAAAAATAAAGTTATGACGATACTACTGATTTGTGATGCAAAACCGAAGATGAATGGCAACATAATGGTCACATTAACCAAAAACAAATTTGAGAGTATGCTGTTGTACTTTTTTAACAAATGAATATTTTTATTTATTTTTTTATTTTATTTTTTTTTTTTTGGGGGGGGGGGTATCAGATATTTCAGTTGAATGTATTCAAAATACGTTTCCATTATTGTAATAGCTAAGAAAAACAAACACCGAATGTGTTTCCTTAACATGACGGTAAATAAAACGGGTATTTTGTTATAGTATGAATTCTACCTTTATACGCACTTTTTTACAAACATACATTCAGCTAAACCAAAACTGTATGCCATGTTATTCCTATCTTTCATTAAGGCAATCCGGAACCCGCAGTCACTCCCGGAAGTAACTGGTAGGCAGACGCTGAAACGTCAGTGGAGCTTCACCTCAGAAACCGGCCCCATAAAGGACTCGTTCGCCGTCAGGGCGCTCAACGGTGACGTAGCCCTTAGGGTAAGGAAAGAAAACAACTGTATTTGTTCTGATCCCCTCCGGTCACTGTCCCTGTCCAGGAGCCCCAAACCAACCCCAATATTTTGTATGTGATATAAAGCATCAATGAGGACGTCTAAAAATCAGGAATAAACAACTGAAAAACTAAACGTACCAAATGTATTTTTCTCCCAAAATAAAACGTCACGCACGCCCCATCATTTAAACCCTTTTTTTATATCAAATTAATGCATTGTTTTATGATTTACTCATGTGACATAAATGATAAAAAACAGAACGTATTCTTTGTTAAAAATAGCTAAAAAAATAATAGCGATATTTTTGCGCGTTTTTAACTGGGGAATTTGTAGCCACGTACCTATTAATTCCAAAATCCCATTCAAAAAGGCTGGTAATATTTTTTTTTATCTGAAGACAAATCCTTTGCTTTTTTGTTTTGATTATTCAACTCAAATGAGTAAAACAAAATAATACATAATAATGCACTAAATTTATAAGAAGAAAAATGCATTAATCTGTAATATAGTGCCACTTTAAATGTGACAAGATTGGAATCAAACGGTAATCTTAATGTGTTGTGGACGATTCTGTCTGAAACATTGATGTTTTAGTGTATTTTTTTTAGTGAGAAAAGTTCTATAAAACGAAGATGACCAGGCTTTTAATGACTATTTTTAAAGAAAATGGGTCGATTGTTGAGAACATTTGAAGTTAACAACGTTATTGAAGTTGACGTCATATTTGTTAAAATAAAAAAACAACATAAAAAGCTGGGTTAATGTCGTCGTTGTTAACTTTCGATTCGTTACTGATCTTGAAGTTGTACTTCTAATACGATTTGAGACAACTGTTTCAGCTGTACTTATATGATCAAAACATCAAATATACTAATGGTCAAAAGTCTTGTCCGGTCTACAAAAACTACAATATCCAAAAGTCTTGTCCGGTCTACAAAAACTACAATATCCAAAAGTCTTGTCCGGTCTACAAAAACTACAATATCCAAAAGTCTTGTCCGGTCTACAAAAACTACAATATCTCTTTCGCACACTCATAAACTCATGGTATCGATGAAAAGAGGACATTAATATGCATTCAATGAAAGAAGAATTTTGGAATTTGAGCCAGAACTGCCAGTACAGTAATGTGTTGAAGATTGGCATTGAGGATTTGCAAGGCACAAATGAAACCCATACCGGACAAGACTTTTGGCCATTAGTATAGTTCACGTTTAAAAGTTTACAACGATGTCGTTAATCACGTAGTTAACGTTAACAAAGTTATGAACAGTTGGTCAAATGTTTGAATAATGTGTTAACATGTGTTGTCTTTTTTATAGCGTAGCTGGACTGAACGTTCCAATCGTGTCCGTCTCACGCGCTCTAACGTGTTACGTCACGAATTTCACGAGAGCCGGAAACCACTCCCGTCAATCCAGAACCTCGTGACCGGAAGTGACGTCATGGAGCGCGGAAAACCGTTCGACGCCGACGATGCTCTACAGGTTTATATCTCTTACAACGTTATGATGTATGGTATAAGAGGCTGTGGGGGCTTTATTTTATAATATAAGGAACGTAAAGGGTTTTTTGTAAACGTCAACTGGATAACAGGTATTTAGGTTAATGGCATTGAAAATCGTTTGATATATTCTTACCAATACATTAACGAATATAATGCTTATTTATTCATAAATATACGAGATATTTGTATGTGTTTTGTTCTCCATTAGGAGCAAAACCTCAAGTGCCCGGTGTGTAAAAACTTCTACGATACACGTGACCGGAACCCACACGTGCTCCAATGCCTCCACAGCACGTGCCGCGCGTGCCTGCAGTCACGTGTCCGCGCCGAGATGGCGCAATGCCCTCAGTGCAGCGAGGTGAATGAGGTCCCCAACAACGACCTTCAGCAACTTCCGGTCGACCATGCGCGGCAGCATCTTGTGAAATTCTTCAAGGTGAGTTTGGATTCCTTATCAATTTCTCATTACTCTGTCTTTATAAGATTTCTTAGTAAGGGTTTAACGTTTTGTTGTTTCCTAACCAAAAGATGTAATTGTGTTTAATTAGCTAAGAATGAGAAACATGACAAACAAGAACGCTGTATTATAAGGGGATCATTAGACATCGTCATACATTTATTTACCATATATCATTATCATAATCATCAGCCATAGCAGCTACAGCAGCACTAGCAACATTCGTCGTCTTGCTCGTCATCTCCGTCGTTGTCGTTACAGAAGCAATTAAATTAATTATCTCATGCTCATGATGACGACGAGAAAGTGCCATCGGCCATATATTTACGACTATGGAAAGTCTTATCTCGGCGACAAGTTGTTATCACTCAGACCACCTCCGGTCGCACAAGACTTACTAATAAGAGTCCATAATGGCAGCATTGTATCTTTTCGTTGTATTGTGCTCCGCAATTGTACGCCTTAAAGTGAATGCTGACGTCACTATCGAGGAACGTCTGCAGCGTCTAGAGTCACGTGACCGCATTTTGGAAGACCGGAACCGGAATTTGGAGCTTGAAATCGAGGCCGAGAGGAAGGCGAGACTGCAGCTCGAAACGAAGATAAAAGTTCAGGAGAAGATATGGGCGGATGTCATACATCAACTAAGTGAAGAAAGTGGTCCTGTAAGAGGTATACAGGTTACGCTATTTAAACGCTTATATATTATTGATTGGTTTATTTCTATATTACCGCACAGAGAAAGACCGAGATGATGAATGTATATCTATAAACAAACATGTCTTTAAGTCGTATTGTGCATCTCTAGGTGCCCACCGGCGACAGCTCGCCGAAGGTACGGAAGTCGCGTTCTTCGCGGAGGTGAGCCACAATGTCGACCATCTTGGTAAAGGCCAGGCGATTATCTTCGATAAGGTGATGACCAACATCGATAGTACCGGCTCCACGGGCGGCTACCATGGCGCTTCCGGTGTGTTCACGGCGCCACTCGCGGGCCTGTACGTGTTTTCCGCCACCGTCATGAGCAACTACAATCACTCGTTCCACGCCGTGATATACAAGGAGCAGACCCCGCTCTCCACTATGTGGATTCATGGTGGCGCCAAAAGTCATGACAGCTCCTCCAATACGGTGGTAGTGTCGCTGGCGCAAGGCGAGGAGGTGACCGTACGCCACATAGACACTGATCACGGTGTTGCCGGCGCTTACTACGGAGGACAGTCGATTTTCTGTGGGTTTCTGCTCATGGAACATTTCCCGGGTTCTCCTGTTGTTGGTTGACTGGTTGATTGGTTGAATTAAAGTTTAAAAAACGGTGTGAATTTTATTTCTTTTAAGTCATTACATAGGTACTTGAGCATTATGTGAAGAAAGTTAAAAAAAACAATAGCATCTTACAGATGCTTAAATGCGTACATTACGTAATTACGCTCCATTTTTCTTAGTAGTAACATATGTTTATTTTTTATAGAAGGGGTCATAACTAAGTAATCTGGAGTAAGTAAAAACAAATGAGGCCCAAAAAATGAGAAATAAAGAAAACACGTAAAGATAAGTGGTTTGAAGATCTGAGAAAAGAAGGCAAGTTTTCCGATAATTGCATTTTGGTCTTACATACACAGCTTTCGGAACACATCATTCTTTTTCCATCAAAAACAACCTTGGACGTATATGGACGTATTACAATATCAGAAGTCTTAACATGTACCTAAGCTTAAAGCAGATCGTGTTGTTACTTCAATTTAAAAGTTAAACTTAATGGCTATACTCTTGGGAATCTAAATAATGTATGAGCGTAATAATACACTTCACTGTCAATCATTTTAAACTTAGATAAACAAATTACACGTTAAAACACTACTATTTTTATAAATACTATAATTTAAAATTTCGAACTACTTCTACTGATGTACTGGCATATATCTGAGGTTGTGTCGGTGGAAAATGGCCGAGGAGTTCCGAATGACATCCACAGGAATCTGCTCTTTCAATTTGCGCGCTGGATCGCTTCTGACCAAGGTGTCCTGAGTTCCCGGTCTAGATATATGTGTGTTTGGTGTTTGGTCACCAAGTGTGTGTTCATCCAGGTACTCAAGCCAGCACATTGGCCTTTTACAGAGTCGTCCCGGGTTCGATTCTCGGTCTGGGCGCATGAGAAAACACCCCGCGAAACGTCGAGACTGATGCATTCAATGTTGTGTGGTTTTATGATTGTAAGTAATTTGCAAAATAAAGAATAAGTTTAAACTAAGGCATCTGATGGTCTCTTTCAATTTTCATATATGTTTGGATGAGGTACCGTTACCGAAATGATGTTCATTGGTTGTCCGGCTAGCGAGCTCGGTTCTCACCAAAGCGACCCAGCTTTGATTCCCGGCTTGGGCGCATGTGAATTTGTTAGTGGTCATAAAGCCAGGCATGTTGGCGTTCTCCGGTTTCCCCCACAACACAAAAACACACTCTCGCGAAACATCGTGCCAACGTTGGTCACTCAGTGAAAATTGTCATAACGTTTTTCACAATCGTTGTAAAATATAGCATGTTTAATGAATTCATATATGATGGCATTAAAATTCGATTCGATAAAATAAATCCACCTTCTTTAAATGTCCGGTATCGTACGACGCACGGATACAAGGCGATTTAAAGTTTTTAAAATGCAACAATGATTTTGCTGTTTATTTGTTCGTGAAGGTGCGGAAACGTGTTTCCAATATCGGATGTGGCAGTTGAGACCCCCGGAACCATGTGATCTTCATAAATAAGATATAAGTGGCTTTCTACAAGTTGTGTTTTCAAAATTTACTTTATATTACGACATGATGTCAACATTTTCCTGTTTTCCTCCAGGTACGGAATCGTAGCTCCGAGATCGGATGTGACAGCTGCGACCCCCGGAACCGCGCCACCCACAGATGCAAGGAATGTGACGAGTTCCTTTGTGGAGCATGCACGGAGGCGCACAAGAGGACCAAGGTCACCAAGGGTCATAATGTCCTAAACGTGGACTCCCTCAAGAGGTAGATTGTAGTGTTATATTAAATAAATATCATTCTAACCTTGTGTCCAATAATAATATAAGTAACTCTATCATAGATTTCATTTCATGTTGGCGACATTTTGTTTTATTCATTGCTACAAACAAATACCAAATAATTACTGACAGAAACTTAGTTTAACTCACGCCTTTAATCTTCAATTTTTAAAATATGTTACTAGAGCTTTTCGGCAAAAAGATTTAGTATCTGTCATTTTATCATAATTAAACATATTAATAACAAAATAACTCTTATTTCAGCTTCTTACGATACACGCAGCTTCTGCATATTACACACAAAATGAAAATGTCTGATGTATTTAACAGAGTACCCTTACAGCTGAAATTTCTTTTGTTATTCACATTAACGCTTTTGTAAACTACTTGTACAAAGGTAAGTGTTGGAACATATTAATTTCAGCTTGGCCAGGCCAAATGTAGAACTGCAATCCCATTTGACAAAATATTGTTATCCCCTACTACAGGCTGAACTTGGACGAGTTTCACCACAAGCGGACCTGCACTGTTCCCGACCACGAGGATCAGCACTTCAGCTTCTACTGTTACAGGTAAAAGGGTATATGTTTGTTTGTTGTTGCTTTTCTGTTGAAGGAATTCCTTTCTTGGATTTTCTTGACCTTTTTCCATAAAAAAATTTATTGGTGATATTCGGACAGTAGAAAGTTGTTCATTTTGTAATTTTGTTTAAGGATTCCCTGACGTTATTCTTGAGTTAATGTCCATTACTAGACTAGAACCGGACACGACAACACTCACACGGAATTAAAATGATACAGAACTCTGTGAATTTTGTTTAAACTTCCAATGACTCAGGTCGTGGATGAGGTATTATTGAATCTCAGAAAAACATGTGAAAAATAATGTTTATAACCCTTTAAAACGGTGTTGATGTTGTTTTCACAGACACAAAAACACAATTTTCTGAATGGTTGTTTAATCATAGGATCAGTGATATGCATGTTGATAAATATTCGTATTTCGCTTTCCCTTTAGTAAGGGTTGTGACCAGCCGATCTGCTCACTATGCGCGGTCACGGAGCACAACAAGGCGGACGGCCACGACATCCGGAACATCAACGACGTCTACCTCGAGAACAAACGAGTCGTCGGTGAGTGGAATTTACAGCTTGTTATTTCCTGTTCCTTCGTGGTCTTTACTTAATGTTTCGCATACCGTAGCGTCATTGACAAAGTCTAATTTAAAACGAACAATTGTCGGATGGCTTAAGTGGTGGCAACGTATTTCTGTATTTTGTTTTTATTGAAACATCCGTTGTTTTTTACATTTTTATTAAGTCAAAAATCGCTACCTCGAATTCGTTGGGATCTCGGGAAATATTCGAGATAACCAACATTCGATATATCCGAAATACAAAACACGTCGAACGAAACCCAAAATGTTTGAGAAATAAATCGACATAACCGGAACATCTAGATAACAGAGTTTGACATAGCGAATTTCTACTGTACTATGAACAACAACTGTCAACTAGAAATGCAGATTGTTTCTGTTCAACTCAGAACCATATTATCACTCAGCCACACGCTGTGTCGCCTTTAACGTTAACAAATCCCATTCCTATCGCTGTGGTATGTTGCAGAGAGCCTGTTGATAGACGTGAAGCACAAGCGGGGCCAGGCGGAGGAGGCGATACAGAGTATAGAGGAAGAAATACAGAACCTCTATATCAAGGTAACTAAGTCAGGGGTCGGGGTAGAGGGTGGCGTACGGGCCATTGGGGAGGATCAGGGTGGTGGAGGTTATACTGAATATGAAGGATGAAAAACTGAAACTGTAAACAAAGGAAACTTTTGGAGGGGTCGGGGTAAAGGGTGAAGGACTGGGGCGATTCAAATTATAGAGACGGAAATACAGAACCTTTATATCAAGGTATTGTGGGAAGGGGTCGGGGTAGAGGGTGAGGGGCCGGAAGTATGGATGGTTGGAAAGGATTATGGTTGAGGAGGCGATACTGAAAATAGAGTAGGAAATACTAAACCTGTACATCAAGATAACTTAGTCAGGGGTCGGGGTAGAGCGTGAGGGAAAGAGTTTGACTTTTGGAATAATTATTCAGCTCCGGGGATATTTATAAGCGGAGGTGGCCATATAGACAATAAATAAACACGGATTTTGTGCTTTAAGGTATTCAGATATGTCTTTGGAATGAAGATGGGTTATGGAATAAGTGCCTTATACGTTTATCGTACCTTGTCCGTATCGTAAATTTCACCTTTTCGTCCCCCAGGAGTCATCGACGGACGAGGGAATCGACCAAGCCTGATTAATTCGTACCTTATTTGTAGGGCGGACGCGCAGATTAGTGTTCCTGGCGTACCATTACTGGCCCTCATTTTATGATCCGTTTTTGTTTCATTTTTGTTTCATACCATGTATATTTATATACAGTGTCTGTTTCGTACCATGTCGTTTCGTACCATCTTATATTCGTCCCACAGGAGTCGTCGACGGACGAGGAGATAGACCAGGCGTTCTTGGCGTGCCAGAAGCAGCTGGAGAAGCGTAAAAACGAGCTGAAGGAGAAGCTGGCTGCCACCTCAAAGGCAAAGAAGAAGGGCATGGAGTCCCAGCTGGACAAACTCATCGGCGAGAAAAATGCTCTCGATCACTCCGCGCGGTTTTCCAGTAACGTCCTCGGTTACAGGTGCGTACCGAATTTGTTAGTACTTTATTCTTTATTTATTATTAACTGGTACAGAGGGAGAGTAAGGCCACGCCAAATTAACGGATTTACCGGAACAAATTTTCAGAAAATGTAAACAAAATGTTTCATTTATTTTAATGACCACTCGCATTTTTCGCCAAAAAAAATAAATCAAATGCCTAACAGCGTTGTCTTTTGAAGCCAGGATTATCATTCTTAGTCTTAAGTATAGCGAAAACAAATTGTTTCATTATCACCCCCTCTGTTTTTAAGCAAAATGACAAACTTTTATTCTCTCGCTCTCTGTATTTGTTCTCGACCAAAATCAATAGGACAAACACTTAATTCATGTTTCCTACAAAGAGCTAAACATATATGTGTTAGTTATGTTAATCACCTTACAGTGACGCTACAGAGTTTCTGCAGATGAAAGACGCGTTATTCTCGCGGCTTGGTGAACTTAAGGAGCTGGAGGTGGACCAGCGGCCTCACAACAAGGCGGACATCAAGTTCCACGGACACAAGATGATTGACGCCTTTCAGAAATTTTCCAACAAGATGGGTGAGGTCTGGTCCACTACGGCATTCATACCCAACACCAAGGTTAGAGTCGAACGCTTTGTTGTTTCCTCTCTTTTTTCTTATAAAATCATAACAAATTGTTCAAGAACTTTGTTTTTGTTACATTCCCCTGGAGAGTATTTAAAAAAATAAACGAGCAGTTTTTTCAAAAATTAAAAAATGGCCCACTTTTTTCAACAAAACACGACGCCGTTTTTCCCGCGAAAAATGACGTTATAGACAAATTTAAGATAAAAAACGTAAAACAAGAGAAAGAAAAATATATGTGCGTAAACGTTTTCACAAGACGCACTTGAGGTTGAAATTTCATAGCGGTTAACGAAGAATTGATGAAAATATCGGTTTAGCTGGAACACAAAATTAGGACAGACGTCTCAAAATTGACGTCAGTGGCATATTTTGAAGACTCGTTGTTTCAAAGCTGTTCCGAATATTGAATAAGGAAAAACAGTCCCTAACTGGGCATATGCTCTTCTATTCGTATACCAATTTTCAGACATTAACTCGAAAAATTGCTCATAGTCGCGTTCCACTTTAAGAGATACGTGGCCACAAATCACCCAGTCAATAAGGTGACAAACTATCGCTTATATGTTTAATCTGTTCTCTGGCATATTTATTTACCTACAGGAAGTAAAGAACACGTAATTACACAGTGAATGAATGCAAACGATTTTAATACAAACCTGTACTGACTCCATAGCGTATGCATCACTAGTCAAACCCCATACTTCAGATCCAGACGTACGATATCGGGTTGGGGCGTGAGGAGACCGCCATGATGATTACGCTGCATGACTACGAGAGGCGCCCCCTGGCGGAACCTGGAGTGGACATTAAGGTCGATGTCACCAACCCTATGGGTAAGAAAGCCCGCGCCCACGTCATCGACCTCACTGATTCAGAGGGAGCCTACAAAGTCATATTTCAGGTAAGCTACTTTAAGTATAAAACATTATAGGTTTGTGTTTACTTCTGAGCATGTCTTTGTAGTTTTAATGTTGCAGCAGGTCATAGACCAATCAGGTGGCTGGGCTTTGAAATAATTAAAAGTATCTTTAACATGTTGACGGTCTAGTCAAAGATGGGAAGCCAAGATGAAGTTTTGTTTTATTTTCTCTGCTTTTGTAAAATTGTTCATCTTGGTCAACATGTAAATAGGTTGGAACTCACACGGAAACTGTTGTACTTTTTGTAGATGGCTCAAAATTCATATCGTGTATGTTGTTGATTATTTCAGGGAGTAAAACTTGGCGATCATCGTGCAAGCGTCTTCATCATGGGACTTCCGGTGATCGACCCAGGGGTCACGTTCAAGGTCAGACGGCAGACGGACCTAGAGACGGATGTCCTCAGTACGTACAAAGAAAGATAACTCGTAGCAATTGTACTCGGACAAATTGTGCACACTTAATAAATCTGAGATAAAATATAACTTAAAGCTGCACTCTCAGAGATTGAACGTTTTGACAACTGTTTTTCTTTTTTTTTTTGGCTTGGAACGAGCCAAGTTTTTTGAAAATCCATGGAAACCAGTTATTTAAAACTCCTGACAAAAATTGATGTTTAATGCATTTTTCTTACACCGTTATTAACTGTTTCAGCCATAAAACATTATTTTTGGAACGGAAATATGAAAATCTAAGATCTGATTTTTGTCAGCAATCTTATATCATCTGCAGATATTTACGCCAAAAAAAATGCTCTTTCCAAGACAAAAAAAAAATAAAAAGTTGTAAAAAATGATATATCTGTGAGAATGCAGCTTTAAGCATTATTAATTCCATTAGAATGTATTGTACACAATCACTGCCGGAGAGGTTCCAGCTGTATTCACAATCGAACTACAATAAATGAATTAGTAATAAAAGAAACATAATAATAAATTTGTCTCGGGGTATTGTTCGGGAGGATTTTGATCGGGTGTTTTTGTTTAGGGAGATTTTGTCAGGGGGATTTTTTCCGGGGACACTTTGTCCTACACTCCTCACATTATGTAAAGCAAACATGTGTATTAGTCCGCCCTTTTTGTCCCACAGGAGACTACGAGCCAGCGGACAAGGAGAGCGGCCCTTTGTCCAAGGTCAAGGCCAAAATCGACTCAGGTAGGGATATAAGGATTACCGATTAGTCGTACAAACAAAAAGTCGTACAACAACGAAGTCAGACCATATTTTGAGAAGTTGCCTTTTTATGTATGTTACAAAATTAACATTATCGAAGAAAAGATAGAATATTTGCCCGTGAAATTTAAAGTTTAGGACACCCATCAGAAGTCCGAATATGTTACCAATTGCCTTTTATTCCATCATATTGTTGTTCACATCTAACCAATACATCATACATGGGACGACCCCACCAAATCTGGCCTGACTATGCGTTGGTACAACTCCTGTACCCAGCGCTGTTATTGTAAAAATGATGTCGGAAAGCTTATGTTCAACCTTCAACCATCTTTTTCTCATAATGAAGCCATGTACTATCACTCGGAGAACATTCGTAACATTCAACAGCTCTGATGTCTATGACATCTATTCATATTCATTTTATCTTCGTTCGTTGTGTCTTTCTTCTAACCATCTCGACATTCTGCAAAAACTTATCAATGATACAATAAGTGTAGACATTGTATATTGTAACGGGGGACAGTAGAAGACAACCCAAGTGTTTAACATAATAGGTTTGACTATTCAAGTGCGTTTATATGTGACGTTAAATGCTACTGGCCATTTAGAATGAAAAAGGGGTGGGGGACGGGGGGGGGGGGGGGCGCCAGGGAAATACTTCGAGATAATGAACAATGGATATAACATAAATAGACAAAGGGTATAACTAAAAACTAATAGAAATCGAAAAAGTTCGTTATAACTAGAAGACCGAGATAACGGAGTTCGACATAGCGAGTTTCTGTTGTCTTAAGGTGAAAATTGCTAACAACAATCCATCTTTATTCATTAAACAATTTACTCGGAAATGACAAAATGGGGGAGAGGAGAATTTTGCCATTCACCCAACTTAATGACTGTTTTCCTTTTAAACCATTATTTCCTTCTACACTGTCCAAAAGGCTATGCCAAAGGCAAGAAGTTACCGCGAAAGCCTGGCATGGAAGCAGACGCTGTTGACACTGACCTTAATCTTTCTGGTATCTGTACACTAACTTCATTTTCAGACCTGTAGATAGAGGCATTTATAGATGAGCATTGCTGTTGACATTTTTCATCACCGCGACCTAGCTGTACATTTAATGCTTTTTTAACACCGCGCTTGTAGACAAACTTTTCTCACATATGTATTTATCACTGCACCTAAAGCCCATTTTGCTAACATATGTATTTATCACTACAATTAAAGACTAGCTAATATTACTTTTGATTCATCACCGCACTTGTAGCCCAATTTACTCACATATGTATTTATTACAACCATTGTAGCTCATTTTACTCACATATGTGTTTATCACCGAACTTGTAGCCCGTTTAACAAATCACTGCATTTGTATCCCATTTTGTTCACATATGTATTTATCACCGCACTTGTAGCCCATTTTGTTCGTATACGTGTTTATCACTGTACTTGTAGACCTTTTTGTTCGCATATGTGTTTATCACTGCACTTGTAGCCCATTTTGTTCGCATATGTGTTTATCACCGCACTTGGAGCCCATTTTGTTCGCATATGTGATTATCACTGTACTTGTAGACCTTTTTGTTCGCATATGTGTTTATCACTGTACTTGTAGACCTTTTTGTTCACGTATGTGTTTATCACTGCAATTGTAGCCCATTTTGTTCACATATGTATTTATCACCGCACGTGTAGCCCATTTTGTTCACATATGTATTTATCACCGCACGTGCTGCCCATTTTGTTCACATATGTGTTTATCACTGCAATTGTTTCCCATTCTGTTCACACATGTATTTATCACGGCACTTGTAGCCCATTGTGTTCACATATGTATTTATCACTGCACTCGTAGCCCATTTTGTTCACATATGTGTTTATCACTGCACTCGTAGCCCATTTTGTTCACATATGTGTTTATCACTGCACTTGTAGCCCATTGTGTTCACATATGTGTTTATCACTGCACTCGTAGCCCATTTTGTTCAAATATGTGTTTATCACTGCACTCGTAGCCCATTTTGTTCACATATGTATTTATCACGGCACTTGTAGTTTTTTAACACCAGTCTTGTAGACAAACTTTGCTCATGTAAGAATTGCGTGGTTACTGAACTTGTAAACTTATTTTATAATTGCATTTTTAAGTTCGGCGTTTTAGTTCCTATTTGTATTACCATAGAGGACAATAATCTTGTTAACGTAGATTAGCTGTCATTTACGTCATAATTACATTACTGCATTTTAAAGTAATACAATAACTTCCGCTTTCGATAAAAGAATTACTGTTTGGTGTTCCCTTTGATCATCTTACTGAAGAAACGTTTATCATGTATTGAATGTTTTCAGGTTTGAAGTTCGACGACGACGATGATGACGGAGTCAGACCGGCCAAGAACAGGAACCGCTCATACCGGGTATTCGGAGATATCATTTGTACGTATATCACTTACATTGGGGATATCATCAGTATTTGTACCACTTAGATTTAAGATAGCAAATTAATGCAAATCACTTAGATATGGGATATTAAATGCATGTATATCACATATTGGGGATATCAATTGTATGTATATCATTTAAACTGGGGATATCATATGTATGAATATCACTTTGATATGGGATATCATATGTGTGTATATCCCTTATATTGGGGGTAAGCATATGTATGTATATCACTTATATTGGGGATATCACTTGTATGTATTTCACGTATATTGGGGATATTCTTATATTGGAGATATAATATGTATGTATATCACTTATATTGGGGATATCATATGTATGTATATCACTTATATTGGAGATATCATAATTATGTAAGTAGATCACTTATATAGAGGATACCATCTTTATCACTTAGATATGGGATATCATATATATGTATATCACTTAGATTGAAGATAGCATATAAATGCATATCACTTAGATATGGGATATCATATGCTTGAAATCACTACTGAAACTTATCACTTAGAAAGGAGATATCATCATTATGTATATCACTAAGATTAGATGTATCATATGAATGTATATTACTTACATTTGGGATATCATCTGGAAAGTATATGTATGCATAGCGCTAAGATTGAGGATATCATGTATATTTGACGCCTAGATACGGTTTATCATCGAAAATCGGTCCTGTGATATAAAGTACACATTCTTCAATGTTCACAGGCCCTGACTTTGCGTTCGACCCAGCCACATGTCATCCGCAGAACATGGTGACCGCAGACAGCCGAACACTGAAGAACGTGCGTGGACGCACGGCCAACATCGGCACGGCTCTTAAGAACTACCGAGGCGCCCTGGGGACGCGCGCATTCGGCCAGGCGGGGCGGTTTTATTTCGAGGTGGTGGTTTACTTTTTTATAAAGCGGCAACTCAGGAACGACCTCATATTTGAGGTGGCTATCGCCCGGAAGTCTGAGATCGATAGGAACTACACGGTCGACGGCTCGCCTTACGCGTGGACGGTGTGCGCCCGTCGTTGCCCGCTGTGCCGTACAGTCTGTCTGATGACGTTCCACAACGGTGTGCGCCTGTACCATCTCCCGTTGACGGAGAACGCGCCGCCCGGCACCACTCTGCGGACGACCGTCGGGTTCCTCATTGACACGAAAACGAAGCAGTGGTTTATCGTGGACGCCAAGAACCGCCGCCTTTTCTACCGCTTTAAGAATATCGACACGAGCAAGCCTCTGTGGCCGGTGTTTGGCGCCTACAGCACCGAGTACGTGAGCGTCTCCCTGGCGCTCAGGACCGGCAAGGACGTCCAGGCCGTGCCAGACATTCCCTCTGACGTGTGAAACTTGGACAGGTTGAATGTTACATAATATCTGCTTTGTATTACTGGTATGGAGATTATTATTTTGAACGTGTGATAATAATGTATTTACCCGTTTGGCGAAATAATTTAAATTATTTACTTGTTCTTTATGTTTGTATATGATATGTTAATTTATTTGATCTCAGACTTACCTTGGAATGTGCTATTAAGAATTCTGGCACAGTTTGTTGGTGTGCCTTATAAAACTGTGACGGAACTCGTTTACAGCAGAAATAATTCCGGGCTGTCAGGTGACATGTTTGTGCTTGAAAGGTAAAATCGTGAAATTAAACACAGTTACAATTATTTAGATTAGTCGGGCTCAAAAGCAGGTGGAACACCTCTGCCAATTTCCATCGAAAGCAACCTTTAATGTATATGGACGGTTTGCGATGTCAGAAATATTTACATTTAACTACGCTGCAATAAGATCGCGTAGTAATTTCAATTTAGCAGTTAAAATTTATGACTTTACTCTTGGAAATCTTAACTATTTATGCAAAAATCACTTCATTGGCATTGGCAATAAGATCGCGTAGTAATTTCAATTTAGCAGTTAAAGTTTATGACTTTACTCTTGGAAATCTTAACTATTTATGCAAAAATCACTTCATTGGCAATCGATTTAAACTAAGTAAAACAAAATACACGTTACAATACTACAATTATTATTTTTATGAAGATTATACGGACTACTTCTTCTGATGTACCGTCATACATCCGGATTGTTTACGATGGAAAATGGCCGAGGTGCTTCAAATGGCTCAAAAGATAAGTGGTGATTTTTATATGTTCGTGGTTTATTTGTTAGTAGTATATTACTTCATCGATTTGTAATTTTAGTTTAATTATATTTTATTGCTTTTTGGTGTGTATTTAAATTTCAAGACACAAATTATACACAAACAGATAATTGGTATGTATTTGACCATTGTTTTTATCATTTTACATCATAATTTAAACTTATAATAATGTGAGATTTTAACAAAACAATCAACTTCAATTTTAACAGTATGTGTAATATACAATGTCCGAGTGGATTATGAGATTATTTTTAAAAAAAAATGTATTTTTCTGTTTTATCACCGTTTTTAGATTTGCTGTATTTAAAGTTTGATGTGATATTCGTTTTTATTATATATTTAAGTGCAAATAAATATTTTAGCCTAGTCTGCTTTGTTTCCATTACCGTCGTTTGGTATCGTCTGTTCAGAAAGTTGTAAACACTTTAAGTGTTCGGTCACATGCCTCTGCGTTTAGAATCGTCCAACAGTTTCACATTTTAACAATTTAGAAGAGCTCGAAAACAAAATAATATCATAAAATAGATAACAACCCGCCAAAAAAACACTATCGTTTGGTATTCATTGTGGGGGAAGGGAACCCGGATATAGCTCAAAAAGTGATAAATCGATAAGCGTTTGATTTTGACACATGGATAGTTTTCTATCATTTTTTGTATTTTATGGTGATATATTTATAAAAATTGAAGAGTTTTGAATAACTTGATCCTGTGCAATATACGACTTGATGGAAATGTGTCTTCTCTTTTGTTTAATAGCCCAATCCTCGCCGAAAGTTGCATGATCGCTCACAAATGTTAATTTTTGTGGTACGATTTCAAACATAAATCAACAAATTGGACATAAGAATAAAAACTGAATCGAGCGATTTCATTGTAATTACATTATCTAGTAATGTGTAAGATATCAATACGATAAGTTTTTTTGTTACGGAGATATTCATACCTTTTGATGCCCTGGCGGTGTACTGGGGATAGATAAAGCAAACAAATAACTGCACAGGGGATAGCTATCAAGTGGACTGAGAATCTGTATTTAGAATAACGATACTGTGATAATGATTACGGCCATTTACCTATATACGCGAGCTCGAGGAAAATTGTTTGATGTTATCCATATCGAGGGGTGAGAGCAAAAAAATGTTGCTGTTTTTGTATCTGTATGCACTTAAAACTGTTTCATTCATACAGATTAGTTAACCATGATGTGTTTTTCACAAGCGGCAACGTTCGAGTCGCAAATAGCTAAATATATGAAATAAGCCGGTAATCTGATTTATCGAGGAACACAAAACATATGGCCGTAGAATTCATGTGGTCTTTTCTATTCATATATATATATTATTGCTTTGTAAAGGAAGTAGGTACGTTTTTGCACACAGAAAGTCATCACTAGGAAATGAGATATTATGATCAAATTTGGAACACGTGAAGCTTTTTTTTCTAAGCTTGGATCGATGTTGCTATTACATAGAACAGAATAATGGTCTCGTTCACCTCAGTGAGAAAGTGTATTGTGACCAACCCTGATATTTAAACATCTTGCATAAATACGTTCATTTAGGAAAGCATGGATCAAACTCATTGTTAACTAAAGTTTTCTCAATAATTTCTTATCAAATTGTACTCTCACTTTTTGCAGATTATTTGAAAGTTCGAAGTAGACATACATGTATATTGTATATTAACAGTGTTACTATCAATTTTTGTCCCATTTTACATGTTATCACCAAGACACATTTCTCAACTTTTAAACTATCCCCAGTACATAATACGGCTATCCCCAGTACAGTACTGTGAACATTTCTAAGGGCATATCTTTTACAGTTTAAAAGTTGCATTGCAATTTCTTACAATAAAAATAGTTGAGCTTATGCTTGTGAAATCCGTCGATTCAGATTTTTTATTTATTCGATATATTTCTTAAAAATAACAACACTTGTCGAAATTCTGTGAGTTTTGAGGTGATCATCTCAGATTAGAAGACACATTTTTCGAGGTCTGCTAATACCATAGGCCAAATTTAGCATTCAGCTATTAATTCAATCACTTGTTTCATTTGTGGATACGGTAGATAAGCGTTAACATAGCAATATCTTACCTCTGGTAAAGAAAAACAACTGCATTATTGTCTGTTTACTTATCACTTTTTGAGCTATATCCGGTGTCCGTTCCCACACAATGGTATCGCCTGTTCAGAAGTTGTAAACATTTTAACCGTTCAGGCACATGCTTCCGCCATTAGAATCGTCCAACAGATTCACAATAAATCGTTTTATTAGAGCTCGGAAACAAAATAGAATCATTAAGTAGATAACAACCCTCAAAATTTATATTGAGTAACAAGAAACACCTCCAAATTTCAATTAAGTCAATAGTTGTTAAAATTCATGTCCACCGGTTAATAGAAAGTCATTTGCGCGGCATTTCGCACTGAGTAATAAGAAAACGAGCATTTATTTTTGATTTTCTAAATGATGATTTGGCGTCGGGCTGCGCCGGGCCTGTCGAGTTTATCGTTTAGAAGGAAAAAAAACCACTTACTTTAATGTGGTAGTTACGGTCCCTGCTCTTTGTAACTGTTTATATCATTCATTTCTATTGAATTAAACGTATATAAATTGGTATATATAGTATTTCAGCTTTAAAAGGATACATTCTATATATCGTTCTAAAGTTATGGTTGCTTGTGTATTTGTATTTAGGGTCAGAATTGTGTCTTTTTTATGTTGCCCCTATGAAAACTATGAAAGAGTATACCGTACATACAGATGATGTGATCATATATTAATGCAAAACTTCTTTAATGTCGATTCGCGAGTTATAACACAACATGTCGCAATAATTGTGTGAATTTGTCCACTTCTGTACTGAAAATGCCAATTATCGCGGCATGTTGTGGCAAAGGTCAAACGTCGACATAAAACGAGTCGCTATGATTACATAATCACATCTTCTGTATATACAATATACTCTTCCATAACAAAACAGAACCATCAATGAAAAAAATAGTTATTAGCATAGTTTTATTTAACACACAAATACATTTAGCAGAAACGTTGGGAACAGTATACATCTATTTTGACTTTGGTTTATGTACGATATAATCTTGGCAGTATTAATTCATTTAACAGTCCAGAGAAACTTATTTCGATTAATAGAATTTGCTAAGTGAATATAAAATCACAATATTAAAGTACATCTTATCTTAACATATTGATATTTCGAAATAAATCTTACTGAAGGAGTGTGTAATTCCTAGTAAGGGTAAAGTGGTAAAGTGGTACATTTATTTATTTAATTCTTATATTGAAAAGAAGACATATGTTTCATTCCCACGGGCTTATCATTGTGTTATTGCTATAATTTGTCAGTTTGTTTTTCTGCCAAACATTCACTCGCGCTTTGTTCATGTTTACATTTAAAACTGGATACACTGGATAAGTCGAAGATTATGCTGTAACGACGGATTGTCTGTATGATAGTTTGGTATATACAATTGATGAATACGGTATAATTCCATTAACCAAAACATACTACGTGATGTTTAGAAAATTGACAGCCTTCTGAGAAGAGTATTTGTGAAAAGGATTTGAAGTGTATAAGTCTAAGCTTTCAAGAACAAATAGCACGTATTTGTTAATATCATGAGGATGAAGATTGTTAAAGGCAATAACAGAATGCACGTGTATTATTAATCAAAAATAATTATTTTTGTCAGAATCTATCACGATTTATTATGTTTAGTCGGTAATACCCGTCCCTGGCCGTTTTCTTTTCCTTTTTGCTACCGAACCAATCGTTACTGCCTGGCTAGCTCAATAGCGGAGACACTCGGACCACCTCGGCCATTTTCCACCAGGGTATTCCGAATGTAGCCGAGAGTGAGCCGATTGCTACCTAAAGCCACTCCCTTATTTACGGAAATAACCGAGTATAGCCGATCAACAAAGGCTAATTAAAATGAGGGATTGGCACTGTACTTTAAGGCTCCGTACTCACTCTGTAAACAAATTCTTATCAGGTGTAGTTTACAAATCCTCACAATTGAAAGAGCTCTATCTTGGGTCGCCTGGCTCCCATGCACAGGGGTAATGTTCTGTTGTGTTCTCCTAATATATCTGGGCAATATAATTTATATCGGCACTGGGCAATATACGCGATATTGGCCTTGTAGATAGCCCAGGAATTCCATGAGAATGTAAACTTATTCATCTCAGTCGTTCAAGTGACCATTAATATCAACAGTCCGTATATTTGGTCTAGATAACCCAATCTATGGTGTGAAAGAAAGGTTTGTAAATAGTCATGGATAATGGCAAAGATGAAAGACAAGTATCGTAAAATTGAGCTTTGATGGCGGGCTATGAATGCTATATGAATACAAAACAATGACTTAGTTTTGATTTTGAATATCCGTTATACATCCATAATATCAGAAAATTGATTAAAACAATATACAGAAAAAGGTCCGCCAACTTACTATATACCGCAAAGAAACAGACATTTTTAAAGATGCACTCTTACTCCCAAATACGTTTTACCACTATTCATACAATTGTTTTAATATACAAAAAGGGATAAACAAATGTCGAAAACAATGTTTTTTATGAACGATACCGAGTTTAATTTGAAAGAAAGGTGCAGAAAACACGGTATTTCTACCTTATGAGACACTAGTAGATCGCGGAAAATCTTTTAGCCTTCACCAATAGTTTAATATTTTTTTGCGTTTTCAGCTTTTTAATACACGGTTACAATCTTGTTATCAGTAATCAATATTTTCCATAACTGTATTATTTAGGAAGTAGTTAAAGGTTTATCACTCAATATTTGTTTGTTATACATGTGTGTGTGTATGTATTGACTTTTTATATGAGTGTCACTTTAAACAATACACAGAAAAGGGTCCGACAAGTTTACATTTTACTATATACCTCAAAGAAACAGACATTTTAAAAAAAGAAAAAAAGAAAGTTATTGTTCATGAAACATTCGAGTGATCGGCAACTAGTCTATGGAATTCACGTATCATAATCTAATGTCATATGAAAGATCTCGTTTGAAGAGAAATAGATCAACTTTAATTTTATTAAATAAATCGGCAGGTATCTATAATATCAATAAGTCATTCAGGTAGTGATCTGTATTACCTCTTCTGATTAAAACAAGGCACCCGGGAATGCTCGCTCAAATCTGGTGCGAAAGATTACCAGTGCAAAATATTGAATATTTTATAACCACAGTTCCCTTTGAGAGATTTTCTTTAATATTTAATTACTGAACATGAAGAATTATCTGAGATAATTAATTCTAAGGGGACAGTACATGAGCATCAGAGGAAGACCAAATGTAACAAATAGTTTGCTGGTACATGTACATTGAAATTTAAGTTTCGAGTTAGGATATTCCATCCGTGGTGGGCAGTTCTAATAGCAAAGTTGCTTGTTTTGTTGATGCTGTTGGCCTTATTAGGATCATCCACCTTCATTGACAGTTCTATAAGCAAGGCTTCACAGATATGTAATCCTTCATGGGCAGTTCTATAAGCAAGGCTTCACAGATATGTAATCCTTCATGGGCAGTTCTATAAGCAAGGCTTCACAGATATGTAATCCTTCATGGGCAGTTCTATTAGCAAGGCTACACAGATATGTAATCCTTCATGGGCAGTTCTATAAGCAAGGCTTCACAGATATGTAATCCTTCATGGGCAGTTCTATAAGCAAGGCTTCACAGATATGTAATCCTTCATGGGCAGTTCTATAAGCAAGGCTACACAGATATGTAATCCTTCATGGGCAGTTCTATTAGCAAGGCTACACAGATATGTAATCCTTCATGGGCAGTTCTATTAGCAAGGCTTCACAGATATGTAATCCTTCATGGGCAGTTCTATTAGCAAGGCTTCACAGATATGTAATCCTTCATGGGCAGTTCTATTAGCAAGGCTACACAGATATGTAATCCTTCATGGGCAGTTCTATAAGCAAGGCTTCACAGATATGTAATCCTTCATGGGCAGTTCTATTAGCAAGGCTACACAGATATGTAATCCTTCATGGGCAGTTCTATTAGCAAGGCTACACAGATATGTAATCCTTCATGGGCAGTTCTATTAGCAATGCCACACGTATTGCTGATGTTGGTTGAGCTTATTAAGATATTCCATCCTTTATGTGCAGTTCTATTAGCAAACTTAACGTATTGTTGATGCTGGCTGACCTTTTTGAGATATTCCATCCTTTATGTGCAGTTCTATTAGCAAACTTAACGTATTGTTGATGCTGGCTGACCGTTTTGAGATATTCCATCCTGTATGTGCAGTTCTATTAGCAAAGTTAACGTATTGTTGATGCTGGCTGACCTTTTTGAGATATTCCATCCTTTATGTGCAGTTCTATTAGCAAAGTTAACGTATTGTTGATGCTGGCTGACCTTTTTGAGATATTCCATCCTTTATGGACAGTTCAATTAGCAAACTTAACGTATTGTTGATGCTGGCTGACCTTTTTGAGATATTCCATCCTTTATGGACAGTTCAATTAGCAAACTTAACGTATTGCTGATGTTGGTTGAGCTTATTAAGATATTCCATCCTTTATGGACAGTTCAATTAGCAAACTTAACGTAGTGTTGATGCTGGCTGACCTTTTTGAGATATTCCATCCTTTATGGACAGTTCAATTAGCAAACTTAACGTATTGTTGATGCTGGCTGACCTTTTTGAGATATTCCATCCTTTATGGACAGTTCAATTAGCAAACTTAACGTATTGTTGATGCTGGCTGACCTTTTTGAGATATTCCATCCTTTATGGACAGTTCAATTAGCAAACTTAACGTATTGTTGATGCTGGCTGACCTTTTTGAGATATTCCATCCTTTATGGACAGTTCTATTAGCAAACTTAAAGTATTGTTGATGCTGGCTGACCTTTTTGAGATATTCCATCCTTTATGGACAGTTCAATTAGCATCTAATGTTGAGTCTGGGTAACAATATCTAGGTAATAATGGGTTGTCGTCTGCTGGCGAATTATTTTAATCGGTTATGCAAAAAATGCTGTTTTACCTATACAATAATGCATACCAAAATTGCATTTTCTTGATTCAAAGACACAGTGAACCTGTCCAAAGAACATCAATGAATTTGGGATTTCTAATCCAGATTCAAAGAAGTTCGATTTTTTGAAAGAATAAATACCAGAGTTTGAAAAATAACAGGGAATAGAGGAGGTACAACTATGTTACGGTTTTGGACAGAATCATAAACAGTGGCCACATCTTGTACGGGACTTTCAAAATACCGTTCAAAAGTGGACCAAAACCCATAAATATTTACTGCTAACAAATCATAAAACAATACCTATTCAGTAAGTACGTTCTATCTTACCCTGTTATCAGAGGTAAACTTCTCAAATGTATTGATTCAAAATGCGGCAAATATCGGGATAAAAGCGAGGATTTAGTTTATGCATTTTATCTCCTACCAACTGTTGGTTTAGGGTTTTTCATGGCGGACTGTTAAGGCTTTAGTAGAACTTGAATTGCGCACCGATACGTGGTGACATGAAATAGAAACGGGAATCTGTGAAATTGAAACAACTAGGCTGGGATGGCAGCTCGAGTGTTTGAAGAAATGGATATATGAAGTTTGATTTCCTCTTAGCTTGGAGACAGTATAAGCTCAGATCTTTGGGTATCTTAAGAGATAAATCCGATCTTGGTGATTTCAGTGTTTTAACAATGTAAGCAGTTTTCAAAAAACGCATATACATATATATTCAGAGAGTGCGTCGACAAGCTATAAACACAAATTACTGTGATTTACGATAGTGTTCAACATTTACGGAAACACTTGTAAAACAGTTAATCTTAAATCACCGAGTAAACTTCCTTTTTTACCGATTAGTGAACGATTAAAATTCCAGGTTGAAGGCGTTTGATAATAAATCTGTACAAGGAGTGTTTTGAGGGATTATTAAATAGTGTTTGGAATAATAAAACTAATATATAAAAACCTTAAAAAACATGTACAACAAATTAAAAGATCGAGCCAAAATCACCGATCAAGATCCATGTTTTAAGGCGCGCTATATTGGAAGCGCAGCGACGTTTACAGCTTCCGGTCGAGGCTGCACAACGCCGCTTGTGCAGAAACTCTGGGACAACTCGGAGGAAGAACACTTCCTGCCTCGTGTCGTGCTAAAAATAACCGCTTCCGGTATACAAATGAAATATTTGGACAAGAAAAAAGCGCCATCACAAGAATTCCCCATTGAAAATATTTCATTTTGTAACGTGGACCTTGAAGTAAACGACAGGATATTTTCCTGGATATTCCGCCCGTCGGACGATCAAATGTGGACATGTCACGCTGTCGTCTGCTCCGGCACGGAAAAGGCGCGAGCGATGGCGCTCGTGTTGACACGCGCTTTTCACGTGGCTTACAAGGAATGGAAAGCAGAGCAGACGAAAGGAGTCCGAGAACTGGAGAAGATAAACAGGACTCAGTCACTTCCCGCTATCTCTTTGATGAAAAAGTCCAAAACGAGGACAACGGTTGCTAAGCGACAGAGTTTGAACACTCAAACAGTAGAAACCATGGATATACCAATGAAGGACTTTAAGTCTGAAACCCTGAGCACAAATAATCACGACAAATTCAAACCCGAAAGTGACGCAGACATTAAACCAGGAACGTCACGCGATTACGTCACGAGTGATGTCACGAACGCTGATAATGAAGAACCGGAAATATGTGATCTGAGATTGTAAATAAAGACCAATTTGGTATCGGAGAAGTCAAGTTGAATGTGGTTAAGAAAAATACAATTTTTATTGAGTCATTATTCATCTATATGTTATATATATATATAAGTAGCTAGTACACATTTATTTGATAAAATATTATTTTTATCTAAATACATCTGGCTTATTGTATTCCTACTACATGGGATCGTATGTCATATATTCTGACGATAATATCATGAAGTCTAGTTTAACGCCGACTATATCACGACAAGACGTCAAAATTGGGTCTACTTGTTCACTTATTAAATGGACACTCCGATGTCGGTATACCGCGTTTAACCAAATTTGTCGACACACACTTTCTGGCTTATTGTATCACACCAATATGGAAGCGTATATCGTATATGCTGATGATATTATCATGTCATTTTGTTGACTAGTTCACTTTTTTCTATGGAATCGTATATCGTATATGCTGATGATATTATCATGTCATTTTGTTGACTTATTCTATTGAAGCGTATATCGTATATACTGATGGTGTGCCCATGTAATACTGTCGATTTGCGTTATGCCGACTTATGTCGACTTCTTCACTCATTAACAAGATATGCCGACGTGTTTTTATGTCGTCTTGTTAAGACAAAATTTAATTTAAGAAGTGAAGATGTCGACAAATTTAATACACCACGCAATACTTTAGCTAGTCAAGTCGACATCCATTAAAGTTACCAACCGGCACTGGTATAAATTGTCGACAGATTATCTTTTATCAAGTTTACACAATTATTTGATTGATTAATAGTTATAACCACCAGGGATCAATCAATAAACATTTTGACTTACATTAACCAAACAGAAGAACTACGCAATGAAAGTTAGAATGGTCGACGGTTGTGTATCACACGATCTTAACGATATGTTGTGACTTAATAAGGCGGGGTGGGGGCTTATAAAATGTCAGTGACAACATTGGTGCTTACGACATCCTGTGTAATACGTGGCATTATATGTTCCTACGTCATCAAAACTGTATATGAAATGATATACAAATATATTACATTCTCTCCTGCTGTGCGTGTGCGTGTGCGTGTGCGTGTGCGTGCGTGCGTGCGTGCGTGCGTGCGTGCGTGCGTGCGTGCGTGCGTGCGTGCGTGTGTACTAACCCCCGCCCCCGCCCTCACCTCCGAGGGGAAAACATCCGTATGTGCATAAGTGGGAGGCATGATATTTACGATTCGTTATTCAATTGTCACAGATTTGATATAGAGTTAGTTGTAAATCCGGTAACAGGTTCGCGTTGATCGGGCCACAGATCTAATGACAAATCATATGCAACCGCCTGACGTTGCATTATAGTAAGTGTTTCCATGTTATTTATGACATCGTTTAAAATGTATTATGCTCAAGGCCAACAGCTTAACTCTGAATGGTTAAACTTTATTATTCAAAAACAGTTGTTATAAACAAATAAAAAACTTTCTATTAGCTAAACAATAAAAGAAATTAATGAAAACAGTCTTTAAAACATCAGGAAGTATGTTACAATAACTTCATACTAGTTGTTTTGTTTGATAAGGGTCGATCCACCCTTGAAACTGTTCAAGTTGAAGTTTACAAAAAAGTGTCCTGTCTGGAGATAAGAGTTGATAAATTGATATTTTGAAGTATTTGAAACATTTGAAAAGAGCAGTTGACCTATGAATATTTTATAAAATATGAATGAGTATATGTCAGTAATGGAGAGAGCACGCATTGATAATGATGATGTTGATGATGATGCCGTTGCCGACGGCGACGCTAATGGTGGTGTTGGTGGTGGTGGTGGTGGAGATGGTGTAGTTGGTGGTGTTGGTGGTGGTGGTGGTGGTGATGATGATGATGATGATGATGACGATGATGATGATGATGATGATGATGATGATGATGATGATGGTGATGATGATGATGATGATGATGATGATGATGATGATGATGATGATGATGATGATGATGATGATGATGATGATGATGATGATGATGATGGGCATATGAGTATATAAAAGACATGATTATCGAAAAAACATCGTTTATTTGAATGATAAGAAAAAGAGTATAGAATTGAATTATTAACTAAAATACCAAAGGAAATGAAAACCGTGTTTTTTGTACAAACATACAAAGCCAGTAACTTTTATAAAGAGAGCTTTCTCTCGACATCCACTTTACATTGAAAGTGTTGCAAGCATGATAAAGAGTACGCAGCAGACGAGCTTACATGATAAAGTTCAAATAGTTAATAGAACGCTGCAGACGTGTATACATGATTTAGTTCAAAAAGTAAATAGTACGCTGCAGATGAGCAAATATGATGAAGTTCAAATAGTCAATAGTACGCTGCAGACGTGTCAACATGATGATGTTCAAATAGTTAATAGTACGCTGCAGGCGTGCATACATGATGAAGTTCAAATAGTTATTAGTACGCTTCAGACGAGCAAACATGAAGTTCAAAAAGTTAATAGTATGCTGCAGACGAGCAATCATGAAGTTGAAACAGTTAATCGTACGCTGGAGACAAGCATACATGATGAAGTTGAAATAGTAATAGTACGCTGCAGACGTGCATACATGATGAAGTTCAAATAGTTAATAGTACGCTGCAGACAAGCATACATGATGAAGTTGAAATAGTAATAGTACGCTGCAGACGTGCAAACATGATGAAGTTCAAATAGTTAATAGTACTTCAGGCGAACAAACATGATATTGTTCCAATTTTTAAGAGCAAGCACACGTTTATAATTCAGTTTATAATTTTGTATTTTTAAAGTTTTTAAACATTTTCTTTTCTGCAAGTTTGGAAACTTCCAGGTCTCATATATAAACATTTAAAATAACGTATATATATAGTTATGTAGATATAATTCTAAACTATATCTAACTTTTGAAGCAAAATAAAAGGTCTGGGTTTATTTTTCTTTGCGTTAAACATTATTCGATGTTAGATGTAGATATATCTCTATAATGTCCAGAATATCAGAAGGGAAGCCATGATGACGTAAGCGGACGCCATGATGTTCGCACATGCGTCGCAGTACAAGTCGAACACGTGACCATTACGTATGTTTGCAGCCAACATATAGATCCTGGATACGTTCTCCTTACTTTCGTTCACGTTGCATTCGGTGATAAACTCGTCGGCACAGCTATTTCGTCTGGAAAACATTCAAAATCAAAAGTCAAGCTGACAAATACGCATTAGCGTAATAATATTTTGACAGGTCAAAGTTTTTGTCATACCAAAGAAACCCGAAATTGAAATGAAAACCAAAGAGGGGTAGGGGGTGAAGGGGTTAGGCATTGATCTGCATAATCCCAAATTGACCATAGCTACGCGCCTGAAAGTACTGATCAATAATTTGTATTATGCATTTTTCCTCTTTTGAATATTTGATGGACGTTCTGTAAATAAAATGCTGAGTCCTATATTTATGGAAAACTATTGGACTAATATATATTCGTAGTTCAGAACCAGATCTGAGACCATATATACAACCTCTAACAGGTTGACTTTCAATAATAAGATTTTTAGTAGATTGTACCATAGGCGGAAGTATAAGTCATTGATCAGTGATTGTATACCACGTGATAAATTACGACACAAATGAT